>NW_026057576.1:184327-326193 GCF_023721935.1 Panthera uncia | reverse complement strand
CTGCAGGGCACTTCCCCTGTGCTGTCCAGAGTAACTTGTGTTGGTGGATGGGCCACAGTCAGACCCGATGTCTGCCCCCAGCCCACCGCTGGGGCCACAGTCAGACTGGTGTGTACCTTATCTTCCCTTGTCCCAGGGGCAGGACTCACTGTGGAGTGGTGTGGCCCCTGTCAGTGCTACTTGTACACTGCCGGGCTTGTGGTGCTGCTTTGGTAGGATCTGGCCAGGGGTATATTAGCCAGGGTGGATCTGCAAGGTGCACTGGGGCGGGAGGGGCAGGCTTAGCTCACTTTGCCATGGTGGTCCCCTGCGGGAGGTAGCACCAGAAGGGAGGCAGACCCGTTGGAGGGATGGATCCACAGAAGTACAGTGTTGGGCATTTGCATGGTGCAAGCAAGTCTTGACATTTTTTCCTAGACTCTCTGAAAGTATCAGGTTGTCATTAAAATAATACAACATTCACAGAGCCTCATACATAGTATATACTCAGTAGAAATGTAGTAAATGCTCACATGGCATCAGAACACCAGATGGCAGTAGGGAGATCTCACAAACATACCACTAACCAGCTTGACATAGCCGCAAAATGCACTAGATGGCACCCAGCCCATAACAAACAGCATTTACAATTTGATTCCTACTTTATGCTCTGGAGGTAGTTTTCAGGTCTTCTGCCATGTTACTTCTGCCTTTTCTATCCTAAAGCATTACTATCAGAGGTGTGCAGTGAAAAGGTATACATTGTCTTCTATGTGCGTCTGGAGGTGGCAGAATACCCACCTCTTCCAGAAAGTGACTCTAGATTTTTTTCTTAGAAATTTCAGGGTAGTGGAGCAGGAAGGACCTTTAAAGATTCCTACATACCCTTCCTCATTTGGGATGAGGAGGCCATGGCTCAGAACCACTCTGACTTCCTTGGGTAGAGTTAGAGTTCTGGTGTTCTGGTGTCTGGACCGTGCTCCTATATTTTACTACACCAATTTCGATGCCCACTTCCAGAAGACTTTACTCTGGGGACTTGTAACAGAGATGAACTGGATCAATATGAAATTTTAGATGAAAGGAGAGATGACAGTTGCTGCTCCAGGCTAGGTTTGGGGACCTTTTGTAGGGATCAGCAAATTTCAACCTGGCTATGACGAGTTAGTAGACAAGATGGGACTACGGTGTCCTTTCTTGAGAAATAGCTCCAAGAAGAGCTCTGGAGTCCTAGAAATTGGGAGAAACCTGCAGGGCCTGTGGAAATGTACACCTGTGAGCCTTCTTATAGGGCAGCAGGGTGCAAGCATCTGCCACTGTTCCTCCTATGCTCTGTTCAGGACTCCACTCATTAATTGGGAGAATTCTCCATATGCATTTGTCAGAGCAAGTGACTGCTTTCCTGACAGTTGGGTGAGGTTACATACCTCTAGCTTGAACTTAGCCAGCAGAAGTTAACTAGTGATTCCCAGACTTTGGTGTATTAAGAATCCCTTGGAGAGGTTATGGGAATGCAGAGGCCCAAGCTCTAGAGGTTCCGATTTAAGAGGTTGAGGTGAAACTCACTGAGAGACAGATTGCCTTATATAGCTGAAGTTTCTTCTGACTACTCGGTGGTTTATGTACATTTCCCTCGTTCCATCCATTCTAAGACCTACATTCCCTGCTATCTACATCTTTTTTAATTCTTTTAGAAACATAAAGGTATAGACACTGAGGGAGAAGCAACACCCATGTTTAGAGTGACTTTATTTGTTTATATTTGAGGCAAGTTGTTATTTTTAAGTACGATCCACGCCCAGCAAGGAGCCCAATGTGGGGCTTGAACTCAGGACTTTGAGACCAAGACCTGAGCTGAGATCAAGAGTCAGGTGCTTAACCAACTGAGCCACCGAGGCACCCTGAGGCAAGTTGTTATGATTAGAAAATCTCCAAGGGACAGTGAGCCCAAGCTTGGCTTTGCATCTACTCTGTGGTGAGGCAGATGAAGGGGACTGCATTTGCAGGTAACTTTCAATAGAAAAATACATGACCTGTTGTGACCGACTGTAATAGTCACTGACTGTGTATGCTATGCTGTTACCTGAAAGGCGGTCCTGCCCCTGGAGCCTTTCCTCAGGAGCCCTGGCCAGAGTGATGGGTAGGCACACACTTGCAGCTTCCGTTCTCTACCTTTCCAAACCCTCACCTGCCCATTTCTTATGGACAGTAGGCTCCCTGTCCCTCCTCTCAGATGTTATAAAAGAATGAAAACGTTTCATGCAAAGCTTGAGAAGCAGTCACTTCTCCAGTCTCGTGTTGTCTTGCTGGGTATTATATGGCTGCCATTTCCTGTTGTCAATGCCATCCTCACTCTCCATACTTGAGTCAGATATGTCTTTAATGCAGTTCACAACACTGGGTATGATTCTAACACATGGTATCAGTTTTGACAGTAGCTTCAGGGAGGAAAGGAAGACACAAATGAAGGGGTATTTAAGCTCGTTGTGGTAAAGGAGGATTTGAGAACTATGGAAAAATTGCAGTGGGGGGTGTGGTGATGTAGCTTGAGTCACAATAGGGTCATGCTTACCACCCTTTTCTCACCGGGATATTTAATTCTCAGCCTCTTGTTTCCTCTCTGTGTTCCTCCTCTTATCTCCTCTAACCCCCTCACTTTTCATCTTAAAGGCAAATAAAACTCACATCAGAATTGACAGAAGTTCTTGGAAACCAATAACTCATTCCTATGTTCACTGGCCTATGTCATTTTAGGACAAACAGTATATTAAATGTCGCAATTCATCCTTGTGTTTTTACATAAAACTGCTCTCAGATCCCCAACGCCTCCTTCAAATGGTCCCCACCGGGGCTGAACACAGGTGGTGGATTCCCACCAGCATTAAGATCTCTGTGGTTTGTGTGTACCATCCATTTTAGCTGTCAATTATGCTCTCTTTCATTTTATTTGCTGTTATTTTAATTCCAGTATAAATGACACAGTGTTATATTAGTTCCAAGTGTATAATATAGTGATTCAGTATTTCCGTACATCTCCTGGTGTTCATCATAAGTGCACTCCTTAACTCCCATCACCTATTTCACCCATCCCCCCACCCACCTTCCCTCTGGTAACCATCCGTTTGTTCTCTACAATTAAGAGTCTGTCTCTTGCCTTGTCTCTGTCTGTTTTTCTTTTGCTCGTTTGTTTTGTTTCTTAAATTCTACATGTGAGTGAAATTATTTGGTTTTTGTCTTTCCCTGACTTATTTTGCTTAGCGTTATCTCTCTAGCTCCATCCATGTTGTTGCAAATGACAAGATTTCATTCTTTTTATGGCTGAGTAATATTCCATTATATATACATATCACATCTTCTTTATTCATTCATCAGTCTATGGACACTTGGGCTGCTTCCATAATTTGGCTATTGTAAATAATGCCACTATAAACATCGGGCTGCATGTGTCTCTTTGAATTTGTACTTTTGTATCCTTTGGGTAGTGCAATTACTGGATTGCAGGATAGTTCTATTTTTAACTTTTTGAGGAACCTCCATACTCTTTTCCACAGTGATTGCACCAGTTTGCATTCCCACCAACAGTGCAAGATGGTTCTCCTTTCTCTGCATCCTTGCCAACCCTTGTTGTTTCTTGTGTTGTTGATTTTAGCCTTTCTGACATGTGTGAGGTGATATTTCATTGTAGTTTTGATTTTCATTTCCTTGATGATCAGTGATGTTGAGGTCTGTTGGCCATCTGAATGTCTTTGGAGAAATGTCTGTTTATGTTCTCTTTTCTTATTAGTCTTTAATTGTTTCACGTGGATTAATTGTTTCACGAGGCAGATTGCATTTTCCTAAAGATGGCTCCCATATTATCCCCTGCAGGGTGCTGTTGACACCCTTCCTGTTAGTGGTGCTGGGTGAGAAAGATGGTACAAAATGAAGCTGGAGAGGTGGACAAAGGCAGATTATACGGAGCATTGTAGACTATGCTAAAACTTTGGATTTTATTAAGCAGGGGAAGGATATGATTCAAGTGTTTTCTCTCTCTTTTAGGTTGTGGGGAGCAGTTGGTAGCGATAGGTAGAAGAGCTTCAGTTGTCGTTTTTAGCTCCAGAATAAGGAGCTGTTCTCCTCATAGGCTGGAGATTCTCCTACCCAGGATGTTGCTTACCAAGGAAATGAAGAAGGAAATGGGCCTGTACACCACCGAAGCAGAGCAGTATAGTAGGAAGGCTTAGGTTGGCCAAAGGTCTCTAAGAACACTTATTACTTATGGACCTCAGCCCTCATCTGCAAAATGGGCATGATAATAGTCACTGCCTTGTAGAGCTGCTTACAGGGTTCACTGAGATAATGCTTGCAGAGGGCTCCCACAGTGTCTGACACACAGTGAGCGCATGAACTGAAATGGACTCTTGTTGACTCCCAACCTGCTCAGGGTTTCTGCTTAGTCCCTTCTATCTTTCAAGAATTTTGAATGAGGAATTCACTGGGGCCATGAAAAATACTCCATACCAGGAGACAGATAAATTCAGTTTTGTCATTGATTATCTGTGTGACATTAGGCAAGTGAATCTCTTTGAGATTCATTCTTCTTACCTGTAAAATACCCAGATCATTCCTCAGATTTATTATGAGAATTAAGTGTGAAATGGCTTTGAAACAGTCCACTGTTAACAAGTGTCAGGTATTAATGCTGTTCTTAAATAACACTTGTCCTCCCATGTTCCTGGAGATGTTAATGAGTGGAAAGAATTTGGGGCTGTGGCCAGGGGCAGCATACACTTGAAAAAGATGAATGTGTGGTGGAAACTACAGCAGCCTTCTCATTACACTTTGTGCCCTAAAATCCGGTGGCCAGACTGCTTTAGCATTCATATCGCATGAGTGAGACATGAGACATGGCAAGCGAGCTCTCCATCGGCAGGTTTTCCAGGTCTACTCTTTGGATGAACCTGAAATTACCTTTCAGAGGTTGGCCCAGGTGAAGCATGAGGGGTCCTGAAGAGGTCTGGCTACAGTGGTCTGTAGTCCAAACCTAACTTCTTAGAGCTGTGGTTTTTCTTCCCATAAAATATAAATAGTAGTAAACCTACTTCCGCCTTTTAATTCCCACAATACTACAAAACTAAATGGAATTTTAAAAATTGTGTAAGACTATTCACATATTTTTCAGGTTTTCTTTTTTATGTTAATATATAAAAATCACTATGGAAAGTATTCTTGGAGAGTGCATTCTCTTCAAGTAGAAGAAACTGAAATAACTTTGGGTTTCACAGGCATTGACTGATCCCTCTTTTATGAGAGACAGTATCACACAGTGGCTAAGAGCACAGACTGTGGAGTCAGACTGGTTAGGTCTGATTCCTGACTCTGCTGCTTAAAGCTAATCATGTGTACCTGGACAATGTACTCACTCTCTCTGTGCCCCAGTTTTCCCATTTGCAAAATGGGATAACTATATACCTGCCTCTCAAGGTTGTTGGGAGGATTAACTGAGTTAACATATATAAAAGTGCTTAGAACAGTGTCTGGCAAATGATAAGCACTAAATAAAACCCTGTCTGTAGTCAGTGCCTGGCACAGTTTTTAGCACCATGTAGGGCTTCTAGAACTGTGTTGTTTGCGATGTTGTTTGTTTTCTTTTTGAAAGTAGTTTTAGGTTTGTAATAAAATTAAGAGAAATATAGAAAGATTCCCCATGTACCACCTCGTCCCACACACCCATAGGTTCCTCCATTATCAACATCATTCACCAGAATGGTACATTTGTAATCACGAACAGACCTACACTGACACATTATAATCTCCCAAAGTCATAGTTAAACATAGAGTTTGCTCTTGGTGTTATATATTCAATGGATTTAGACAAATCATTATATCATAAAATATTTTCAATGTCCTGAAAAATCCTTTGCCTATTCATCTCTTCCCCCTCCCCAACCACTAGCAACCATTGATCTTTTTGCTGTATCTATAGTTTTGCCTCTTCCAGAATGTCATATAGTTGGAATCATATGGTATGTAATCTCAGATTAGCTTCTTTCACTTAGTAATATACAGTTAAGTTTCTTCTACATCTTTTCATGGCTTGATAGCTCATTTCTTGCTAGCACTGAATAATATTCAATTGTCTGGAGGTACCACAGTTTATTTATTCATTCATCCACTGAAGAACATCTTGGTTGCTTCCAAGTTTTGGGAATTATGGATAAAGCTCCTATAAACAGCTATGTGCAGGTTTTTGTGTGGACTTAAGTTTTCAACTCCTTTGGGTGAATACCAAAGAGCATGATCACTGAGTCATATAGTAAGAGTATGTTTAATTTTTGAGAAACTGCCATACTGTCCTCCAAAGTGGCTATGCCATTTTGCATTCCCATCAGCAGCGGATGAGTTACTGTTGCTCATATCCTCACCAGCAATTGGTGTTGTCAGTGTTTTGGATTTTAGCCATTCTAATAGGTGTGTAGTGGTATCTTCTCATTGTTCTAATTTGCATTTCCCTGATGACATGTTATATGGAGCATCTTTTCATGTGTTTATTTGCTATCTGTGTATCTTCTTTGGTGAAGTGTCTGTTAAGGTCTTTGGCCCATATTTTAATTGGATTGTTTCTTACTTGCTGTGTTTTAAGAGTTCTTTCTTTATGTGGATAAGAGTCCTTGATCAGATGTGTCCCTGTTTTTTCTTTATGCTTGCCTTCCTTGTCCCACTGAGCTAACTTGACTCAGACATACCCCCTGTATTAAGGAGTCAGACTCCTTCTTTTTGATGTTTGCTGACAGCTTTTAAACTCATCTTTTCTTTCAGTCCCACATCTGGAAAAGATAATAAAAGCCTGGGTATTTTCTCTTTTGGAACCCTCAACTCATCCGCACCCCTACTTTCCTTTTTCTGTTCTCACAAGCCATTTTTGGACCTACTTGGAAGCAGAAAGTCTCATTATGTGAGTAATAAATCTTTCCATACCCTCTTGGTGTATGGTTTTGACATCACCAAATTTTGGGTGGGGTCCATTCTGTTTAATCAGAGTGGCTACAACACCCTCTCTCCAATAACGCACTATGTGAAATGGCTAATTACTGTTTATGAAAGAGCTAGCTGAATAATATATAAATAGAATGGCTGCTACTTTCTGGAGAATTCAGATGAATCAGAAGGCCAAGACAGTACAAATTTGCCATGTTGTCCCTAATCTGTCACTTTTAGGTGGTAAACAACTACTGCATTTTGGATACAAACAGGACACATATTGAGGAGCTAACCATTTTGGAGATAGTCTAAGTATTTGGTTTTAGTCTCTGAAGATTGGACCATCTTTCTGGAATGGCCCCATGGAAGCTGATTGAACAGTTGGTGGTTAAAGGAGGTATCTTTCTCCTGAGAAAGCCCCACATTCTGTTGTTATTTGGTCCCAACTGCTAAGTAGGGCAAGGTTGCTGGTTTTGAGCATAAGTCCTTATTTCAGTAATTTATTAAGAGTCCAGATTCTCAGATCCCCTATGGAAAATGTTGAATAACATTAGGAATATGTTGCCACACACTTGATAAAATGTGGTTTAAACAAGTACTAACATCTCTTTCCTCATGTCTTCCTCCTGAGATGGATAGAGGCCATCATTATTGTTCTCTTACATTTGAGGGGATCACAGTGTAGAGTGGCTAAATGAGTGGTCCATGAATATGTTTGGATGGAGAGTCCTGGCCCACAGACCTGTGCTTTTTCTTCCAGGTCTCACCAAATGCACAGGGTGACCATGCATCCTGGTTAGCCAAGGACACCCTTGTTTGGGCCTCTTATCTCAACACAATTATTAATAGGGCCTCATTTTATTTTCATAAGTGTCCCAGTTTGAGTGATAAATTATATGGTTGCCCTCCTAGTACAGAAGATCCTAGGGTATTTTTAGGTGACTAACAGTCTGCAGTGATTTGTATTTGTGCTTATTATTATTCTTATTGGACTCAGATCATATTAATTTGGGGAAACGGGTACTTTGCAAAGATCGTTGGAGGATTTCATAGCCAAGAAAGGCCTCCCTGACCTTCTTCCCCTTGTTTCAGCTGCACTTTGAGTGTAATGTAACTCTCATCACGGTTGTTGAAGGACTTTCTTATTTAGCATATCTAAACCAACACTGCCTTTTTAACAGCTTCTTGAGAGAACAGAATTGGAAAAATCCTGCCTCTGGAAATGTGTGTGTGTGTGTGTGTGTATACATAAGTGATCATGCCAGCTTGGAAGCATTTTACTTCAGAGAAGTCATCTCTAAGCTAATGGAAAGCGGTGATAATGATCATCATGAGAATGACATTGATAATAGGAGCTACCAATTATTGAGTGCTTACTATGTGTGACACACAATACTTACCATTTTATGTGTATTAAGTCTTCTGATCTTTACAACAGTTATATTAGGTGAGATAATATTACTATCACTATCTTACAAATGAGCAAACTGAAGTACAGAGAGAGAAAGTTATTTGTACAAGGCTTTACCAGCTAAATAAATTCAAATTGTGTAGGTAAGGAAACAGCCCTGGAAGCTGACAGGTCACAGTATTCCCAACTGAGCATGAATAATTTTCAAAGACTCTAAACATGACTCAGATACATCCACTCTGTGGCCAAGGTGGAAAGGGGGTGGGAATACAACTACTTGATTCATGTCTGAACCTAGAAAGAGATTAGAAATAAATATTGCTCTTCTCCAGCTAATGTGAGTTTCTTTATACATGACAGCTTTCACCCCCTTTAATCCCCCCACCTCCTGGATAAAAATTACCAAGATACCCAACCACCAATTTGCCCTGGTTTCTTGATGGCATGCAATCAAAACTAACTCTTGCTCTCCTGGAGCTTCCTTAGACTCTCCCAGGACAAACCAGGTCCTATAGCAAGACCCTTCAAGTTCTACTGCACTGAGAGCCCCATGATTTTCTTGGTGTCCTCTTTCCTTTGAAGCAGCAAGTGAACTCAACCTCACTTTGTTTGACTGCAGGTGTGTTTCTGGTGCTCTTCGGTTGCTGGGCTTTGACGATGCCCAAGTAGGCTGATTCCAGGGCCCATATCTATTAGCATCGTTACAGACTGCCTTTCTTTATGCTTTTCTGACTCCCAATCATATGTCACTGTTTTTCAGTGATATCACCACATGTCAGCTTTCTGCCCCGCTCAGGGTAGACACAGAGCTAGGGAAGTTTTAGAAAAAGGAATTTCTAGAATATGATATGCTGCAGGAGGCTCAGCACAGTGAGGACTGAGAAGGGGCTCACCAGACTTGGTGAGAGCTGCCCCAGTGGAGAAAAAAGTCAGACTTCAAGGAAATTAGGGCAGGGGAAGCAGAAACAGTAAGAAATTTTTTTTAAAAAAATCACTGTTGATTTCTTTTATTCTTGAGTATTTCCTCTTTTTAGAAAACCTAAATATGTAAATAAATAAAAATAAATAAATAAATAAATAAAAACAATATACAGAATCAAACAACCTAAACAAGAGATGCTATTTTCTGCTACACTTTATAGATCCATTGGCAAAACAAGATAAAACATACAGATGCCCATTTTCCAGTAGTAGAAGCATAATGAAATGCAAGGGAGCCCACTTTTTTTTTTTTAATTTTTTTTCAACGTTTTTTATTTATTTTTGGGACAGAGAGAGACAGAGCATGAAGGGGGGAGGGGCAGAGAGAGAGGGAGACACAGAATCGGAAACAGGCTCCAGGCTCCGAGCCATCAGCCCAGAGCCTGACGCGGGGCTCGAACTCACGGACCGCGAGATCGTGACCTGGCTGAAGTCGGACGCTTAACCGACTGCGCCACCCAGGCGCCCCAAGGGAGCCCACTTTTAACAAATGCAAGGGAACCCACTGAAACAGAGTGAAAATCTAAGCAGATCATATGCAAATAATTAAAATGCATAGGTATTCCATGAAGATGGATCCCAGACTGCCTCCTCTCTCTTTTATTGGAATCTCTGAAACCATTTCATTGGAAGAGAAAGTGGATTTTAGCAGAGTGGGAAAAATACCAAACATTCATAGTAACTTAGAATTTTTCTACTTTCTTTACATGTTCAATGGAAACCTTCATAAAATTATAAATGAAAGGACACATTATGAACGTTTTCTTTGAAGAGAAAAAAAGCGGTCTTAACTGGAAGGAAAATTTTGGAGTCTACGTCCTTCTAAGAGAGACTACTTTTTATGTGAAGTTTGGGAATGAAGAGGAGAGAGATTATTTCTCTGTGTGCTCAAATTACAAATTATAGTGGCCGTTAATGACTACTTGCTACTCTATCAATCAGTTAGCACACCCCTACCCTGTGCTTAGTCTGATTTGTTCACTATTTTGTGAGTATTGAGAGCCTGTTATTTGCCTAAAAGTATACTAAGCTCCATGAAGAATATAAAAGAACTAGAAGACAATACACCTGAAACTGACACAGCACTGTATGTTAATTGCCCTGGAATTAAAATACTACCCTTCCCCAAGAACCAGAGGACACTATCACTACCGGTTCAGTAGTTGAATAAATCTGTTTTCTGTTCTCTTAAAGGAAGGCATGGGCAGAATGCCACCCCTGGGATAGCCTATAGGAGGATTTTCTTGAGGGCCAAGAAGTTGAGTAAATGCAGAAATTAGAGCATTACCTGTACCTTTTTTTAAAATTTAAATTTGGGACTGGGTGCCTGGGTGGCTCGGTTGAGCATCCAACTTTGGCTCAGATCATGATCTCACGGGTCTGTGAGTTCGAGCCCCATGTCGGACTCTGTGCTGACAGCTCAGAGCCTGGAGCCTGCTTCGGATTCTGTGTCTCCCTCTCTCTCTGCTCCTCCCCCACTAATGCCCTGTCTCTCTCTGTCAAACATAAATAAACATTAAAAATAAATTTTTTTAGGGGCGCCTGGGTGGCTCAGTTAAGTGTCTGACTTCGGCTCAGGTCACGATCTCGCAGTTCGTGAATTCAAGCCCTCAAGCCCCGCATTAGGCTCTGTGCTGACAGCTCAGAGCCTGGAGCCTGTTTCAGATTATGTCTCCCTCTCTCTCTCTCTGACCCTCCCCCGTTCATGCTCTGTCTCTCTCTGTCTCAAAAATAAATAAACATTAAAAAAAATTAAAAAAAAATTTTTTTAATTTAAATTTGGGAGGAGGGAAGATGGTGGCGTAGGAGGACTCTGGGCTCACCGCATCCTGCTGATCACTTAGATTCCACCACATCTGCCTAAATAACCCAGAAAAATGCCAGAAGACTAACAGAACAGACTCTCCGGAGCCAAGCATAGACGAGAGGCCCAATGGAAGAGGGTAGGAAGGGTGGAGAAGTGGTGCGTGCTACACAGACTGGTGGGAGGGAGCCGGTGCAGTGTAGGGGCAGCCCGCCGGGGAAGGCAGAACCCCCAAAATCTGGCTTGCAAAAGTGGAGGGGCTGGACTCTGTGAGTTCTGACAGCCAGCAGGACTTAACATCTGGAATGGTAAAAGTGAACAGCTCTGCTCTTAGTGGGGAGGGTGAGAGGACACCAGGAGAGAGAGTTGTTGAGCCCTGGAAGACAGAGCTCAGCTTGGCGTAGGGGGAACAAAGGTGCTGGCAATCGCCATCTCCCTCTCCAATCCCCCAACCGAAATTCCAAAGGGAACCAGTTCCCATCACCGAACTTGCTTGCACCATGGAAATGCCCAATGCTATGCTTCTATGGATCCATCCCTCCAACGGGTCTGCCTCCCTTCTGGTGCTGCAGGGCCCCTCCCTCAGGGGACCACTGTCAGCAAAGCGAGCTAAGCCTGCCCCTCCCGCCCCTGTGCACCTTGTGGTTCCCCCCTGGCTAATATGCCCGATCCCATCAAAGCAGGACCATAAGCCCGGCAGTGTGCAAGTAGCCCAGACAGGGGCCACACCACTCCACAGTGAGTCCTGCCCCTGGGACAAGGGAAGATAAGGTACACACCAGTCTGACTGTGGCCCCAGCGGTGGGCTGGGGGCAGACATCGGGTCTGACTGTGGCCCATCCACCAACACAAGTTACTCTGGACAGCACAGGGGAAGTGCCCTGCAGTTTGGAGCTACCCCAGGGACCATGCAAAATGATGAAACGGAAGAATTCTCCTCAAAAGAAACTCCAGGAAGTAGCAACAGCTAACAAATTGATCAAAACCGACTCAAGCAGTATAATGGAACAAGAAATTAGAATAATAGTCATAAAATTAATCGCTGGACTTGAAAAAAGCATAGAGGACAGCAGAGAATCTATTGCTACAGAGATCAAGGGACTGAGAAATAGTCGTGAGGAGCTAAAAAACGCTATAAATGAGGTGCAAAATAAAATGGAGGCAGCCATAGCACGGATTGAGGAGGCAGAGGAGGGAATAGGTGAATTAGAAGATAAAATTATGGGAAAGCAGAAAGCTGAGAAAAAGAGAGATAAAAAAAATCCAGGAGTATGAGGGGAGATTTAGAGAACTAAGTGATGCAATCAAACAGAACAATATCCGTATCAAAGGAATCCAGAAGAGGAAGAAGAAGAGAGAGAAAGGGGCTAAGGGCTTACTTGAACATCATAGCTGAGGACTTCCCTGATCTGAGAAAGGAAAAAGGCACTGAAATCCAAGAGGCACAGAGAACCCCCTTCAGACGTACACTTGAATCGGTCTTCTCTACAACACATCATAGTGAAACTGGTGAAATACAAGGATAAAGGGAAAATTCAGAAAGCAGCTAGGGATACACAGGCTCTAAGTTACAAAGGTAGACTCATAAGAATAGTAGCAGCCCTATCTACTGAAACTTGGCAGGCCAGAAAGGAATGGCAGGAAATCTTCAATGTGATGAACAGAGAAAATATGCAGCCGAGAATCCTTTCTCCAGCAAGTCTGTCATTCAGAATAGAAGGAGAGATAAAGGTCTTCCCAAACAAACAAAAGCTGAAGGAATTCATCGCCACTAAACCAGTCCTACAAGAGATCCTAAGGGGGATTCTGTGAGTGAAATGTTGCAAGGACCACAAAGTGCCAGAGACATCACTACAAGCATGAAACCTACAGACATCACAACGACTCTGAACCACATCTTTGACTAATAACACTGAATGTAAATGGACTAAATGCTCCAACCAAAAGACATAGGGTATCAGAATGGATTAAAAAACAAGACCCATCTATTTGCTGTCTACAAGAGACTCATTTTAGATCTGAGGACGCCTTCAGATTGAAAGTGAGGGGAGGGAGAACCATCTGTCATGCTACTGGAGGTCAAAAGAGTAGTATGGCTGGAGTAGCCATACTTGTATCAGACAAACTAGACTTTAAATTAAAGGCTGTAACAAGAGATGAAGAAGGGCATTATATAATAATCACAGGGTCTATCCATCAGGAAGAGCTAACAATTATAAATGTCTATGTGGCGAATACGGAAGCCCCCAAATATATAAAACAACTACTCACAAACATAAGCAACCTTATGGATAAGAATGTGGTCATTGCAGGGGACTTTAACACCCCACTTACAACAATGGATAGATCATCTAGACACAGGATCAGTAAAGAAACAAGGGTCCTGAATGATACATTGGATCAGATGGACTTGACAGATATATTTAGAACTCTGCATCCCAAAGCAACAGAATATACTTTCTTCTCGAGTGCACATGGAACATTCTCCAGGATAGATCACATACTGGGTCACAAAACAGCCCTTCATAAGTATAAAAGAATTGAGATCACACCAGGAACACTTTCAGACCACAATGCTATGAAGCTTGAAATCAATTATAGGAAAAAGTCTGGAAAACCTCCAAAAGCATGGAGGTTAAAGAACACCCTGCTAAAGAATGAATGGGTCAACCAGGCAATCAGAGAAGAAATTTAAAAATATATGGAAACAAATGAAAATGAAAATACAACAATCCATACGCTTTGGGATGCAGCAAAGGCAGTCCTGAGAGGAAAATACATTGCAATCCAGGCCTATCTCAAGACACAAGCAAAATCCCAAGTACAAAATCTAACAGCACACCTAAAGGAACTAGAAGCAGAACAGCAAAGACACCCCAAATCCAGCAGAATAAGAGCAATAATAAAGATCAGAGCAGAAATAAACAAAACTATAGAGCAGATCAATGAAACCAAGAGTTGGTTTTTTGAAACAATAAACAAAATTGATAGACCTCTAGCCAGGCTTCTCAAAAAGAAAAGGGAGATGACCCAAACAGATAAAATCATGAATGAAAAGGGAATTATTACAACCAATCCCTCAGAGATACAAGCAATTATCAGGGAACACTATGAAAAATTACATGCCAACAAACTGGACAACCTGGAAGAAGTGGACAAATTCCTAAGCACCCACCCACTTCCAAAACTCAAACAGGAAGAAACAGAAAACTTGAACAGACCCATAGCCAGTGAAGAAATTGAATCAGTTATCAAAAACCTACCAACAAATAAGAGTCCAGGACCAGATGGCTTCCCTGGGGCATTCTACCAGACATTTAAAGCAGAAATAATACCTATCCTTCTCAAACTGTTCCAAAACATAGACAGGGAAGGAAAACTTCCAGACTCCTTCTATGAAGCCAGCATTACTTTGATTCCTAAACCAGACAGAGACCCAGCAAAAAAAGAGAACTACAGGCCAATATCCCTGATGAATATGGATGCAAACATTCTCAACAAGATACTAGCAACTCGAATTCAACAGCATATAAAAAGAATTATTCACCATGATCAAGTGGGACTCATTCGTGGGCTGCAGGGCTGGTTCAACATTTGCAAATCAATCAATGTGATACATCACATTAATAAAAGAAAAGGAAAGAATCATATGATCCTGCCAATCGGTGCAGAAAAAGCATCTGACAAAATTCAGATTCCTTTCTTAATAAAACCCCTTGAGAAAGTCGGGATAGAAGGAACATACGTAAACATCATAAAAGCCATTTATGAAAAGCCCACAGCTGACATCATCCTCAATGGGGAAAAACTGAGAGGTTTCCTCCTGAGATCAGGAACACGACAGGGATGTCCACTCTCACTGCTGTTGTTTAACATAGTGTTGGAAGTCCTAGCATCAGCAATCAGAACGCAAAAGGAAATCAAAGGCATCAAAATTGGCAAAGATGAAGTTGAACTTTCACTTTTTGCAGATGACATGATATTAAACATGGAAAACCCGATAGACTCCACCCAAAGTCTGCTAGAACGGATACGTGAATTCAGCAAAGTCGCAGGATACAAAATCAATGTACAGAAATCAGTTGCATTCTTATACACTAATAATGAAGCAACAGAAAGACAAATAAAGAAACTGATCCCATTCACGATTGCACCAAGAAGCATAAAATACCTAGGAATAAACCTAACCAAAGATGTGAAAGATCTGTATGCTGAAAACTATAGAAAGTTTATGAAGGAAATTGAAGAAGGTATAAAGAAATGGAAAAACATTCCGTGCTCACAGATTGGAAGAATAAATATTGTTAAATGTCAATACTACCCAAAGCTGTCTACACATTCAATGCAATCCCAATCAAAATTGCACCAGCATTCTTCTCGAAGCTAGAACAAGCAATCCTAACATTTGTATGGAACCACAAAAGACCCCGAATAGCCAAAGTAATATTGAGGAAGAAGACCAAAGCGGGAGGCATCACAATCCCAGACTGTAGTCTCTACTACAAAGTTGTAATCATCGAGACAGCATGGTATTGGCACAAAAACAGACACATAGACCAATGGGATAGAATAGAGACTCCAGAATTAGACCTACAAAAGTATGGCCAAGTTATCTTTGACAAAGCAGGAAAGAATATCCGATGGAAAAAAGAGTGTCTTTGTAACAAATGGTGCTGGGAGAACTGGACAGCAACATGCAGAAGAATGAAGCTAGACCACTTTCTTACACCATTCATAAAAATAAACTCAAAATGCATAAAGGGACCTGAATGTGAGACAGGAAACCATCAGAACCCTAGAGGAGAAAGCGGGAACAAACCTCTCTGACTGTAGCCGCAGCAATTTCTTATTTGACCCATCTCCAAAGGCAAGGGAATTAAAAGCAAAAATGAACTATTGGGACCTCACGAAGATAAAAAGCTTCTGCACTGCAAAGGAAACAATCAACAAAACTAAAAGGCAACCAAGGGAATGGGAAAAGACATTTGCAAATGACATATCGGACAAAGGGCTAGTATCTAAAATCTATGAAGAGCTCACCAAACTCCACACCCGAAAAACAAATAATCCAGTGAAGAAATGGGCAGAAAACATGAATAGCCACTTCTCTAAAGAAGACATCCAGATGGCCAACAGGCACATGAAAAGATGCTCAACGTCACTCCTCATCAGGGAAATACAAATCAAAGCCACACTGAGATACCACCTCACGCCAGTCAGAGTGGCTAAAATGAACAAATCAGGAGACTACAGATGCTGGCGAGGATGTGGAGAAAAAGGAACCCTCTTGCACTGTTGGTGGGAATGCAAACTGGTGCAGCCGCTCTGGAAAACAGTGTGGAGGTTCCTCAAAAGATTAAAAATAGATTTACCATATGACCCAGCAATAGCACTGCTAGGAATTTTCCCTAGGGATACAGGAGTGCTGATGCATAGGGGCACTTGTACCCCAATGTTTATAGCAGCACTTTCAACAATAGCCAAATTCTGGAAAGAGCCTAAATGTCCATCATCCGATGAATGGATGAAGAAGTTAGGTTTATATATACAATGGAATACTGCTTGGCAATGAGAAGGAATGAAATATGGCCTTTTGTAGCAACGTGTATGGAACTGGAGAGTGTTATGCTAAGTGAACAAAGTCCTACAGAGAAAGACAGATACCATATGTTTTCACTCTTATGTGGATCCTGAGAAACTTAACAGAAGACCATGGGGGAGTGGAGGGGGAAAAAACGTTAGAGAGGGAGGGAGCCAAACCATAAGAGACTCTTACAAACTGAGAACAATCCGAGGGTTGATGGGGTGTAGGAGGGAGGGGAGGGTGGGAGATGGGTATTGAGGAGGGCACCTGTTGGGATGAGCACTGGGTGTTGTATGGAAACCAATTTGACAATAAATTTCATATTAAAAAAAACAAAGATAAAAAATAAAAAAATAAAATTTAAGTTCTAAATTTAAATTTAGTGAACTGAATTTAACATATAGTTCACTATATGTTAATATAGCATAGTATTGATTTCAGGAGTAGAAATTAGTGATTCATCACTTACATATAACACTCAGTGCTCATCCCAATAAGTGCCCTCCTTAATGCCCATCACCCATTTAGCCCATCCCCCCCACCCACCTCCCTTCCAGCAACCCTCTGTTAGTCTCTATATTTAAGAGTCTCCTATGGCTTGCCTCCCTCTCTGTTTTTGTTTTATTTTATTTTTCCTCCCCTTCTCCTATCTTCATTTGCTTTGTTTTTTAAATTCCACATAGGAGTGAAATCATATGATATTTGCCTTTCTCTGAATGACTTATTTTGCTTAGCATATATATTTGCTACTTTCTACATATTTGCAAAGTTAACTTTTACTCCATTCTTAGTGATTTCAAGTTAATGCTGTATTATTACTACCTTTTATTTCTTTATTGTTATATGAGCATGGAGAAAAATGAGGAAGATTGCATACCAACTTGGTAACACAGATTCTCTGGAGTGGGTGGCAGGGAGAAGGAAGCAAAAAAGAAAAATCTTGCATACCATATACAAAAATAGACTCAAAATGGATTAAAGACCTAAATGTGAAACCTAAAGCCATAAAAATCCTAAAAGAGAGCACAAGCAGTAATTTCTCTATGAGCTGCACCAACATTTTCCTAGACATGTCTCCTAAGGCAAGGGAAATAAAGCAAAAATAAACTTGTTGACATAAAAATAAAAGGCTTTTATGCAATAAAGGATATGTTGTTTAGAGTTATCAACAAAACAAAAAGAAAATCTGAACACGAGAATATATTTACAAATGATATATCTGATAAGGGGTTAATATCTAAAATATGTAAAGAACGGATACAACTCAACAAAAAAGCCAAACAATCTGATTAAAAAATGGGCAGAGGACACAAGTAGATGTTTTTCCAAAGAAGACATACAGTTGGCCAATAGACACATGAAAGGATGTTTAACATCATTAATTATCAGAGAAATGCAAATCAAAAATCACAATGAGATATCACCTCATGCTTGTTAGAATGGCTGAAATAAAAAACATGACACAAGTGTTGGCAAGGATGTAGAGAAAAACAAACCTTTATGCACTCTTGGTGGGAATAGGAATTGGCACAGATTCTGGAAAACAGTGTGGAGGTACTGAAAACATTAAAATAATGATCCAATAATTCTACTAAGGGGTATTCTACTACTGGGTAACAAGGGAAAATGAAAACACTAATTCAGAAAGATAAATGCACTCCTATGTTTATTGCAGCATTATTTACAATAGCCAAGACATAGAAGCAACGTAAGTGCCTATCAACAGACAAATGGATAAGGAAAATGTAGTATATACACAATGGAATATTACTACACAGGCTTAAAAAGTATGAGATCTTGCCATTTGCAACAACATGGATGGACCTAGAGGGTATGATGCTAAGTGAAATAAGTCAGACTGAGAAAGACAAATACCACTCATAAGTGGAACCTAAAAAAAAATGAATAAACAAACCAAAAGCAGAATCAGGCCTATAAATACAGAGAACAGACAGATGATTGCTGAGATCAGGGGGATGGTAGGGCAAAATGAGTGAAGGGAAGAGGAAGATACCGCCCTTCAGTTATGGAATAACTGGAATACTTATGGAATAAGTAAGTCACAGGAATAAAAAGCTGAGCATAAGGAATACAATCAATGATATTGTAATAATCATATAATGGGGGCAGACGATAGCTATTTGTGTGAACTTGTCAGATCACTAAGTCATATACCTGAAACTAATGCAACACCGTGTGACAGCTGTACTTAAAAAAAAAATGGTTAAGATAAAAAAAAGAAAAAAGATTGCATATAAAAAGTATAATATATGGGTGTATTGGTGGCTCAGTTGGTTGAGCATCTGACTCTTGATTTCAGCTCAGGTCACCACCTCATGGTTTGTGAGATTGAGCCCCAAGTCAGGCTACGTGCTGACAGAGCAGAGTCTGCTTGGAATTCTCTCTCTCCCTCTCTCTCTGTCCCTCCCCCTGTGCGTGCCCTCCCCTTCTCTCTGTCAAAATAAATGAACATTAAAAAAAAATTTTAAAGTAGGGGCGCCTGGGTGGCTCGGTCAGTTGAGCATCCAACTTCGACTCAGGTCATGATCTCTCTGTCTGTGAATTGAAAGCCCCGCGTCGGGCTCTGTGCTGACAGCTTGGAGCCTGGAGCCTGCTTCGGATTCTGTGTCTCCCTCTCTCTGCCCCAACCCTGCTCATGCTCTGTCTCTCTCTGCCCCTCAAAGATGAATAAACGTTAAAAAAAATTAAAAAAAAATTAAAGTATAATATGCATAGTATAATAGGACCCCATTAATTAAAATTACATATGTATGTCAGTGTTAATGAAAAAATAGATCTACTATTTTTTTGACTATAAAGTGATCTACTATTTTTTTGACTATAAAGTGAAAAAAGAAGGAGCAGCAACTGAAAGACATGAGGGCCTCATAAGTTCATGCCCTCAGCTGCCCCGTGGGGCAGGTATCATTATCCCTATTCTAGAGACGACAGATGAATACTGAGAGAATGCCATAGTAATGTAATAAATGGAAAGCAGTATTTAACCTAGCTCTATCTATCTGACTCCAAGGCCCAGATGCTTTTCCACTACGAATAATCCTTTCTCCTTCATTTCTGAATCCCTCTCCTTTCCTTCTGTCTTCTGAATATAGGTCTTTTCATGCTTCTGTTTCTAGGTCTGTTTTCTTAACTCATTCCCTTGTTGACAGTCTGTTCCAAGCTCCTCCAATCATCCATTCATCATATAATTATTGAGCATGTACTATGTGCCAGGTACTTTTCTAGGCCTTATCAATGAACCAACGAGACCAAAGTTCTTGGCCTCTAGGAGCTTACATCTCAGGGCTTGTCCATGGGGAGATAGGCAACAAAACAGATCATCATGTAAAACACGGAGCATGTCAGGTACTGAGAATTGCTAAGGAGAAAAATGAAGCATGGAAAGGGGAAGGTAGTGTTGGGGTGTTGGTAGTCATCAGACAGATCTGGGAAGGGTGGGATGGAAAGAAGCCTGGGGGGATTTGGGAGAAAGCATTTCTAGTAGAGCGAGCAGCCAGCACAAAGGTCCCAAGCTGGGTGACCACTTGGTATCCTGAAGGAGCCAGGTCAAGGCCTGTGTGAACAGATCACAGAATAGAGGTCAAAGGCACATTGCACAGGGCCTTGCAGGCCAATAAGGACTTGTGAAGTTCTAATAAGGATAGCAAACACCTATTGAGCTGCTACTAGGTGTTAGGAACTCTTCTAGGTGTTTTACACCTATGGGCTTGTTTGCCTGTTGAACAAAGTCCTGACTCCTGAGCCAGTCATTCAAGGGCTCCACTGTCTGCTATCCTGGCTTACCTCCCATTGTCCCCTAGGACCAGCCCATGGTTTCCCACCCTAGACATTAAAAGGAATGATCACAGACCTGTCAGGGGCAGTGGCCCCTTAGTCTTCTCCAGGGAATTTATGGCTTCAGAGGGTCAAATTATTCCACCATGACTGATGTCATAGAAGCTCAAGTATGTCAACGAGATGCTTGTGTAATAAATTAACATTATGAAATAACTGCCATGGGCATGAGGTCTTTACGTTCCCCAGCCAGGCTTTCCTCCCCTGGTTGCGTCAGAAGTCAGAAAGTAGATACATGAATTTGGAATTAGGGAGAGCAGATGTGGTTTGTGACCTGATGTGGGCCTGCCAATACCTGTCCTCACCTTAGGTCTAGACCTACCAGGGGAGCCATCACATGGGTCGGTGAGACCAGGCTCCTTCCTTTTGACAGGCATGAGTGGGTTTATCAACCAGGCCTCAGCGTTCCTTTTCTTTGTCTCTGTTGTGAACAGCTGCTTTCTGACTGACAGTCTTTAGCATGGGTCTTATTTAAGATAACTCTGCCATCTCTGCTTTGGCCCTGGATGAGTTCATTTGATTTTTACTCCCACAGGCAACTTTATTTCTGTCTCTTGGGGGTTTGTTCACAGATACTGCAGCCCCCAAGGGGCAACCAGGAAGAATACTGGACCCAGGCACACAGGGGTCAGAAGATATGTCTCTCTGCCCTCCAGTTACTTCACCCGGGTATCTTGAAACCTACCTTGAAGGGCACTGGCTTCTGGGACACACTGTGACCTACTGGAACACACCTGTGGCCCCTGCCTGCTCCTTTCCCTAGCTGTGATGCTCTGGCTCATCTCTGCCATTGAAATCCCACCTCCTAATGGCTGAGTAGACCTGCAGAGGGTGGTCTGAATACCTACAACACTGCCTCTGCTGCCTGTGTCAAACCCTGACCTCGATCCACAGCTCATTTACAAACGTGCCTTTCCTGTTGTATCATTCGCTCCTACGAGGCTAGGACCACACTAATCAATCCTAGTTTCCTCACATCTTTTAGCCTGGTGCTGTATACCTAGCACGTGCTTGATTTTGTTGAAAAATGAAAGCAAGAGGGAGAAATTCCATGTTATGACTATAAAATGCAAAAAGAAAACAAAACTAATAAATTCTTGTACTTTCAGGCTTACAAAGTGCTTTTCTCCACAACATCTGTTTATCTTTACAATAACTCTGTAGAGGGGAGCTTCTGTCTCTTTAAAGTAAAGCAGGTTTTTGTCTTAAATTTCCATTACATTTTATCTTAGAGCCTCTGGACCGAGAAGATAAAATCTGGTGAGCTGTGTTCTGGTATGTAAGAGGAGAGGGTCGAGAACAAAGAATGGGGTCTGGGAAGGAAGGAGTCTGGCCAGAGAGCTGGTCTGAGGTGGAAAAAACAGCATCAATGAAGCAAAAGTGGAAAATGGAAGGCAGGCCCTGGGGCTTGTTTGGGCAGCTGGCTGGGGAAGATTAGCCCCCCTGGAGTTGGTAGATATCCAACTGCACCAAGGCTAGGAGCCCCTGAAAGGAGTGAATGGCAGTTTTCTTCCTCTCTTTTCATTGTGAAAGGATATTTTTCAAAGAAAAGATAAAATCATGGCTCTAGAAGCAATGGAATGAACAAGTCTTAAAGATTTTATTGGCTTATTATTTAGATGTAGGAACCAGTTGTTAGAACCGGTTGAAAGGACAGAAAGCATGTGTTTCTTTGTAGTCAAGGAATGTCAGAAGATTGTGCAAATGGAATGAACCTGGCTTTTCCAGAGGAAGGAGGATTGTCCCTCAGGAGATGGGAGTCTTTTGCATATCTATAGACAAGGAATATTTTGAATTGCTGTCAGTTCTTGATAACTTTAAATAACACCTGAAGGGTGTGATCTAGACAAGCAGGTAGTTTTCCATGGAAGCACAAATTCTCCCTACATCATTTCAGATTCTAAAATTGAGTGCTTAGTGGAGCAGAAGAAATCCACAGCGCTGGGCAAGTTACTTCACCTGAGTCTCCATTTCCTTATTTGTAATGTGAGGTTGACACTACTAACTGGTCCAGTTGTTGTAAGCATTAATGAGACAATGCTTTTAGGAAGGTGTCACAGTGCCCAGGATGTAATAGGGTATTTAATAAATATTAGCTATTTTTACTGTTCTGTTTGGGAGACATTAAACTCCACAGGTGGAGTGATGATGGCAGAATGAATGAATGTGGAGACCGTATGCTCTTTATAAATGTAGAGTCAGGAGCAACTAGCATATGTACATTTAGATGTATATCTAGTTCTATCTATTTAAGAAGTCTCCTAGGAGGAAGATTCTTGCCTCAATATTTTTTCTTTCTCTCATCTTGATGATCATGGAGTCAGGGAAGTTGGTGACCTTTCTAGTGGCCTGATTTGGATCATCTACAGGTAACTTCCCTTACAAAATTCTTCCATGGAAGTGTTTATATAGTTAAAGGCACACACACACACACAAGAGCCAAGTGCATTTCACACACTGTTCTCATACCTGTTACCACCTGCATAGTCTAAATCATAGCTTTACTTGCCTAACTCACCTCCTTACATCCATTCTTTCCTGGCCCCCCTCCTGTCCTCTATGCAGAAGCCCATGTGATTGTAACATGTAAACTGGAGCAAATCACTGCCTTTATTAATAAACTTTAATAGTGTGACATTGTATTTGTAATGAAATCCAACCTCCTTCGTAGGGACTATGAGACCCTATGTGAAGATTCTTGCCTATTTCTCCAACTGCCTGATTAACCAGGCTGTTAATCCTGTTAACTCCTGTTGCTGTCCATATTCCTGCCACCTGCTGTTCATGTCCCTGCTGTCCACACCTCACTGTGTCCCCTCTTCTGGAATTCTCTTCTCTCTGTTCTTGACAGTGGCTGCTCCTTGTCCCTTACCTCCTCAAAAAGGACTTTCCTGGGGCACCTGGGTGGCTCAGTAGGTTGAGTGTCCGACTTCAGCTCAGGTCATAATCTCACGGTTTGTGGGTTCGAGCCCCGCGTCGGGCTCTGTGCTGACGGCTCGGAGCCTGGAGCCTGCTTCGGATTCTGTGTCCTCCTCTCTCTCTGCCCCTCCCCAGCTTGCACTCTGTCTCTCTCTCAAAAATAAAACATTTAAAAAATTTAAAAGAAAAAGGACTTTCCTGACCACCCCATTTAAAGTAGGCTTACCACACCTCCCCATCCTATAGTTTACTATCTAAGCCTCATTACGTCTTTTCAAACCCTTTTGCAATTATATTTTTTCTGCCACTCCATTGGAGTACCAGCTCCATGATTCTGTCTTGTTCCCTGCTGTATGCTCAGACTGCACAGTGGGCAATCTACATCTTTGGTGAATGAATCAAAATCTCTTAGAGTTGATAAATCTTTCATGTCTAATGACAGGCGAAATAAATATTCACTTTATTATTGCTGGCAGGAATGTAAATTGAGACAGCTTATCTGAAAAGAAACTTGGTGATGTGTATCAAGGGCCTTTAAAATGCTCCATTTTGTCTCCACTCCACTCCATAGAAATCAATTATAAAATAATCAGAGAGGGGCGCTTGGCTGGCTCAGTCAGTTAAGTGTCTGACTTTGGTTCAGGTCATGATCTCATGGCTAGTGGGTTCAAGCCCTGCATCGGGCTCTGTGCTGACAGCTCAGAGCCTGGAGCCTGCTTCAGATTCTGTGTCTCCCTCTCTCCCTGCCCCACCCCTGCTTGTGCTCTGTGTCTCTCTCTTTCAAAAATAAATAAACATTAAAAAAAAATTAAAAATGTAAAATAATCAGAGATGTAGTACAAGATTTAATGACAAGATACAGCCTTTTTTTGTTGTTGTTAAAGATGAATAGTTTGAAATAAATCAACCAACAATGGGGATGTGATTAAAGTACTCTCAGTATGGAATATTGCACACTATTAAAAAACATGTCTTCAGGGGCGCCTGGGTGACTCAGTTGGTTAAGTGTCCAACTTCAGCTCAGATCATGATCTCGTGGTTCATGAGTTCTTGCCCCACATCAGGCTGTCTGCTGTAAGTACAAAGCCCACTTCAGATCCTCTGTCCGCCCCCTCTCTCGGCCCCTCCTGTCTCTCTTTCCCTCAAAAGTAAACACAAAAAAAAAAGACCAAAAAACCCCCACATCTTCAATGGTGAGTAAAAAGGCAGAATGGAAAACTTTGTATTTCAATTTTGCCTGAAAATATACATGTATAGAAAAACCCTAAAGAAATTACTATGTTATATGTTACTAGGCAGTTAGATTCAGGATGATTTTAATTTTCTTTTTACTCTTGGATATTAGAGTTTTCTAAAATGAGCTGCAATTTTATAATCCGAATAAAACATAGATTAAAAAAATAAAGACTCAATAAATCTGGCCTCATTTTTATCTGAGTTGCTGTGAATGTGCCACACCAATTAAAGTTAACTCTGCTATTTTTTCTGAAACGTATCTAGGCCTACCTTAATGGGTCAATGAAATAGTTCCTCCAACAAACAAACAAAAATAACCTCTGATATGGGATTTTATTGCCTTATTCTGTCTACCACTTAAGAAAGCTACTTGATCTATGACTCTCATTTCTGGAATTCCTTAAATTAGTTATGTGTTCATTTTACAAATATTTGAGTGTCAACTTTTTGCAAGAGTAGTGTACGTACAATATGAAAGTAATTCTAGATACGACTCCTGCTGTGAAGAGACATCTACTTCATATGTTACTCCTTTCAAACTTACTTCAAAGTCAAGTGAAGCCCCTTAGAGCGTTGTGTTGTATTTATAGCTTCCCTGGCTGGCTCTGGCGGGACCAAGAGCTACCAACCGTCACAGCCAGGAGCACTCAGACAGCCTGGCAGGAAACAGAGTGAGGACAAATTATTCTTAGTTGAAGTTTAGAAAGCATTAGCTGCCTTGTCAAGACTGGAATGAGAAGGTCATGATGTCGCTGCCTGGAAGGGTTTCCAGTTCACTGCTACTACTGATGTGAGATTAACCCAGTGATAATTGGGGCTAAAAATACAGATGAAAAATCTTGAGGACAGCAATACGATTTTCACTTACATATACACACATAATATACATTGTATATCATAAGCTATTTACATAAAGCTACAATGATGGTCCCTGACCTCTTTTATGCTTCTCAATG
Source organism: Panthera uncia (assembly GCF_023721935.1). NCBI lineage: Eukaryota > Metazoa > Chordata > Mammalia > Carnivora > Felidae > Panthera > Panthera uncia. The sequence continues at coordinate 300,508 of NW_026057576.1, read as the reverse complement.
TGACCCCTGAGAAAATGACAGAGTACTATGGCTCTGTGTCCCCCTCTTCCTGTTCCAGAGACACCAGCCTAGAGCCATCAGCAGCAGAATATCCTTGTTTAAATGAGCAATGGAGGAGAGGTGATGGGGTAGGCTGGGAATGGGAAAGTTTAACCACATGCAATTTTCAGGTTCTGTCAAGTCAGTGCTAGGAAAATTGCTTTCCCTAGGGCCAGTGATGAAAGGTGTATCCTCCCCCAGAAATCCTGACTTGGGATATAGAACGGGGATATTGGAGAGGGGAGTTCAGAAGGTAAACCCTATATTTTAGACCTGCCATAGAAAAGTAAAATGACTGAAAGAAGAAAAAAAAATTGAAATTACATCTCATTTTTTTAAATGTTTTTATTTATTTATGACAGAAAGAGAGAGATAGAGCATGAGCAGGGGAGGGGCAGAGAGAGAGGGAGACACAGAATCCGAAGCAGGCTCCAGGCTCCGAGCTGTCAGCACAGAGCCCGATGTGGGGCTCGAAGTCACAGACCACGAGATCATGACCTGAGCTGAAGTCGGACACTCAACCGACTGAGCCACCCAGATGCCCCTCACATCTCATTTTTTGGTGTCCTATGCTCTGCATTCTAGAAAAACCCAAATTAATTAAAATACCACAATGAGACCGGGTTTTATAAAACATCTTTTACTTAAAATGAAGCCTCTTAGGGGCTGTCAACATGGATGTATGTGTTACACACGAATAAAGCGAAGTTAAATCATAACATAAAATTAGTGCCAGAGAGTGCTTTGCAACCATTTTATGAGAAATAAATATTACTGTTTTAAACCCCAGTTCTCTACTGAGGTTGAATCCTGATAACTGAAAACTCCTTTGAGTTGAGAGAGCACTTGGACTGGGATATGCAAAACGGACACGGAGCTCAGTTTGGGAGGAGTTGGTGGCTCAGTCTCGGGAGTGGAAGGCAAGGAGGGAGCGAGGGAGGAAGCGCACCGACAGGACTGGCCAGATGATGAGGGCTGCAGATGGGTGGTGGACTGTTAAGAAAGAGGTCTCAGGGTCAAAACTGAGGTTGTCCATGTTACTGTGATGTAAACCTGCCATTACTTCCACCTTTTGCAACTCTTCAGCTGAATTAACTTTTGAGCAGGGTGACCATGAAATTATAAGCTCTCTGGGAATTCAGAGAAATCTAGGAAGGTCATTGGGCTTTTAATAGGGTATGGAATGGAGGTTTGACCAATCCTATCTAGCAGGGAAATCTGAGCAGCTGGCTGCATCACCTAAGGCAATTTAACATGAGTGGACTTTATATACACTTACACGTCATTCTTCCCTACTCCATTCCCTTGAAATTCACATATTTCTAAACAAGGAGACGGAAATAGAGATGCAAATCATATATAAACAGTTGAATTTCTGCTTGAAAGTACAAAACCTCAGTGAGTATCTTTCACACTGCTTTCTGCCTTCTCTTTCTGCATTTGGATAAGTCCTTATTGCAGTGGTCTCCCAGACAGCAGCCAGAAGATAAAGAACAGGCTCAATGTGCAACTGGGAATCTGGGGAAGTGAGGTGGTCTTAGTAATACATGTTCTTGTCCCACCAGCCTGTGGAGGTAGAAAAAGTTAATGAGAAATGGGGAGTCTGTTGAAGTGGATAAACAGAGTCTCAAAAATTATGTTACTACTTACTTCCAGGGTAGAGTCTGATGAAAAGTTTTCGGACCTCATCATACACCCAAATCAGAATGGCATATGGCACAGCCACAAACCAGTACTGAGGCCTGGAAGCAGGAGGGAGGAAAGTCAGTCTGAGTGCATCCAAAGAAAAGGCCCAGCTTCCTGCCCATGGGCAGAGGGCCTCTTGTTCATTTTCTCTGCCTTACTGGACATAACAATATTGGGTCATATAGTGTAAAACTGGGAAGCTTCTTATTTTACCAGACTGTGACTGGTAGAAGCAACATCTGCCTATGAAGTGTCCTATTAGATGAGGGTAGAGCTGGGATGGTGAAACCCATTTCCTCTTCTGGGAAAACTAGCAGGTCTAAGTCTCTAATATAGCACAGATTCAGTCTTATCTCTTTTGAAAGGCTGGAGAGGAAAGAGTTCCCTGGAATCCTAATGTTCACTTAGGCTGTGACAGCTCAGAATATGGCTATCTCTGGAGCGCCTGGCTGGCTCAATCAGTTAAGCGTCCGATTTCGGCTCAGGTCATGATCTCACGGTTCGTGAGTTCAAGCCCCACATTGGGCTTTCTGCCATCAGCAGGAGCCCGCTTCAGATCCCCTTCTCCCTCTCTCTCTGCCCCTCCACACTCACTCTTTCTCTCTTTCAAAAATACATAAACATTAAAAAAAATAATAACAGGGCTGGCTCTTTCCTGCCCACTGTTGAAGAGGAACTCACCGGAGCATCGTGAAATTCAGGGCTGTGACACTTCCAAGCCCATAGGAGAGGATTAAAGCAATGATAATCTGTGAGGCAATCCCCAGCCAGATGACTTTATTTCTACAAGAAACATAAAAGCAAACAGATTCTGAATTCGCGTGGCCACAGGGCCACACACCGGTGGAGTCACAGGCATGACCCTCATCATTCCTGTGTCGAAGGCCCAGGGTTGAACTATGAGGCTGGATGTGGGCAGTACCTAAAGAGGCCCTGCTGGAAGATGGAGTTCCTTCTGGTTTTCCTGATGAGCACATCCGCTATCTGCTGGACCATGATGCCAACAAAGAAAGCTGTGTAGCCTGTCCATTCTAAGTATTTCCTCTGGTACCATGTCTGTCAATGGACAAAGAGGAGACCGTGAGACCCCAGATGGAAAACTTGGAAGGAGATTTCCATGCAGTTCTATAAAGCTTTACTTTCTCCCCACCTCACCACGATTGACAGAGGATCATCTCCTTGTGCTTGGAAAGAAACTTTATTTTCTTTAACCAGTTGAGTAGGGAAAGATGCTAACTTAATTGATATGGCCCAACTGTGGGTGTTGTTGGACTGGTTACTCCTCCAAAACAATTGCAAAGCCAAAGTAAGAAAAGTGACCTCAAGGCATGTGATTCAAGAGAGAAGGCTGAGTCCTGGTAAAGGCCAAACCAATGTAACCAAGGGGCCCACAAGCCCTATTAACTGAGAAAACTTTTACTTTCTCTGTCTCATTAAGGCTGTCCAGGGAATTGAAAGTTCTGCATGAGTCTGGACAAGGCCGTGAGAGGAGGGGGGAAACAGGAGGACGTTGAAGGGAGAGTCTCCTTCCCTTACCCATTGCTGTCCGTAGGTGTCTTCTAAGTCATTCACATTGCCGTTTTCCCATTCTACCCGGAGGTCAGCGAGAATGCTGGGTTTAAAGCCCTCCTGCGCATACACGGTAAAATACACAACAAAAGCTCCCACAGCTTGCATGAGGCCTAAAAGCACAAAAGAGGTAAGGGTAGAGGTTCTAGAATGACTTCAGAATTGCGTGTGCACTCATTCTCCTCTTGGTTTCTCCTCTCATCCCAACCCCACCCCAGAAGGAAAAACAGTTTCTGCCTGTGACTGGAATGCATTCTCTGGGAGGTCCCTCGTATGACAGGTGAGAGGTGCTCTCATCATACCAATGTGCAGGTAAGAGTATACGGCAAGTTGCTGGTTCACCAGTCTGTCCTTCTTCTTATGGCGAGGCTTCCTGTTCATAATGTCACTTTCAGCTTTCTCATAAGCCAAGGCAATAGAGGGAATCTAGACGGGGAGAGAGTCTGTGAGGCCTAGCCCTGAAACACTGTGCTGTACCAACAGAGTGATAGTGGCAGTGGCATAGCCAGGGGCCTCAGGGTAGATGGTGGGGTGGTGGATGATAATGGTGGTGGGGTTACGGGGTTATGGAACTGGTCTATCCAGGGCGTAGACAATGGGGGTGGATTGTCTCTAGAGAATTTAAAAACAGTTGGCTTTAGGGGCACCTAAGTGGCTCAGTCGGTTAAGTGTCCAACTTTGGCTCAGGTCATGATCTCGCGGTTCATGAGTTCAAGCCCCGCGTCGGGCTCTGTGCTGACAGCTTGGAGCCTGGAGCCTGCTTCAGATTCTGTGTCTCCCTCTCTCTCTGCCCCTCCCCTGCTCACGCTGTGTCCCTCTCTCTCAGAAATAAATAAACATTAAAAAAAAAGAAGAAGAAATTGAAAAGAGTAAGGGGGGGCGCCTGGGTGGCTCAGTCAGTTAAGCTTCTGACTTCAACTCAAGTCATGATCTCACTGTTTGTGGGTTTGAGCCCCATGTTGGGCTCTGTGCTGACAGCTAGGAGCCTGGAGCCTGCTTCGGATTCTGTGTCTCCCTCTTTCTCTGCCCCTCCCCAGCTCATACTTTGGCTCTCTCACTCTCTCTCAAAAATAAATAAACATTAAAAAAATAGTTGGCTTTAAAAATCAATCTACTTTTTATTATCAACATGTGCTGGCAGTTCTAAAGATGCTAATTATAAAACACTTTTCCCCTCTGGGGCAGATTTTTCCTGCCATCCTCTCTCCCTTTGGCATGCCACTACGTCACACTGGTTCTCTCACAGGCCCTCCCACTTGGCAGGACTTTTAAGGACAGATCGCTGGGCCCCACCCCCCACCCCCAGACTTTCCCAAGGCCAGAGAATCTGCATTTCTAACAAGTTCCCAGGTGATGCCCTGACCACACTGCAAGAGGCACTGCAGTGGAGAAAACGAAGCAAACTGAAAGAGCCTGCAAAGTGATCTGAGTGTAAACCATGAAGGACCCCAATTCCCCTCTAAGGTAAAGATGGCTTTAGTGTCTCTGCAATGTGGAGATTGCCTGGGTATTACATAAAACAAGAGGGTAGAAGCCGGCCATTTGCAGGGCCATTCTCACTGCGAATTCTGTTCGCTCCCTATTGCCTTTTCCTCCCTTTGCCTGTGTAAGCTGGAGCCATGTGGATAACTGTCATGATGCTTTCTTAAATGGATACATACTAGAAGGGAGGGTTTAGGTGATGTTATTGTAGGTCAATATGAGGCCTGATAAAGTGTTAATAACTGCAAGTTCTTACTGTGTTTAGGTGCGGGGCTTCCAGACCACAGATTCTTTTACTTAACAAGGGGCAGGTGTGGGTTATCACGGTGGCCATTGGGCCCGCAGTGTTACAGGGGCTATTTAGTGATAGTGCTTTCTTCTCCAAAGGGGAGGGAGGCACATGAGCTGAAACCAATGAATCGCATATCTTGGGGGGAGGGTGAAGAACTCATGTCTTGAAAAGCTCTTACACGAGGTGAAGTGGTTTTAACTTCCAAACATTTGACAGATCTCTCTAGTACTTTGCTTTTTTTTTTTTTAATTTTTTTTTTAACGCTTATTTATTTTTGAGACAGAGAGAGACAGAGCATGAACGGGGGAGGGGCAGAGAGAGAGGGAGACACAGAATCGGAAGCAGGCTCCAGGCTCTGAGCCATCAGCCCAGAGCCCGACGTGGGGCTCGAACTCACGGACTGCGAGATTGTGAACTGAGCTGAAGTCGGACGCTTAACCGACTGAGCCACCCAGGTGCCCCTCTAGTACTTTGCTTTAAGATGTGGCTGGTGGACCAGCAGAATCGGTATCACTTAAGAAATACTAGAAATGCAGAAATTCAGGCCCTGTTACATCGAAGTTCGAGGAGAACTGATTTCGTCCATCTCCTTGCCCTTGAAGGTAATGACCCTGAAGTTTACATTAGTTATCAGATCCTGTTCCCTTTAGTGCTACTTACTATGTCTGTGCCCAAGTCGATGAACAAGATCGTAATGGTGCCAATGGGCAGAGGGAGCCCAACAATGATGTAGATCAGAAAGGGGCACAGCTCAGCAATGTTCTTGGTCAGGGTATAGGCGATAGTCTTCTTTAGGTTGTCGAAGATCAGGCGACCTAGGCAAAGATGTTCTTCTATAGGATTTGCTCTTGGACCCCCAGGTGACCCCTGTCTCAGTAAGATCACCTGAGACCTCACTCACCTTCCTCCACTCCTGTGACTATGGATGCAAAGTTGTCATCCAACAAGACCATGTCAGCTGCATTTTTGGCCGCATCGGAACCTGCTATCCCCATGGCAATCCCAATATCTGCCTTCTTTAGAGCCGGAGAGTCATTAACTCCATCCCCTGTCACAGCAACAACCGCATTCTGTGGGGACACATGAGAAAACAGGAGACAGCAGGCCTAAGGGGTCACGGGTAGGACAAGATCAACACAGTCTCCCCTTCCTCTGGAGGATGTAAGGATGACTAGAGCTGAAATGAAGGGCTTGTTTTTGGGAAAAGATAAAGCCGGGAAATCCTGGAGCAAGAACAACGTGCTCGATAATTAAAACCATGTGTGTGGCAGGCTAAAGTGGATATTTCATATCTTGTGTCTTTACAGTTTTTGCTCTATATCTTACACTTTTATTTTATTTATTTTTTTTTAATTTTAATTTTATTTTTTAAATTTACATCCAACTTAGTTAGCATATAGTGCAACAATGATTTCAGGAGTAGATTCCTTAATGCCCCTCACCCATTTAGCCCATCCCCCTCCCACAAACCCTCCAGTAACCTTCTGTTTGTTCTCCATATTTAAGAGTCTCTTATGTTTTGTCCCCCTCCCTGTTTTTATATTATTTTTGCTTCCCTTCCCTTGTGTTCATCTGTTCTGTGTCTTAAAGTCCTCATATGAGTGAAGTCTATGATATTTGTCTTTCTCTAATTTCACTTAGCATAATACCCTCTAGTTCCAGCCACGTAGTTGCAAATGGCAAAATTCCATTCTTTTTGATTGCTGAGTAATACTCCATTGTATATAAATACCACATCTTCTTTATCCATTCATCCAGCGATGGACATTTGGGCTCTTTCCATACTTTGGCTGTTGTTGATAGTGCTGCTAGAAACATTGGGGTGCATGTGTATATCTTACACTTTAAAATCTCTCGGGGCGCCTGGGTGGCGCAGTCGGTTAAGCGTCCGACTTCAGCCAGGTCACGATCTCGCGGTCCGTGAGTTCGAGCCCCGCGTCGGGCTCTGGGCTGATGGCTCGGAGCCTGGAGCCTGTTTCTGATTCTGTGTCTCCCTCTCTCTCTGCCCCTCCCCCGTTCATGCTCTGTCTCTCTCTGTCCCAAAAATAAATAAAAAACGTTGAAAAAAAAATTTAAAAAAAAAAAAATAAAATCTCTCTATAATCACACCTACCACAGCACCAAATGCTTCACTGTCAGAAAGCTGTGCATGCAGGAGGGTCTCAAAGAAGGGTGGAGGGTCAGCCCCCTGAGAGGGTAGAAATGTACGGTGATGAAAACGGGCAAAGAATTGTTTCTTGAGGGGTTTAAAAAGTGCCATAGCCCTGATCTGGGATCCAGATCTCAGCCCCAAATTTCCCCACAGGACAGTGACAGACCTGGAAGGTTCTTTGGGAACTGCTGTCCACCCACCTGCCTTTGACAGCCCTCTACAATGATCAGCTTCTGCTGGGGGGATGTTCGAGCAAAGACAATCTCTGAGTAGTTGGTTAAGAGCTCATCCAGCTGTTCTGGGCTCATGTCCTTCAGCTCTGTGCCAGTCACCACTGCAGCTTTAGCGTCCCTAGAAGGGCCAGAAGGAACTGAGTGAGGCCAAAGGTTGGATCTTATACTAAAATGCTGTTCTGGGCAGGAAATGGGCCGAAGTCTCTTTGAATTTTACCTGGAATCCAATGTCCTTGACCCTAATACTCTATCTAGTGGGATGATAGGGGTTATGAGTTCTGGGGACACGCTGGTCTCCATTTCAAGACAGTAAACTGAGGTTAAAAAAATAAAGCCATTTCCTGGTATCATACAACAATAGGAATAAATCTTTTGCTTTGTAGGAACGGGTGGGAACATTCCTGGGGCAATGTAACTTCCTGTTCATATGTTTTGGGTCCTAGAATTCAGTTTTTGCCAAAACACGCAGGTAACAATTCTTTGTTGTTTATTTCAGACTTATAGTGTCTACTGTGTAATGAGCTGTGTAGGGAGAACAATTTATTGAGGTCCTCTTTGAGGAAAACTATTATCTGCTGCCGATAAAAGTAAGGTTCTAGAAAGTGTAATCAATTACACAGATCTGATTGTATTGTTCCATGCTAAAACATTTCAGAGGCTTTCCACTGCACTTAGAGCAGACCCCTGAGTCCCTAACCTGGTCTGCAAGGCCGGGTGGAGCCTGTGCTGTTGAGCGTCACTTCCCCTTTGGCTGGCTCTCTCCTGCAGCCCACTGGACCTCCCAGCTCTGAGCCCTCCATACCTCCATACCCTCCACTGCCCTCAGGCCTTCACAGGTCTTTCTGCCTTTGCCAGGAATGGGCTTCTCTCACCTCCTCTTCCCTTGACTAACACTCCACATTTTAGCCTTCAAATCTCAGCTTCTACACTCTATGTACAAAACACTGCATGCCTTTTTCTTTACACTTGTTTGTTTTGAACATTTTTAGGTCTGTGTTTTCCTGTTGGTGCTAAATTCTAGAATTCTAGCACTTGACTCAAAATACAGGTATTTCTATGTTCTGGTAAAAAAAATAAAAAAATATATATATATGAAAGTAAGATAAGAAAAGGGTGTGTCCTTTCTCCCCACAGCTGCAAAAGTACAAGTATTACATGATCACGAAGCTACAGTTGACACAGTGAATAACTGAAAACATTCACCAAAGTATCCATCCCAACCCCTATTCAGTGTGGTGAGTTGGATGAAAATGCGTAATCCTATTATTTTTAAAAACAAAGAAAATAAACAAAACCTCCAAAAAGCTTTTGTAGATGAATGTTGTTTATACAAAGGAGCATTGGAATACTCGGACTTCAGATATTGTTGCTGTGCCCAGAGGCTATAATTCTGTTGGGTTGTCTTAAGTGGTAATTTGTTGCTCGGGTAATAATTTATTACCTGACAGCTTGGTATTCTAAAAGGCATAAATGCTTGGGTTAAATAGAGGGGGTTCATTGGTCTCTCCCTTTCCCCCCAACATGTGTGAAGTTATAATAAAGCCAATATTTATTTTTACACTAAGACTTTGGAGTCTTTGGTCATCTGAATTATCAACAGTCAAGGTGACTCTCCTCCCACTGCTAGAACCCTTGTCCCCTGTGTGTCTCCTTCACTGTACTTATGACATCACAAATAGTTTTTATTTTTCTGTCCCTCAACCTAGATGGAAAGCTTCCCAAGGGCAGGGATAGTGTCTGGTGTCTTTGCTGCTATAGTTCCAGTGTCTAGCACCGTGCCGGGTGCCTTGTTGGCACTCAACAATTAACTGTTGAAAGCTAATACATGACTGAATGGATGGATGAGTGGACTAAAGGATAGACATGATTACAAGAATTAGGAGACACTATGGAAAACCGAATCTTTCCTCAGGAAGCAACTGAATAAATACTCAAAATGAGCCCTAGGGGAGTGCACCAAACACAGAGGGTTCTTAATATTCCTGATTATACAACTGGATCGACAGCAAGTAATTTCATATAAATTTTGTTTCAGTTTTTCTCACTCTAAATTTGGCACTGAAGTTTTCCGGTCTACTCCACTGGGTTTTTAAAATTTCATACAAGGAGTACATAATGGGTAATTTTCATGGTACCAATACAGCCTAGCATTACCCTGAGATAATGTCTGGCAAAAAAAGGGATTTGCTCCAAATAGCACAGCTCTTTAGAGCCAACAAGGATACGAACTTGGATAAGAATGTTTCTGCTACATTGGTTCTGTGCTTACCGTTTGTTAACTTGCTCCACAGCAATGTGGAGGCGTTTTGCAATGTCTTCCACTGTCTCACTGTTGGCTGAAATAATACCCACACTTTTGGCAATAGCTTTGGCTGTGATTGGATGATCACCTGTAACCATAATAACCTAGAACACAATGAGAGAGGCATGTGAACAATGAGAATCTCAGATGGCCAGAGTAGGGATAGTTCAATATCAGCCCAGAATGTGATGAGTGATTATTGTGGTTTGCCCTTGTGGCTAGGTTTTGATCTTTCGATCAAAGACAAAACTGTCTCTGAAGGACACACTGATCTCCTTGGATCTATCCTTGCTTCCAAGCTTCTTACATTTCCTCCTCTGACATTAGAGGAAGACCTTTCCCTTGCATGTTACTTTATTTGTGAAAGGGCTGGTGGATATCTACCTGAGAGAGCCTCATGTTGCTTCAACAGTCTTGTTATTAACATGGTAATGGAATTAATATTTTGGTTCTGATATCATGAAGGCAAATGGATTTTGAGGCTGAACCTCAAGATTAAGCAATAGAACCTTTTTTTTTTTTTAATGTTTATTTATTTTTGAGACAGAGAGAGACAGAGCATGAATGGGGGAGTGTCAGAGAGAGGGAGACACAGAATCTGAAACAGGCTCCGGGCTCCGAGCTGTCAGCACAGGGGCCCGATGCGGGGCTCGAACTCACGGACCGCGAGATCGTGACCTGAGCCGAAGTCAGCGCTCAACCGACTGAGCCACCCAGGCGCCCCAGCAATAGAACCTTTTATTCTCTATCATAGTTTAGGGCAAGAAAGATAGAGTCAATTCATGGCATTCTCACTGCAGTTACTATTGTGGTTTGTTCCACCCAGACACAATCATTTTGCCTTTATTGGACGGTTACTAGAATCTTAGTATAGTGAAAGTAGAGATAAAAAGGGGGTGGGGGATTATGATATTTACCTGAGACTTGAACACTGACTACCTCCTATGACAACCATTCTTAGAGAAGTGTACAACATAAATGGAGGACTTCTTAAGTCAGGACAATAACTCCCACCTTGATCCCTGCACTCCGGCATTTGGTGACCGCATCAGGTACAGTGGACCGGGGGGGATCAATCATTGATAAGAGCCCCACAAAACACAGGTTAGACGTGGGAAAGTTCATGGTGTCTACATCAAATGAATAAGATTCTGGAAACTCGTCTGCTGGCAGGTAGAGATGACAGAAACCTGGAATGTGCATGAATTGGGGAGTCAATGAAATTAGGATAAGAAATAACAAAAGAAAAGGAGGAACATTTTCATACACTTTTACTATTTTACTAATACTTGAGTGGATACCAGAATTGTTTCATTATTTCAATTCTATAATGCATGCTGTAATTAGGAAGGACGTATTTCATTCAAAAGTAATTTACTGGGTGCCCACTGGATTCTCTGTTATGTTCTAAGGATATAGAAACCAAGAGGGGTCAGCCTTTGCTTCTGGAGATATCTTAGTCTAGTGTGGAGACAGAGACATAAGAGATAAAGCATAAAAAAGTACAGTGAGTGTTACAGAGTAGAGTCACCCGGGGAATCAGGAAAGACTTCCCCAAGGAGGTCACAAGTGAGATGATTCTTGAAAGAGGAGTTAGACATTTTCCAGGGAGAGAAGGGAGATGTGGGATGAGAAGGCCATTTTAGGCAGAGAAAACGGAACGTGCCAGTGCACAAACTGGGGAAAGAATCTGAGGCGTCAGGAGAATGGTATGAAGCTCCATGTTTAATCAAGGTGAGTGTGAGAGAAAGGCCATTAGGAATGGAGACCCTTTCATTACTCAGAAGGCATCTGCCTCTCATGGGTTGAAGCAGAAAAGATTCCTGTGTCTGGTGGGACTTCCCAGGTCGTATAACTTTCTCATCAGCTTTCACATCAAATTTGTTTTCAGCATGCCCCACTGCTTTACACGTTTTAGTAAAGCACAGAGTTTGAGAGGTCAAACACAAGGTTCCTAGAGTGATTCTGGTCAGATAGGTATCAAACCTGCACTGAAAACATAACCTGGTGCTGTGGGTTATTTAAGGCATGCTTAAAGCATTATTATCTCATTTAATTATTTCATTTGCTTAACAAGCTCAAATATCTTTTAGAAACACACATTCCACAGATTCCATCTCGACTGGCAAGAACTTTTATGATGTTTAATGAGCCTTATCATCAACCGTGAACTTCTGTTACCTTAAATTCATATTCGGTAGTTTACAGGTTCCATTCTGTCAACCCAGGATTCTCATTAAGAACATACCCTTTGATATCACTTAAGTTACCACAGTTAGGCTTCTGCCACAGTGGCTGGATTTCCATGGTTCCTTCCACCTCTAACATCCCTAGTCTCTGCAACTGGCACTATTTTCTCCCTAATAAGCAAGTGAGCAACTTCAACATTATTCTAAACTTAATTTTCTCCTCTAACTAGTTGCTCAGACTTACCAGTTCTGCCTCCATGAAGTCTCTTGTGTCTGACCCCTCTTTCACATTCCTATTGCCTTGGATCAAATTCCCACCCTCTTTCACCTGAATGAGGGAGCAACCTCCTCCTGAGAGCCATGCCTCTCCTCTCCCTGCTGCTGCCAAGAACTATTCTTTAGAAAACACTGTCATTCTGATCAGTCCACTTGCTGCAAAGCATTTAGTGGCTCTCCTGACTGTGGAATGAAAGCCCAGTTCCTCACCCACATAAGGCACTCCATATCATGCCCTGCAGTCTATCTTTCCAGCTCATTTCCTAGGACTATGTCGTCTCATTCTCCTGCAATGCTAAACACAGACTGGCTCACTCACAATGTGTGCACAGACCCCATCCATTTTTAATTCTGTGCTTTGGCTTATGTTGTTCCTTCTACTGTGAATACTTTTTTTCCACCTCCCTTCAAATATGGTCATGCAAGGCTGAGTTTAAAATGTAACTCCTTCCATAAAATCTTCCCAGATTTTCCTCATCTGGAAGCAACCCCTCCCTCCTCAGTACTATCATACAGTATTCTCATACATGTTTGTTTGCCATGCTTTCTGTGATTCATGTGGGTGCCACAGCTACTCTGCTAGATAATAAGCCTGTCTCCTCTTGTGCCCTGACCTGGCATAGAGCCTCACACCCAACAGGTGATGGATAGGGGTACTGCTACAAAGAGCTCACCCAGTACACGCTCCCCCAGGCCTCCCAGCTCCATGTACGCGGTGTGGAAGGCCTCAGCTGTGCTCTTGTCCAGAGGCTGCTCCTGGCCATTGACCATGATGGTGCTGCACTTCTCTAAGATCCGCTCGGGGGCTCCTTTCATCACCAGGAGGAAGCGCTTGTCATTGAGGTCATCCGTCTTGTGTATGGAGAGCTGGGAGGGAAGGAACTGAGCACGTTAGGTACAGCCTGCCATTGAATAATGACACTATCTTTACTAATAACGGCCTGAACTGGACAGATCTCTTAATTAGCAACATGACAAGAAGATTAAAGATATCCTCTCTCTCACTGGGCTACTCATCCTTGACGTGAAAAAGGGTGTTCGCTATAGGCATGTTCTATCCTTTTTTAATTTTGTGGTCAAATAATACACAGAGATCTAGACTTGGTCCCAACTCAGAGGGGTACCCTGAGTTTGAATCCACACTAAGTGGAGCTGGTCTTTCAAAAAGAAACTGGTTGCTTTAGGGAGACCAGATGTGGCTGTTAGCCCATGAAGTCTCTGTCTTGAACCAGATCTCCTGGGAAGCCTGTGGGGGTCAGAGGACCTTGGCCACCTTATCTCACCTCCTGTTGCTACCTCCCTATTGTGAGCAGCAGCCTTTCAGACCAACGCTATTCTGAGCTCAGGCAGGGGTGAGGGCAGCAGGAATTCCTGTGCCTCTTCGTCTCCAAATCAATCCAGTTTCACAGTCTGGACATGAAGGAAAATGGTAGGGGTGGAAGAAGTGGGCATTCTCACAGGCTTTCAGGAGAAGAGTTAAGTAGGTTCCACAATTTTAACATCAACATCCTCTCACCTACTAATTCTACTTCCAGATTCATCCTAATAAGATAATCAGAAAAAATCTGAAAAAACTTATAAATGATCATAAAATGGTGAAGTCTTATATAAGCTGTTATTGTAAAGCAGGTACTCTTCTAAGCCTCTGAAAGGAAATCCCGGAAGCTGGAGTGTTTGCTAGAGAATGAGTAAGTTACTAAAAAAAAAAAAAAAAAAAAAAAAATCTGTCATTTTGGGTCTATCCATTAATTCTAAACCAGTAGTTCTTAGCCTTCTGCATATCAGAGAGGAGCACAATAAAAAAAAAAAAAAGTAGAGGGCAAATATGGTATTTTTTAAACGGGCAAGTAAACATATTAAAAAAAGCAACTAACCAAAACCAAACACAAAGCCAAACTAAAACCTCACATCTATTACCACTATCATTTTCTCAAAGATATGGTATTTTAACATTTAAAAAGTAGGAATAATAGGGGTGCAAGAGTGGCTCATCCGGTTAAGCACTGACTCTTGATTTCATCTCAGGTCATGATCTCATGGTTTGTGAGATGAAGCCCTGAGTAGGCTCTGTGCTGACAGCGTGGAACCTGCTTGGGATTCTCATTCTCTCTCTCTCTCTCTCTCTCTCTCTCTTTCCCTCCCCCACCCCCACTCACACATGCTGTCTCTCTCAAAATCAATAAACTTTGAAAAAAAAAGTAGGAATAATAAACAATTTTGTAGTGTGTACTGTTCTAAGTGCTTCACAAATTGACTCATTTAATTCTCAAAACCACCCTAAGGCTGTGGGTACTATAATTACCACCTTTTACAAGGGAGGAAACTGAGGTGCGGAGAGATTAACTGGCATGTGCAAGGTCATACCCTAATAGGTGGCTGAGCTGGGATTTGAATTCAGGCTACTAGAGTCCCTGCCTTAATCAGGCAGCATATAAAGGATAATATTTTAAATGAAATACATTCATCTTTATATGAAACTTTATAAAATATTGTCATCATTTTCACCAGTTTGCCACAAACCATTGGAAATATTTTTATGGACCAGTCTCAGTTTGGGTAATTGCTTTTTTAAATCAATAAGACATAGACCTTCCACTTTATTTCCTTTGGTTGAATGATACCCCAGAGACCAAGGTCATGACATCTAAGACTCTTTGATTAGGGTTGAGTGTTGCTCATGTGTAGATATAACGTAGCACTAACAGCACCCAAAGAGGTTCTTTGACCTCTTCTGCAGGAGCCCACATAGGACCTCCTTTCTACTTCCAACTCTGGGTAGCCCACTTTCTTCCTCAACATTTAGTACATGAGGCCTCACAGAACCTACTTTTTCTCATTTCTCACATCATTAGGAAAGGCTTTACTGGAGTAGATGGAACCCCAGTCAGATTCTGAGTCTTGTTCCTGATTAGAAGGTATTCAATCTACGCCTTAAGAGCATGAACTCCCTGGGTCTGTTTGAATCCTGGCTCTGGCCCTTACTAGCTGTGTGATAATGCTCTGTACCTCAGTTTCCTCATTCCCTACCTTATAGAGTGTGTGATTCAATGTATGTAGAAATTAGCATATAATACCTATCATTACTATTGTTATTTTAGGATTGTTACTCATTCTATTTTCACTTATGTTTTGAATAAGAGATCTAACTTCCTGGCTTTAGTATTTTACTTCATACAGTTTTTAGTTGTCTATTTGGCTAACTACAATTCTTCATTGGCTTGTTATTCACAAAGACGTTTGCAACACAGTTATTTCCCAATCCTAAATGCCATCCAAACAAAATGTGTGGGTAAATACCAGAAACGTTTACACAGACATGGTTATCTTATTTATATACTTTCCTGTTATGCAAAGACCAAGTCATGACGCCCTGCTCTCAGCTTTGGAGTCTATGGGAAGTCCCACTTGCAGCAGTAACTGGGTTACAAATTGCCATTTGTCCCCCCATGAGAAGGATAGAGCTAGTGGGTTCTTAGCTAGCCTGGAATGAGGGAAGACAGCTAGCAAAGGATGGCCATTTTCTTCCTGAGCAATGGGTAGAAAGGAGATCCCTGTCAACTGCATATGGGGCAGAACTAGAAAGCAACGTGGCTGGTAATAGTCATCTGAGAAGACTGTTCATTGGTTTTCACAAAAGGCAAGGCTTATTCATGTGGCCTGAACTAAACTGTTCTGCCTTTGTGTTGTGGTAGAAAAAACATGGCCTTGGGAGTTGAAGAGATGTGTGAAGAGTGGTTGTGCCACTCAAATGTTTGGGTAACTCTGCTAGGATTGACATTTTTTTTTCTTTTTTCTTTTCTTTTCTTTCCTTTTCCATTTCTTTTTTTCTTTCTTTCCTTCATCAATATTTTCTAAGGGCCTGTTTCCTCACCTAGAAATTGAGATTAATTAGCCCTACCTCAGGTTTATTGTGAGGATTAACTGAGAGAATGTATGTAAAGTGCTGGACATAAATGAAGGGCACAGTAAATTTTACTTCTCCCCACTCCCTCACCTTTCATTTATCCTTTGGGATATGGCTTTTGCCCCTCACTTGTGCAAATGTTACCCGGAGGGGGTGGGGGTAGGGGTGGGAGTGAAGTGGTTTTGTGTGTGTGTGTGTGTGTGTGTGTGTGTGTGTGTAACATAGATCATTCACAGGAACAGCCGGCACCTGATAAGATCTCCACTTTTCTTTCTTCTCTATCTACTTCCAGCAAAGGAAAGAGGCCAGCAAGGGAAACCTATTCTGGGCTTATTAGATGCCCAGGCCCTGCATCCCTGAGGACTATTTCTGAAGTCAAATATCATTCAAAATATACACTAACCAAAGGATACTTACAGCTAGAAATGCTGTCTAGTGATGGCAAAGATTCGGTTTTGAGGAAAAACTCACCTGAAATTTATTGGTTGAATTAAAAGGGATTTCAGCTACTTTGTGGTTTCTTTTTCTAATTTCCATCACATCACCCAAAATGACCTCTGAGAACTTCAAAAGAGCAGTTTCTGAGGCATCTCCGACGACAACTCTCTGAGAATCAAGAGATAACAAATATTTGCAGCACATAATCTGGTTCTTTTGTGATCATATTTAATGAGCCAGCATAGAGCCTAGTTAAGCTTACCATCTAACAAATGATTACACCACAATTAGCCACTGACTGAAGCATGGTAAAAGTGTTAAACTGAATGGTGCTGCCTACTGGCATTAGGGAAGTTCAAAACAGAGCTCTGAGAGAGCTGGAGGGTCTCATGAAAAAAGCAGATATGAACTAGTTTTGAAAGACGGATGGATTACCAAGAGATAAAGGTGCAAAAGAAAGCCTTCTGGAAACCAGAATGTCATGAAAGAAGGCATGAAATGGAAAAGTTCGGTATATATTCTGGACATACAGGTGGATATGGCAGGCAAGGTCTAAAACTTGAGAAGCCAAAAACAGAGATGCACAGAAAGTTTTTGAGCAAAGTTAGGTGAAGCAGTTCATCTAATGAAGTCTTTAAGGAAAATTAGTGGCATGGAAGAAAGACTTGGGGAAGGGACAAACTGGAATCATGGAAGCTAATTAAGAGGTTGGTATAATTAATTAGATATAAGGTACTAGTGATAATATAAATATAAAATTATAGATATTTTTGAAGCAAGAATAATAGGACTTGGTGATTCACTAGATATTAGGAATGAAGAAAATTAAAGACGACTTCCAAAAGGTTTGGCTTGAATGACAAGTAAAATGGTTATGTCATAGAAAAAGTAGGAAATTTTGGACAAGAGAGTGATTTAGAGCCAGGTTGGGCACATGTGGAAGGTGACAAGTATAATTTGTTGAGAGTCTAACATGGCAAAACTTCTGAGTGGAAACACAAAACTAACTGAAGATCCATGGAGTTTGGGTGAGGAATCAGAATTGGAGATGAGGATTTGAAAGATATGGGCAGAGAAATGATTGGCCCAGAAAAGAATTGATGAGCTGTCTAATAGAGAAAGAAAGCCAATCAAATAAAACGTATAAGAAAGAGCAAGAGTCAATGAAGGAAACAGATGGCGAACAGAAAAGCCAGGAGAACTCACTGAGAGGGAGAAGCAGAAGGGAAGAGGAGAGAGGAGGAAGGGAAGGAAGGAGGGGGAGGGAGAAGTTTGTTTTTGTATATTCCAACATTCCAGGACCCCTTAGAACCCCATCTTCTGCCAAGAGGAATACGTTCTAAGGTCAATCCTTCTATTTTCATCCAATTATATTTTAAACTTCAGTGAATGGATTTAAGTAATAAAGTGAATGGCATTTATGTAATAAAGAAACTTTAATTATATCTACTTTAAGGAAAGTACCTTAAAGGCACATCCATTTTCAGGAATGAGACAGAATTTTCAAAAGACCAAATCAATGTTCTGAGGACTTTTAGACATCTCTGTGATTTCTGAAAGCTACTTAGAGTGAAGAAAATTTTCTGTGGATCTTGTGAGTCAGACTTGTTCTTACTGGTACAAACTTTACATAGTTGGAGAGATTTAAATCAAGCACCAAATCAGAATGGAGAAAGTGACTTCAAACTGGCTGTGATTTAAGACTGAGTGATGCTGAAACTTTACCTTCATGATGGGGACACTTTCCTGTCCCGGTCTGAACTCAGCTCTGTTGCACAATGTTATTATCTTTGATAAGGAGGCCCAAGTTCCAGAGCTTTGATCAAAGACTTGGTCTGGAAAACAGAACAGTGGATCCTGGGGGTGGTAGGCCTAATACCCATACTATTCAAACAATTCTCTGAGACTGCAACCACATTCCGCTCGGCCTCCTCTGCTCAAGTCCACAACTTCAGGCTCCACTGAATGTTCCAGAAGACTTACTTGAATGGTCTTCACTGGTGTCAGCTATGAAGATCTGATTGTCGAACCACAGATGGGCCACGGTCATCCTGTTCTGAGTCAGAGTCCCAGTCTTGTCTGAGCAAATGATGGAGGTGGAGCCAAGGGTCTCCACTGCCTCCAGGTTCTTCACCAGGCAGTTCTTCTTGGCCATCCGTTTAGCTGTCAGCGACAGAGTCACCTAGACCGGGGAGAGAGAGAGAGACAGAGGGAGAGAGACCGATAGAAAGAGACAGAGAGAAAGAGAGAGAGAAGCTTTGAGAAAAATTATCATTTTGAACTTGGGCTCCAGAACATAGAAGCAGCTGGAGCTGAACTGATTGCAGAACAGAGGTATAGTTACAGATGCAGCAAAGCTGACCCAGTGCCTGATAAACCACATAAAGACCTATATGCCACAATCTTTTTATTAAACTTAGGAGGTAAATAATATGCCTAAGTTCCTCAGTTGTAGAAATTGCCAAGGATATTTTTTTTCTTTTTAAGAAATGTGAAAACGTAGAGAAGGCATCAGGCTTCCTGAAAATCTGTAGGTGGTAGTTTGAGTTTGTCTTATCTAGATCTTAAGGAGGAAGATAATATATGCAATTTGCAGATAGATCTCCTGAAAATGAAAACATAACGTTTTCTAGGACAGTGCGTTTGAATATTAACAATATCACAGTTCCTTTTGTCTACGAAACAGTCTATTCAGAATGTCCCACGGTATCCCTGACAGGGAGGGAGCGTGGCTCTGAAGATGGAGGAGACTCACAGTGTATGGTGCGTGCTCACCCAGCACAGCAGAATGCTAAAGGTTACCAGGGTCAGGGTATAGGCCACCTAGCAGCATGGACTCACAGTGACAGTGGCCAGGAGACCCTCAGGCACATTGGCCACAATGATGCCAATGAGGAAGATGATGGAGTCCAGGACATGATACTTCAGGGACACTGCGATGATGAAGAAAAGGATGCCGATGGAGATGGCCACTCCTCCCACAATATGAACAAAGTGCTCAATCTCAATGGCAATGGGTGTCTTCTCATTTCCAACTCCTGAAGCCAGAGAGGCAATCTGACCAATGATGGTGCGGTCGCCTGTGTTGATGACCATGCCAGTCGCTGTGCCTACAGGTGAAGTAGACATTTTATTCCAGGAGTCCTCAGCTACAAGGGGACCACAGCCCGTTTACAGTCCTCTCTTTGCTGGCTTACACGATCAATTAGCACATGACACTACAAAGTTCTCTAGGCTTTTCAGTTCCATGTTTTCTCTTGGAAAGGCTTTGTAGCAAGAGGTGGTAAAGAGATAAGAACATAAAACCTAAGGGGGAGAAGGGGGATGGGTGGGGCATGTGGTCCTGAGAGACAGCTGGACTTACCTTCCAGACAAGTTGTAGAATAGAAGCCGATGTTCTTTGTTTCCAGGGCATTGTCGTGGGTAAACTCAGAGGAGCGGGCTTGGGGCTCCGATTCCCCAGTGAGAGATGAATTATCTACCTAGAAGAAATTTTGAAAAAAGTTGAAGACTAGGCATCTCGTTCCTGTCACAGTCACACTGAGACCTGGAAAGACAACATAATGGCAACTAGTTACGAGCGTGATCTTTGGGGTGCCCTGTGGTGCTTACCTTACAGCCCTGAACAGACAACAACCTGATGTCTGCAGGGATCCGGTCTCCTCCTTTAATCTCCACTATGTCTCCCACCACTAGTTGCTCTGCAGGGATGGTCTTCTTCTCGGAATCTCGAATGACAAGAGCTTGCTGCAAAGGAAAACAGTGGCAGGCAACTCATCCTGGAATGATGCCAGTGCTCCTCCATCTGCACCTTCCCATGTCTCGGGAATGCAGGCCATGGAAGCCACAGCTCTTGGAAGCCAAAGACTTGTACCTAGGGACTGAACGTACTAAGATCTCTTGTTTCTTGAGGAGGAACTCTTAGAGAGTTCTTGGAACCAGAATATGCTGTTGTGGGCAGATATAACAAACTGACAGCCCTGGGTATGACAGTAAGAGGGACAATTAACATTGAGTGATCTTAGATGGGATGTGCAGGGAGAGCCCTGGAGCCTGAGCCAAAGGGTTTAGTAATCTTGCTCAGATCAGGAAAACTTTAATGGAGTGGGAAGCAGATCTCCCACTTCTTAGCACAGACGATCCCATCCAGAACCCTCTCCAGCTGGCAGCTCCGTGGGCCAGGGGCAGCACGGTTTTCCTACTGTGCTGCCAGTGGTGTGTGGTCTCCCTAGAGGACACCTAACACGGGACCCTGTGGGAAGACAGCAGCAGCAGGCCTCCCTCACCAAGAGCAGTTTGGGACAATGTGCAGAGAGGCTCCAAAATGGGTGCAAAAATGGTCACAGATGAAGAATTGCAGGTTGACCTCCTTGGCTACCAGGGAATACTCCTGAACTTCTACAGCTCACTCTTGGAAGCCCCTGAATTACTTTTGTTTGAACAGTCCACCAAAGCTCATGAGCAGTAATAGAAGATGTTGTGTGATGATTGATGTTTCTGTGCTTTGTTCTCGACTAAGCATTTTCCTGTGTCCTACTTCCCTGATCATCTCAAAACTCTGTGCAGAAGTGGGGCTTCAGAGGGACTGCCTAAGACTTAGACAGCAAATGGTGGAGCACAGACTCTCTGCCTCAGAGGCCCCACTCTCCTCCTCATCTGGTGCTTCCTCATCTGAAGTCATGTGGAGACCAGAGAGGGATGGCTGCTACCCACCTGTGGGATCATCTTATTGAAGGTGGCCATGATGTTGGTGCTTTTTGCTTCTTGGTAGTAAGCGAAGATCCCCGTTAAAATAACAACCAAGGCAAGCACGCAGCCCAAGTATGCCTGGGTAAGGAGGAGAAGCATCGATCAGAAGAACAGGCATCAGGAGTGAGTCAGGTCCTAGGGATAGAGCTCTCCATGGGAAGGCAAGAGACATGGCAGTGGTATTCTGGTGTCATTTATAGGCCACAAAATTTATCCATTTAATGTGCATAATTCAGCGATTGTTAATGAATTTACAGTTTTGCAACAATCACCACAATACAGTTTTAGAACATTTTCATCACCCCAATAAGATCCCTAGTACCCAGTTCCCACTCCCACCCCCCGACCCTGGCAACCACTGATCTGCTTTCTGTCTCTAGGATGCACCCATTCTAGACATTTCATATCAACAGAATCATACAGTGTGTGGCCTTTTGCATCTGGCTTCTTTCTCTTAGCATCATGTTGGCCAATTCAGTTTTTTGGCTTTGGTACTCAGTTATCAGCAGGCATAGATGCTCCCCATGTTAAAGGGAGACAATTAGCTCTGAGGTGAGAGAACCCCAAAATATTTCATATGGATACAGATATTTTTTCCCTTAGGAACTTAGAGTGCCCCTCTTTCTCTCTTTAAAATTTACACCTCATGCTGTCCCTGAGACATCAGAAAGTTAGCTACAATTTCTGTTTTATAGCTGGTAAAATTCTTGATTTTCCCAAACCCACACAGTGAGTGATCAGTGTAGACTCCTGATTCCAGCTCTGCCCACCAAAGGCCTTACTTTATGATTGTTTTCCCATTACTAGTTTAGCAAACCCTAGAAAGAGGCCCCCTTACGTTGTCTAGGGATGAGGACTTATTCATGGAGTACTGGATCCCATATGCAATCCAGCACAGGATGGCTCCTATCCACAGAAGGATGGAGAACCCTCCCACCATCTGCTTGAGAAACTTGATGATCTCCGGTGTTTCCTTGGGAGGAGTGAGGGCATTGGGACCATTCTGAGCCAGGAGCTCAGCGGCTTGGGTGCTAGAAAGACCCTGAGAAAGCCAAGCAAAAACAAATAGGAATTAGACATTTCTCTTCTCTGAGGTTGGACATCATTTTTTCTGCAGGTTGTGGGTAGGAGTTAACCATGCGCAAGGAGGACCCGGGAAAAGTAGATGATGCCTCCTCTCCCCCAACCCTCACCTTTTTAAAAAGAATATTTAATATTAGTGCTATCAGCCAGGCGATGTACTCCATATATTTGCTCATATACTCTTCCAAATAACCCTCTGAAGAAGGTACCATTATTATCCTCATTTTACAGATGTAGAATTTGAGGCATATGGAGGTTAAATCATCCAGCTAGTACATGGTACTACCAGATTGAACCAGGCAACCTGGCTTCAGAGCCATTATACTACACTCTAGATAGGAGTAACTTGGCTAAGGAGGATTTGAAATATAAAAGCTAATCACCAGGGTTAAGGGCAATGTAGTAATTATCCAGAAAATGTTCTCTATTGGGCTAATTTTTCATCCTTAAGTCTGGTGTCTTTCTGCTTTTCTATATATCCACCCCAAGTTCTAAGTTCTTGCTCATCTTAAGTGTTATAAATCCTACCAACCCCTGAGGCCCATATCGGCAGTCACTTCTTGCCAGAAGCCTTTCCTGGTAAGCGTGCCATCCACAGGTGCACACAGGCCCCTCCACCACCTTGAAATTGTGTATTGTGATTCATAAGGCTTTTTTTCCCCCCCACAAACTATCCTTTGTGGAGAAAGTCTTGTCATTACTTTTTCTCCCTAATACGTTGTAAGCTACCTAAAGGATAGTTTAAAGACTACCCTTACTCATTTTGTGTCTTTTATAGGGTGTACTGCTTCTTCTGTAATAGAGGCTCATGTATTTGCTGAATAACTAGATTTGGAGCCACCAACTTGTAGTATAATTCAAATAAAATTTACCACCTTCTCCTTCTTATGGCCTTCTCTAATCTCTCGGCCCCCAGCTCCGTGCCATGGCCCTGTCCACCACTTGACCAAATCTCCGCCTCCTCCTGCTTCTCTACCTTGGTAACTGGGATCAGGGATCTGTTCAAAAACTCCAGCAAAGCAAAGTTCTACCAGTTATTTCTTTGAAATGTCTCTTGAATCTGCCCCCTTCCTTTCCCATCTTACTGCTACCGCCCTGTTTTGGTTCCTCATTTTGTATTCCTGAGTGATTGTCTCATTCTACTAGACCCTTCCATCTTCCACTTAAAAAAAATATCTATCTACCTACCTACCGATACCTATATATATCTCCCACCAGAATTGCTTGTCTGTTTCTCTCTCTCTTCTACCAGAATCTACCTATCTATATCTATATATATCTTCCACTTACTATCTTCTACCAGAATTGCTTTTTGAAAACCAATCTTATTCAAATCACTTCCCTGTTTAGAAATTGTGTGTAAGTACAACTAATATAGTCCTTATTCCTTAGTTTAATATGGAAGTGTTTGATAGTTTCACCCAAATTACCACTCCCCAGCCTTATTTTTTATCCCTCTTCTCCCCTTTCCACACACATTAGCTCCCAGAAACCCCAGACTGATTTCCAAACATACCCTGTCCTCTCCAGCCTCCTGGGTACTCTGCTAACTTAAACCTGAATCCTCCTATATCCTGATTCACGCACTGCTCCATCCCGGGAGCCTGGTTCCTCTGGTCATAATGGGTCACTCAGCACACTGTTTAAACCTATCTTTGCCATCTAAGTGGAACAGACTGGATGTTATGATACTCCCCTATATATCTGCATCCCTTGCTGGACTGCTAACTCCTTGAGACCAGGGATCACCTGTCCCTCTGCCCCTCTCACTGCTTGTCCTGTGCGGTGCACATAGCTCTTTTTGTTGCCTTCAACAGATGTTTCCAAATCTCCTGATGTCAAGACACCAAAACTTTTGAAATTTAATTTGAATTTGAAGCAGTCCTTCTGTGATGGGGGAATTTGCTAGATGCCTTGGAGCACACCAGTGTGTGCTCTTGTCAGAGGAAGAGGCAGACAAGCAGGGCTCTAAGACTGTCACTCTGGATGCTTGCTTTTTAACACTGGTTTTCCCCACTCTTTGATAAGACCATTATACTTCCTGGACACGGAGGTTAAAAGTAATCTCTGCCTCTGACCACGACCATAAAGACGTGTCTGAGTCTTCCTGGGGATACCACAGCTTTCCTGCAGTTATAATCAAAAGATTGTTTACAGCCAGGCATCCAGCTCAGCTGAGGGGCTTGACTTGGGGCGTGGTTCGGCCCCGCCAGCTCTTCAGGTTAACCAGCCCCCTCTCACATGCTGGGTATGTAGGTGAATGGCATTCTCAAAGTTGCTGCTTCATCCTAAAGATGCCATCCACTTTTCCACACACCCTAAGCACACAGCTTTGTACAGTCCTTTGTATAGTTCCGTCCCAGTCTTCCTGATCCCCAGTCCCCTGATGACTTACTGTAATGATGTTTGTACCATATTTCTTTTCCAACTCCTTAATGCTGAGTTTGTGGTCATCCTGAAGTCCGTGAAAAGAAGAAGAGAGTGCATTAGATAATTCCAAAAGACACAAATGCTAAACTAAGTTTAGACCAGCCCCTGAAAACTGAGAGTAGTACTGAGGATAGAAGGGGGGGGGGCAGGAGTGAGGGAGAAAAGGAAAAAACCCTCTGTGCCAGGTGGTTATTGCAGTGAGGGAAGAGAGTCTCGCTGCAAGAAAGGTTTGCTCTTCTGATTCACTGGCCAGGGGATTTTCTGGCCATCCCTCGAGTTCAGGCTTAATTTGCCATTTACCACATAATAACTGTCTTTAGTTTTTATGAACAAAGCAATGCATTTCACCTCAATCTGTTCTCCAGCACATGCAAATTCTAGCATACCTCTCTGTTGTCCAGATACTAGTGATCTGGATACTTAGTTCAGACCTGAGTTCTGGGATTAGTTGAGGGTGATGAGCTATACCTAACCTGACCCATCTGATATATTCTCACAACTTATTACCCGTGCAGCCCTCTTTGGGCAGGTAGTCTCTGGTAGGAAGAGGCAAGACTTTCCTTAATCAAATACTTGAGACTCACGGAGTTCACTTGTTAGAGAAGTCCTGAGACTTACAATCTGGCAAATAAATATCAGTATGGTCCACACTTGCTAATTTTGTTATAGAATCATCAGACTAAAGCAGAGTTTCTCAACCTTGGCGTTACAGACATTTGGGCCAATAACTCTTTGTTGCGGGGGGGTGGGGGGGCTTCCACCTGCTATATGCCACCTATTAGCAACCTCCGTGGAGTTGTGATTACCAAAAATGTCTCCAGACCTTACTAAATGTCCCCTGGGGAGCAAATTCCTCCTCTCCCTTCCCTTGAGACCCACTGGGCTACAGGATTAGAAGCCTCTTCCTGTCTTGGAAAACCCAGGGTTAAGTAACTCTCCTGCACCCTACCTAGAAAATCTAGCACTCAGGATTCTTTTTTTTTTTAATATGAAATTTATTGTCAAATTGGTTTCCATACAACACCCAGTGCTCATCCCAATAGGTGCCCTCGTCAATGCCCATTATCCACTTCATTCTCAGTATTTAAGAGTCTCTTATAGTTTGCCTCCTTCCCTCTCTGTAACTTTTCTTTCCCCCTTCTCCCCCCACCTGGTCTTCTGTTGAGTTTCTCATGATCCGCATATGAGTGAAAACATATGGTATCTTTCTTTCTCTGACTGACTTATTTCACTTAGCATAACAGTGCCCAGTTCCATCTACGTTGCTACAAAAGCCCAGATTTCATTCTTTCTCATTGCCAAGTAATATTCCATTGTATGTATAAGCCACAAGTTCTTTATCTATTCGTCAGTTGATGGACATTTAGGCTCTTTCCATAATTTGGCTATTGATGAAAGTGCTGCTATAAACATTGGAGTACATGTGCCCCTATGCATCAGCACTCCTGTATCCCTTGGGTAAATTCTTAGCAGCAGCACTCAGGATTCTTTAAGCTCTGATCATCTGAAACAAAGATTTATACTGTGATGGGTAAAAGAACCATCTCTTTTCTTAAGTACATGCAAAAAAGTGACATGTTGTGTAAGAGATTAGATTTTCCAATTACAACATTTTTTTGCCCTTTCCTCAGCCAGATTCTGCTTTACTCATTCAGTCGTTGTACTCATATTAATAATTGAAAGATATTGCTGGGGATTCAAAGGATTAAGACACAGTTCTGTGCACAGTGTGCTAAGTTCTGGGCAGACAGAGGTAACAGGTGATTACAGCCATTGTTCACATGGATGGAACTCAGACTTTAAGGAGCCTATATATAGTGTGAGGCAGAATACCTTTCCTCTTCCTTTACCCCTGACTTTGTGGATGAGAGCATGGGGGAGGAGGAGGAGGAGGGGTGGGTGCCTCTGGTGCACCCTGCTGGCCGGCACTAGAATAGCTCAGGGCATCATCCTGTGGCTCAGGCTTGGGTCATTAATCAGCCTGTTTATTCAGAAGCCAGGGATACTTTAGTTCTTGTCAAAGTTCCAATGTGCCAGAGGGCATCCAAGTGTGCTGTCACAAATGAAATTATAGGATTCTTGTGAGAATGTTGGGAAAGAAAGATGTTCCTCTCTCAGCAGGGAAGCAGGGGAACACCGGCTAACACCATAAAAATTATTTTCCTATATTATACATCTTCACAAAATGCTCAAAAAAAGGGAGATTATCTTCATAGTAAACAGGCATAATGGACATACGTTCATGTTGTAAGTAGCAATTTCAAGGAAGACTAGATTTGCCTTCAATCCCAAATCCTAGAGATACATAGGAAATAAGAATGGCTATCTATCGTCTGGTGCTGTGCTAAGCCTTTCTCCCCCTTTACTTCATTTAACCCTCTTAATGACTTCAACAGGTAGGCACCATTTTTAATTCCTGTTTTTCAAAATAGGAAATGAATGTCAATCAAACTGGGATCTGAATTTGGGTCAGTCCAGTTTCAGGGCTGTGTTCTTAACTGTCAGAACATACATGGGTAAATACCTAGTGGTGTGCTGCTAAATGTTTAAGAGCCTGCCAGGAAAAATAAACTGAAAGCTCTGATTTGTAGCATTCCCTGATTTCTCACCATAGCCAAATTTCAAGCTGCTAACCCAATGTCAACCGACTTGCCAAATTCCTGAATATTTAACAATTGGCTCGCTAGCCCACATGAACTTGCACCACTACTATCTGCTCCAACAATAACAGAATTTTAAAGTCTGCAGTGAACTGCAGGGGCAATCTAGCAAACTTCGGGCTTCGTGTGGAAGTTTCCGCCTTGACGTTCCTAAGATGTAACCTGTCACATTTCAGTTCTGAGGCAGGTCTTTCCCATGGTGGCCAGCTTTGATAATTCCAAAGTTCCTCCTTAACAGGAATACCAGGCTTCCATAAATCACAAAATGGCTAATTATAAATTACACTTTAAACTACAAATTGCATCAGTTACACAATATTCTTACTTTTTTCTCACTTTTCCCCCTCACCCCTGCAAACTGCTTATTTCCCACTTTCCACAAAGAAAATGGAGCTTCACTGAAGCTAGGTGGTTTGCTCCCAGTTATCAATCAGTGAAGTGGAACTAAATTGAGCCTAAGGTTCTCTGAATCCAAGCCCAATATTCTTACCAGTGAAATTATTCTTTCTCATGGGGCATACACAGCCAGAAACCTAGCAAGGTTTCGTGGTTTTGGTTTTTCTCCTGCATGGTTCCAGCTCCAACAGTTTTACCTTACCAGCTGAAAACTGGCAATCGGTCACCTATGTCTCAATGAAACAGCCGGGAAGGAAAGAGGTCTGGGCTGTGCCTGTGGGGACTGGAATCAGAGGCTCTTCCCTCAGAGTGCCTACAACCAGAATACAGGAATCCTGCACAGGACCTACCCCTGGGTAGATATTATCACGCCATTTATTTTAAACAAGGAAACAAATCTCATGGCGGAGTGGGGAGGGAGATTTTCAAATCATCGAGACTGATCTTTCTTTTGTAAGAGGCAGGTTATAGGGGCAAGTTCTCTGGGGGAAGGGCAGTACTCAGTGGACCCATTTGGCTTAAGGACCAAATCAACTGACCAGATCCAGTTCTTTCTTAAGCTCCTCTTTCTGGTGATTCTTTTTGGGTTCAAAGCAGTTCTTCAGGCCTCTGTACTTCTCCTTGCCATCATCCCCTTTGTCTGTTTGGTCAATGTCTTTCGTTCCACTGAGCTCCACAGAGTAAATTTCTAGTGTTTTCTGAAAGGAAAGCAGAGGTGCCATATTGGTCCGAGATGGGTTTTCTGAAGAGGCGTCAAGCTCTTCTCCCTGTGGGTCAGGGACCGGCAGGGAAGGGAGCCTCCCTCGCACCTTTCACTCTCTCCTCTGGCGAGACTGTGGAGAGGTTCTCTCTCCCCCACCTTCAAATAGCAACTCCTGGACCCCTTTCTTTTCCTCTCCTCCAGTGTAGAGGGAAGGCTAGGCCACACAGCCCTGCCAGCATCTCCTCAGGGTACCCCTCTTGGGGGTGGGGAAGGTGGGAAGTTACTTCCCCCAGCTGGAGACATGACCCCTCCAAGAAGCCCCAGGGGCGCCCTAGTATCTTGCTCCCCACAGGACACACCGGCCGTCAGTCCCGCTTCTCGGGTGCGGCGTGCCCACTGAGCTCGTGAACCTCAGTCGCGGGCAGGGCGGTCTTAACCCCCCGCCCCGCTCCACCTTCCGAATCGGAGCCGGCCCGGGGGCCCCTGGGGCCCCTTCCCCCGAGGTTTGGATTTGGGTCTTCACCCCGGCTAGCCGCAGGAGGGGAGAGGGGCCGTGCAGAGGCCAGAAGGAAGGCAGAATAAAGACGACCCGCCCTCCCTCTTTCTCCTCGCCTTCCACCCGTCCGCACTGGTCTCGGGCGGACGCCGGGGGCCGCACGCACCTTGACCATGGCGCCGCTAGTGGCGCCGCCTGCGGGCGGGCGCGGGGTCTGGGCTCTGGCGGCGGCGGCGGCGCGCGCAGCGCGGGGGGTCCCGTCGGGCGGCGCGCGCAGGGCGGGGGTCCCGTCGGGCTCTGGCGGCGGCGGCGCGGTCCCGAGGCGCACCTCCCGCGGCCGAGCGCCAGCCGCTGCCGCCGGGAGGCGGTGCCCGCCTTAAATGCCGCCCGCCCCGCCCACGCGCCAGCCCCGGGACGCCCCGGGAGGCGGGAAAGCCGCAAGCGCGGGCCCCGGCGCGGAAAACCACGACGGGACCTCTATCCCGGGAGCCGGGCGCGGTGCGGGCCCTGGCCCGGTGCGCGGGGTCCTGAAGGGCAGCGCCGTCGGCCCGCCGCCGAGCGAGCTCCGGACGCTCACGAGGCCTCGTCCAAGCTGGGGTGGAAACCCTCACCCGCTCTGCTTCTAAAATTTGCTTGCCAACAAAGGAATTGGTAAAAGTATGTAAGCAGACGGGGGAATTGCAGTTCCTGGCGGCAACTGCTCTCGAAGGTCTGGCCACACGAGGCGACTTATTACCGGAGAATGGATTTCCACAGGCGAATGTGGCTGTCAGGGTGAATTTGGGAATAACCGAGAGAGCTGTGAGGCGTAGCTGAATGACTTCGGGGATCCGGGTAAGAAGTTGGAGTTCTGAAACAATGTGGAGGCAGGAAGTGGAGAGGACAGATGGGAGGAAGCCGCGCAGCCGGGAGACTCCGGGACTTGGCTGTGCCCCGTGGGCAGAACTGAAGCTGCGGGCTGAGGCCGGACAAACACCCCCACCCCCTAACTGGCACAGACGTCTCCCCCTTCCGCCAAAGCTACACACGCAAGTCCCTTCCTTGCTGCCTGCCTTCCTCCCCACCCCCCTTCCTTTCTTATTTTCTTTCCAAAATGGCAGACTTTGAAGTCCGACGCCCTCCCCCAACACACCCCTGTGGAGCTGGGCAACACCAATGAGTCACTCCTTAACTAAATGGTAAGGGACAGGAAAATCCCGGGTGACACCTGGTTCGCACATACACATTTCGGGTTCTTTCAAGTTGGAGGGGATATTAAATTCTAGTCCAAACTCAAGCAACAGTGGCCCCCTGCAGTAGGTCTGTACGGTGTCCCTCTTTCCTTCTCTCATGGAGAATGTTCTTCAAAGGAAAAATTAGAAGACAGGGCTAAGGCGAAGCAAAATTTTCGTGCAGCTGACATTCCCACTGTTTGCTGGGAATGCAAGAAAAGGGACTTTGCGGGCCCAAGTGGCTGCTGGCTCACCGTCACCTCTTCCAGCCCCTGCTCTACCTTCTTGGACAGATACAGAATAGAGAAGCAGGATGCCTGGAGAAATGCCCCTGAACTCAAGTGTGATCCAAGCTTCCAAAGCAAATGCAGATTCACTCTGACTTGATTAGGGGGATAGAGAGAGGGATGTAAGGAGAGGAATAGGCTAAGAGAGAGGTGATGGCATCGATTTAGAAATCAGCAAATTGTGACAATTCCTCCTAGAGAAGGTTGCTGTTTACTCTTGTTGGTGTCAATTTTGGGAGAGTGTTAGTTACTACTAAACTGGACAAAAAAGAACGTTGTCAGATTCTCTGGCACCTCTCTGGTCCTGCAGAGTTCCTGGCTTCTGCCAGTCTCAGCCACTGCTGCTGTGACCCATGTGACACTCTGATGCCATCAGGTATCCTAGAGTGTGACTTCTACCAAAAAGGACAAATAGGGCTACTCCACACACACACCCTGCCTTGTTGCTGCTCTGCTGCTCCCCAGAGTCCACACATCCCATTATTTCTTGAGGAGAATGTCCGTCTGGGAGGCAGGCACCTGGAGTAGTCCTCACCTGATAGAACCGTAGTCTGGATTTCCCCTCAGAAACACAGACTCCCCTCTTTCTGGCCCCGGGGACTATCACGCATCCTATTCTGGGCAACGTACCCTGAACTCCACCCAATTCTAATGACCTCTCTTGAGTTGGCCCTAAAGGCCAGGGTTCAACTTAAGACACCTTCTCAGCCTAAATACTACGGTCGCAACTTCTGCTTGAGGCTGGGTTTTCCTGTCTGTCAAAGGAAGCCTATCCATGCCAAGAAGCTCTTTTAGGACTGTCCTCATCGATAAATATTACATATTTGGGATAGGCTGTCATAATATATGCAGTTACTCCTAGCTCATTTTAATCAATTAATGCGCTTAATTTATGTGAAACTATAACAGACATGCGGTGGGGGGGAGTGGTGAGAAATGGTACTAAAATGTGTCATTCTCTGCCCTCAGGAAAGTTACACTTGAGTTGGAGAGGCAAAATTAATGAACAGACAATAGTAAAAGACCCAAGCAGAAAATAATTTAGCAGTGAATTGCATTGATTCTAAGCACTTTAAGAGCTTAAAGGTAAGATGAAGGAGATGGCAAGATTTTTAAATTTTTTTAATTAAAAATTTTCAATGTTTATTTATTTTGAGAGAGAGAGAGAGAGAGAGAACGTGAGTGGGAGAGGGACAGAGAGAGAGAGTGAGGGAGACACAGAATCCCAAGCAGGCTTCAGGCTCTGAGCTGTCAGCACAGAGCCCGATGCGGGGCTCGAATCCACAAACTGTAAGATCATGACCTGAGCTGGAGTCGGACACTTAACCAACTGAGCCACCCAGGTACCCCAAGATTTTTATTTCTTAGAATTAATTATTCAGGTTTTTTTTTTTTTCTGTCCCTTTTCACTCTCTGTGAAAGGTAGGAGGGAGGCAGAAAGAGTGGCAGAGTTTGGACCTTGTGTTACTGGATCACGTTTGTTACCCTGAAGGCCCCCCCTCCTGCTGCAGAATCCTGGGTAAAGGGACATCTGCCAGCTGGCTCCAGGCAGTGTGAGTGTGAAGATTCAACAGAAGAAAAGGGGATCCAGGTGCTAATGGGAAGAGGAAGGTTCACTTCCTGCCTCACATCAGGACCAGCCAGTGCCACTGCTGCCCACTGTTTTCTTCCTCTCCCTGGATTCCAGTCCCACGCACACAGGCAGTCCCCACACACCTGTGTCCACTCATCGTGCCAGGTTATGACTAGGCTGCATTTCTGCACGGATGAGGGTGTCTGGATTAGAGTCAAAATGAAAAACCAAAACCAAAACAAAACCGGAGGCAAGCACACCGCTACACTGCTTCCTCATTTCTTCATGTATAAGAAACTCTGAGGTTGGCATCTGAACAACCTGCAGAAAGGAAACCTGCTTTCGGAAATAAGCACCAATACCATGATAATGGCCCTGCCTGAGGCTATTAAAGACCATGACTGGAGTGGATGGGGTGATTTTAGAAGTAGGTAAAAGGCTTGCAGGGGCCTTAGGTGGGGCCATGGGGGCATGCCACAGGGCATGTTTTTTCCCCCTTGTGAATATAGCTCCCTAAAATATTAGGTTACTTGGGTTTATTGTCTGTGACTTATTTTGGGTACTAAGATCCTTTTTCAAAAAAATCACCATTTTCCTTTTAATAGGTGATTGAAAAAAATTGACTGCCTTCTGAAGTTCTTAAATTTGTTTTTGAATCTTAGGGTGAAACATTTTTCCCATTTGAATCATCTTCACCTTTCTCATGGAATTTAACCATATATATGTGTGTAACATATAAGACACATAGCACATATGACGTGAAGGATATTATTCATAGAAAGGCGCTTGGTTAATTTTGCAGGAATTCGCCTCTTCTGTGACTGGGGTGATACTCTCTTTGTTACCAGCTTCCATACTCTTCAGAGTTAGGGAGCCAAAAGCAGATACTCCAATAATTGTTTATTCCTGAAATATTTACTGGAGGCCAGTCATGTGTGTGTAGTGCCATGACAGGTCCTTCTTTTGAAAGAGATTTTGACCTGGTTGAGGAGGTAAGATACATCACTCCAGGTTAGAATATTAATATAAAGACATGTCAAAGGCAGCAGTGGTCCAGTACTGAGTCAGTGGGCAGACAGCAGAATTCCAGAGGGGAACCAAGGAAGCAGTGAGCTCTAGGCAGTGGAATGATGGGTGCTCTTGAAGGGGGGGGGGGGCAAGTGCAAGTGGATTTTGAAGGCCGTGTAATCTGAGACAACTAGGGAGGAGGGTGATGAGTGCTGTGGGAGAGGAAGAAAGAGGAAGGTAATCACTCCTGCAATGACCGAAGGGGTGGGAATGAAAATGGTAGCATTCCAGTGAGAGAATGGTAGCCAGAGCAGACAGGTTCTCTCAGGGAGTAGCAGGAGGTCTGGCTGTTAAGATGGGACTGTGCAGGGGCTGGGCTTTATCATTATGCCTTAGGGAATGCTCGAGGATGAGAGTAGCCTAATGGAAACCACATTTTGAGAAAGATGAGTGGTTCTAGAACAAACACGGAGAGCCCTCCTAACTCTGAAGTTACTGGGCTTGCAACTGTCCCAACATGAGTCTTGAACCCAGTTCTCTTTATTCGAGTTTCCTATCAGTGAACAGGTCCTAAACAAGGTGTCTTGCGGCTTTTGTCAAATGTGCTTTAGCACTCAGATGCCCCGAGCATGTCAAGTCTCCAAGCAACTGTTATTTTAGGCAAAATTTATTTGTTCTGTCGAGAGTCTTTGGAATGAAACCAGGGAGAGAGCAAATGGTAGTTACGCAATCCTAGTTAGGGAAGCTTATGGGACTCTCCCCTTTCCATGCCTCAACAAATTTATATTTATCCTGTGCTTCCATGGTTAACTGAGCTGTTCTAAGGGCTGGAAAAGGGGATCTATGGGATTAAGGGGCATCATAGGAGACACAGTCTGTCTCATCCACAAAGATCAGTTTTAATTTACTAATAGTGACGAGGTGCTCCATTATTTATGAAGATCTACGTTCATAAAAAAAAGTAAAATGTAGAGTTTGACCTTTTTTCCATAAAGTTAATACAACTGTGTTGATCTCCCCCAACTTCCATGTTTGATCTGTCCCTTGTCAGATGCCAGTTTTGGTGTTTGGGTGCATGAGATGACCTTGTCCTTATGGGGTCAGTGTTTGATGTAAACCAGGCACAGATTACAAACACTTCCTTACTTGGTTGTCTCTCTCTTTCTCTCTCATATACTTTATATAAATTGTCTATGATAAGCCAGCATCTTAAGTCAGCATGTCTAACTCTCAGAACAAATCTGTTCTGGGATTCAGCACTTCAAAATAACAAAAATTCACTGAAGAAGCAAATGGAGAAGAAAAGAAAAGGAACACGGCCTGAATTCCTGGTCTCATTCACAGCAGGACCAACTTAGCTCTTGCTGATCCAGAAAGGTGCAGAAGAGTGGCCAATGCCACAACCCAGTGAAGAGTTCAAAGCATGCCTAGATACTTTAGGCATTCTGCATAGACATCCAAGGAAATAAAAAAATGAGTAGAGGAAATGAGAAACTGCTTTCAAGGGACAATCAGGAGAAAACTGGCAGATGCTTGCCTGCAAATTCTGCCAGGAAGTCCCCTTAAGAGGTAAGTTGGCAGTGGAGATTCTGAAATTCTATCTGCCATCACACAGGGGAGACAGCAAAGGGTCAGACCTGCTCTGTAAAGTGCATCTGGATGCTGGGGGAGGCCAGAGGTAGGAAAGGCAAAAGAAAACACTTAGTACATTTATAGGCAATCTTATTGTGGCTGTCAAAGTGTCCCCTTAGGAAATAAAGCCACTGGCTGCCGAAATGCAATATGTGTTAATTAACACGAGACCAGCATGATTACACTCTAGGAAACAGCCAGAGTCAGAAAAACAGGACAAACTACATTTAGTTAATTGACAGTTACAATAGTGCAGGGTCTAACTGTCTCCAGCTATAGGGAGAGAAAATTAAGTTAGATGGGTCTTGGTGGGGCTGGTTATCATGTCCTGTCTAATGGCTCAACAGTCCCCAGCTTCCAGTCACTACTACATCTGGGCAGTATTATCTAACAGACTGATGTTTCTCCTCTTACTTTTTCTTCCTGCTTAGAGTTGCCAGATAAAGCACAAGGCTGCCATTAGTGTTGCATTTCAGATAAACAATGAATAATGTTTTCGTATGTCTTAAATGTTGCATAGGACATACCCACTAAATATTATACACACACACACACACACACGTTATTTAGCTGAAATGAAAATTTAACTTGATATTGTTATTTGTTATTTTCTGGCAACCCTATTCCTGGATATCGTTATTTGCTATTTGCTGGCAACACTATACCCTCTAGATGGATTGGGGGTCAATCCTTTATTGCTTGTCAGTGGGCACATTTGGGGACATTGGCCTAAGTTCTACTTGTTTTATTGCTAGGGCAAACGTGAAAATAAAAACAGATTCAGATTTTCTCTTTTTGCCAGTCCCTCCCAAGTGTCTAGATGAACCAGATTCGCTTTAAGACAGTCAACCTGCATGAGTGTGGAGGTAAGATGGTTTTTTTCTTTAATCAGATATCTTTTCAGCCAGAAAATTCTTACCACTCTGCAGAGGTCCCATTCTTGGGTCTGAAAGGACCCTGTAGGAATTCAGCACCTTCTCAAAACCAATTTTCACTTTTGGTGGTGACCAGCAGGGGGAGCACATTCCAAAAAGACACACTGGGCTCCTGATACCTGTGTGAGACCATCTCTATCAAGGCCACCTGGCATCACTCAGGCACCAAGAATTTATAGAACACCCGCAGGCTTTGCAGTTGTGTGCCAGTTCATTTCGGACTGAGCAAAGGACGACTTTAGTAAAAGACAAAAGACAAATCCCAAACAAACCAGAAAACCAAACCAAACCAAACCAAAACAAAACAAAACCTGCCAGTGAAAGAAAAGAAGCAACAACAAAAAAACTCCAATGGTAATTAGCACAAAGAAACAACAAACCACGAGATTATGAGAAAAAACAAATGGTGAATGTTTCCCGACTCCTAGGGCTGGACTGGATTTGGAAACATCATGTTTTACTTCTCAAGATTTGCTTCTTCCATGAGTCATTCTCTGAGTAACAGCTCACCTCACACTCTACCTGCTCCAGAGGACTAATGCATTCATAGTCCCTGATTGCTTCTTTTCATTTGCTTGTCTCCCCATCAAAGGACTATGCTCTTTGCTGCTTAAGTCTCTCAGGGACACAGCCATGGTGATTGGCATGTACTAGTTGCCTCCACATCTAAATTCTCTTGGAGAAATGAAAGAATATTTTTAAAATATAATTTTAAAAGGAGATTTCACAATCTCCCTTCATAACCTTTGATTTTAATGATTGACTTTTGCAATTAGGAAAGTATCTTATAAACTACTGAAAAAAACTCATTTTGTAGTTGGATTTTCTAGGTGTGAGGAGCTTTTGATGAAATAGAAAACGACAAAACATTGTTCAAATTTTTTTGTGAAACCTAAAATGTAAAAGTAGATATTTCTTTCCAGCCTGAGAGACAGAAAGACTCAATAATTACTTCATAAATGATGCTGAATTGAGAACCTGTACAACGGTATTCTAGTCCTGGCTTTCTTATCTGCTGACCATATTTGCTACGGCAAGACACTTAACATATCTGTGGCCTCAGGACAGTGTTAGAGCTGGGTAGATCAATGGTTCCCAAACCTGACTGATCACAGAATCTCTTGGAAGCTTTAAAAACCCCACACCGAAATAAGTATGGGATAGGTCCCAGAAGTTTATTTTTATAAGGCTCCCCAGGTAATTCTTATGAATGAGTGGGCTTGAGAACCATTGGACCAGGTCATTGGCCCTCAGCCTGTGCATACCTGTGCCTGGACCTGCAGAGAGTGACTCTAGTTGCCTGGTGTGAGCTGCATCCCCAGGTGGTTCTAATGTGTAGCCAAGGTCAAGGGCCCTGGACTAGATGCTCTTTAAGATCCCTTCTGACTCTAACACTTTATGGTCTAAGAACCTTTATCTTGCCTTTGTACATACTTATGTGGTAGTTTTATTGCATGTCATTAAATGGGTGCTTTGCTCTTGTGGCTCAGATCTGTAGACTAAAGGGCAAATGTCTCATAGCAACTCCCTGGAAAAAGGCCGCTCTTGTTCCCAGGAAGAAGGGGATGTGGGAGTGTGTGTGAGTAAGCACAGGCCAGTTATACTCCAAAGCAGACAGCCTGAAGTACACATTCACCAACAGCAAGTTGAGTGTCTCAGCCATGTGCTGGCTTCAAGTAACCTGTAAATATTGACATCCAAATACAGCTTTTCATGAAAAGGTTTTAGATTCATTCTACAAACAACTTATTGAATGTCATGACCTCAAAGCAACAACATTTCTAATTATTTCTATATTTTTATAGGTAACTGATATGTGCATGTGTTTACACAAGGGGAAGAGAACACATTGCAATCCAGCTTGAGCCTAAATTGTGTCCAACAGTAGGACCTGCCTGGGCATGTCTGGTTAACTTGTGGGGCAGACCAAAAGTAAGGAGGTTGGGTGGAGACATCTCCTTGCAGGGAAGAAAGAATGAGGTATGCATAGGTTGGTCCAGTACAAAAACGCTAGTCATTGGAAGAGCCGTGCAATGTGTTGTCATTCCAGTTTGTCTTTGGCCCAGTTTATGGATGTACCTCTGGCTCAAGGAAGAGAGAGGACTGAGAATAAAAGCTCAGAAGTCTGTCCCCCACACCTCCAAAGCTTGGGTTTGGCACCTATAAGTTCTGTGCATTGACAGTGGCCATGCCTCATGAAAACTGAGGTTCAGCAGGAATTTGCAGGAAGTGGTGATGATCCTTGGTGTCTGGTGGACAGGGAGTTAGCAGTGGAGTGTGACAGGGCTGGAGCAGAGGGAGGAAGGAATGGAGACCTCTCCCGGCATGCCAGGGTTGCTGGAGAACCTCTGTAGATGCTGGGGTTCTGAATCAGCAGAGAGGATTGAAGGCTGACAGAACACCGTTTACAGAATAATGCCAATTTCTTTTTTTTATTTTAATTTTTTTAATGTTTGTTTTTGATAGAGTGAGAAAGAGAGAGAGAGAGAGAGAGAGAGAGAGAGAGACAGAGACAGGCAGAGAGAGAGGGATATACAGAATCTGAAATAGGCTCCAGGCTCTGAGCTGTCAGCACAGAGCCCAATGCAGGGCTCAAACCCGTGAACTGTGAGATCATGACCTGAGCCAAAGTTGTATGCTCAACCAACTGAGCCACCCGGGTGCCCCTCATAATGCCAATTTCTAATTCCCAGAGACACAGTCTAGGACACGAACAACTGTGATCTCCTTGGGAGATTTTCCAGTTCAGTTCAGCAAATGCTAGGCTTTGTCGGTTGTTCTCCACTCCTGTGTGATGGGTCATTTGGTTTTGATGCCATCACGAGTGTGTGAGAGATGGTTCATCTGCAGTAAGAATCATATTGTTCCCATGGTGAGCAAGTGAATGGAAATCCTACTAGTCTAGATGATTACAGGCTGTTTGAATCTCATATACTAACCACCTCTTCTCGGAATGCCTATGGAAGCTTATCAGCACCTGTGTGGCAACTTAACGACACCTTTCTTTTACTTCTTTCCCTCCCTACATGGCCAGGAAATATGAGCTGAGTTGGCTTTAGACTGGAGAAGCCAGGCCTTGGGCTGTCCTGGACCCTCCACCTTCCCAAGGGTCTGGGCTGACACTGGTTGTGAACCCGATCTTTTGCCAGGGGCACCCCTCAACTCCACTTCAGCAATCAATGAAAGACATGCCACACAGAAGCAAAAAAAAGCTGGTCTCAGTTCAATAATTTCATCTTGCTTCTGATGCAACCTTTCAGCTCTTAGAGAATTCTGAGTAAGGCTGGTGGGTGGCTCAGTCAGTTAAGCATCTGGCTCTTGACTTCAACTTAGGTCATGATCTCACATGAGTGAGTTCAAGCCCCATGTCGGGCTCTGCACTGGCAGTGTGGATCCTGCTTGGGATTCTCTCTCTCCCTCTCTCTCTGACCCTCCTCTGCTCATGCACACTCTTCTCTCTCTCAAAATAAATAAGTAAACTTTAAAAAAGAAAATTTTGACTAAAGGTCTATGATGGTTAACTTTCTGTGTCAACTTGGCTAGGCCGTACCATCCAGTTTTTGGTCAAATGCTAGTCTAGATATTGCTGTGAAAGCATTGTTTTTCAACATGATTAACAGTTAAATCAGTAGACTTTGAATAAAGTAGATTACCT
Source organism: Panthera uncia (assembly GCF_023721935.1). Lineage (NCBI taxonomy): Eukaryota > Metazoa > Chordata > Mammalia > Carnivora > Felidae > Panthera > Panthera uncia. Next base: position 261,128 of record NW_026057576.1, on the reverse strand, counting down.
TCCCTAATGTGGGTGAGCCTCATCCCATCAGTTGAAGGACTTAAGAGAAAACAGACTGAGGTCCCCCAAGGAAGAGGGAATTCTGTCTCTAGACCTCTTTCGACTCAAGCTGCAGTATCAAGTCTTCCCTGGGACTCCAGCCTGCTGGCCTGCTTTGTAGACCTTGGCCTTGCCAGCCCCAACAACTTTGTGAGCTAATTCTTGAAAAATAAATCTCTCTATATTTAAATATTCTATGGGTTCTGTGTCTCTGGAGAATCCTGAGCTAATAGAAACTAATGCAAGCTCTCTAAGCTCATCAGCCCAGCAAACCATACAGAGAGCTTCTAACATCTAAAAAGGAAATCAGATGCCAAAGGCAGTTTTCTGTCATTCGTCAGCAACCTAAAGGAGACCTATATGATTGACCACCTTTTAGGATGTGGTTTATATTTAAAAAAATCTATTGATATTCTCATAACTGGATATTAGCATCAAATGCTCCATTTTCATAAGCACTATTTTAGAACCAGATTTCCTTGTGATTAGTTCTGAAGACATTTTATTAACCTTGGGGTGTCTGGTTAGCAGTGGGGAGGCAGACAATGAACAATATGAGAGAAGCATGGAGAAGAGGCTCTGGCTGTGAAATATTTGAGAGGCTGCAATGAAGTGATCTGAATTCTTAGTTTTCCTAAGAACTCAGAGAAGTCAAGCTATTTCTGCTAAATCTCATATTGGTTATAAGTTCTGTTTTCAAATGCAGCATATAAACTGTTTCTACAAAATAAAAAGAAATGGAGCATCCAAGCAACTTATTGGTGGGTTTGAACAGCATTAGACATCAAGTGTGCAGTTCACAGGATAACCTAGATTTGGAACTGAAAAGATCCAAATAGCCGCCCAAATACCCTTGTTTTCTTGGCTTCTTTTGTCTTAGCTACATAGAATTAGATTATTCAGCTATGATTAGTAATGCATGAGAAGGGGAAACACAGAAAGGTGATTTCTTTATCTTATTAGTTGTTCCCAAATGTGTGCCATGGAGACTTAGTTCTGCAACATGGTCATAAGGACAAATACATTCAAAAAAACTTTATACTCTGATCTTTTCATTGTTGGAGAGTTGCCACGCTATTAGCATCTGGAAGGTGCTAGGACCCCATTAACCTCTCTCAGAGGGTGGTGGGGTAGGTCATCCAAAAGACATGACTGCTGGTTCACCTGTGAGCTGAATCTGGACACTCAGAGGCTCCTAACCCACCCCACCCCTGTCCTTGGAATGTGGGTTCCACTTGTCTTTCCTGATCCCAGAGGCTGTTCCAAGGACATAGCATTGAGATGTGATGTATTGCCAAAAAGACCTGAACTGTAATACGTGACTGAACCCAGTTAGGCCTCTTTATAAACTTTTAGGATTTGGCAGGTGGGGGTGGGGATCCACTCATCTTGCTGCCACCCAAGATAAACCTCACATACAAGTTCCCTTTACTTATTAAAACTGCCACTTATCAACCTGGAGTGGCTTTCTCTTTCTTTGGTCTCTCCTTGTCCTCTGCATATAGGGACCAGTTTCAGATTATACTCAGGAAACTCTGAAATGGTTGCAACCCAACAATTGGTCAACCAGCCAGAGCCTGAAGAAATGAGCCTTAGGAATGAGGCATCTGTGGGGAAATCCCAAGTTGAACATGGGTCTCTGTGCAGGGAGGGGTGGCCGGATGTCAGATGCTTGTGGACCGCTGTGTGAGTATGGGGACACCTGGAAAATGCAGAAGAGAAAGGCAGCTCATAGTTGCTGCTGTGGGCTGGTCTCTACTATGGACAGTTTGGTGGCCATTGATGCCCAACTAGAGGCTGGAGCTCAAAATAGAAAATTAGAACAGCTGAGATTAGAGAAGGATGCGTGAGTGTCCAATACTCTTAGAACTTCAGGGCTACAGACAGGTGGGAGAGCAGGATAAGAAGTTAGAGGCATGGGCATGTGTTCTACAAAGCTAGGAGGGCCTAGGATTCCTCAGATGAAGATCTGGGTACATGCGACAAAGCCTGGTTAGGACGCTAAGAGATGGAATCTCTGAGAAAGTGATAAAAATGAAGAGGAGGATGTTATGGTACTTGATGAGAAAACAGATAAAATACCCCAGGTCTTCTGGCCCCTATTAAGAAGAAAAATTTAAATGGCAGTTACCCCAAAACTCCTAGGAGAAAACTTGCGTTCCTTCTCTGTTTCTTGATGTTGTAAATCTTATCATCGTGTCTTTGAAATGTAAATGCTCCAGGAGATAACCAAAACATTGCCCAGGGACACTGAAGAAAACTGCAAGGAGGAAGGCTTTTTAAATATAGACTGCTGATGTAGTTCCTTTGTCAACTGTCATAATAACTTCTCATCAGATTTTTTTTTAAGTTTATTTGAGAGAGGAGAGCAAGAGCAAGGGAGGGGCAGAGAAGAGTGAGAATCCTAAGCAAGCTACACACTGTCAGTGCAGAGCCCTATGTGGAGCTCCAACTCATGAATCATGAGAACGTGACCTGAGCCGAAATCAAGAGTTGGACACTTAACTGACTGAGCCACTCAGATGCCCCACTTCTCATCAGATTTTTAACCATGGGAAATTTTTTTTTGGGGGGGGGGCGTTTATTTAAAAATTTTTTTTAAGAATATAATTTATTGTCAGATTGGCTTGCAAATAACACCCAGTGCTCATCCCAACAAATGCCCTCCTCAATGCCCATCACCCATTTTTCCCCTCTCCCCCACTCCCCCCATCCACCCTCAGTTTGTTCTCTGTATTTAAGAATCTCTTACAGTTTGCCTCCCTCCCTCTCTGTTTGTAACTATTTTTCCCCCTATCCTTCCCCCATGGTCTTCTGTTAAGTTTCTCAAGATCCACATATGAGTGAAAACATATATTTGTCTTTCTCTGACTGGCTTATTTCACTCAGCATAATATCTTCAGGTTCCATCCACGTTGCTGCAAATGGCATGATTTCATTCTTTCTCATTGCCAAGTAGTATTCCATTGTATACACAAACCACATCTTCTGTAGCCATTCATCAGTTGATGGACATTTAGGTTCTTTCCATAATTTGGCTATTGTTGATAGCGCTGTTATAAACATTGGGGTACATGTGCCCCTATGCATCAGCACTCCTGTATCCCTTGGGTAGATTCCTACCAGTCCTATTGCTGGGTCATAGGGTAGTTCTATTTTTAATTTTTTGAGGAACCTCCACACTGTTTTCCAGAGTGGCTGCACCAGTTTGCATTCCCACCAACAGTGCAAGAGGGTTCCCGTTTCTCCATATCCTCGCCAGCATCTGTTGTTTACTGATTTGTTAATTTTAGCCACTCTGACTGGTGTGAGGTGGTATCTCAGTGTGGCTTTGATTTGTATTTCCCTGATGAGGAGTGACAATGAACATCTTTTAATGTTTCTGTTGGCCATCTGGATGTCTTCTTTGGAAAAGTGTCTATTCATGTCTTTTGCCCATTGCCTCACTAGATTATTTGTTTTTCGGGTGTTGAGTTGGGTAAGTTCTTTATAGATTTTGGATACTAGCCCTTTACCCGATATGTCATTTGCAAATATCTTTTCCCATTCCATCAGTTGCCTTTTAGTTTTGTTGATTGTTTCATTTGTAGTGCAGAAGCTTTTTATCTTGATGAGGTCCCAATAGTTCATTTTTTGCTTTTAATTCCCTTGACTTTGGAGATATGTTGAGTAAGAAATTTCTGTGGCTGAGGTCAAAGAGGTTGTTGCCTGCTTTCTCCTCTAGGGTTTTGATGGTTTCCTGTCTCACATTTAGGTCTTCATCCATTTTGAATTTATTTTTGTGTATGGTGTAAGAAAGTGGTCTAGTTTCATTCTTACACATGTTGCTGTCCAGTTCTCCCAGCATCATTTGCTAAAGAGACTGTCTTTTTTCTATTGGATGCTCTTTCCTGCTTTGTCAAAGATTAGTTGGTCATGCATTTGTGAGTCCAGCTCTGGGTTCTTTTTTCTATTCCATCGGTCTGTGTGTCTGTTTTTTTGTGCTAACACCATACTGTCTTGATGACTACAGCTTTGTAGTAGAGACTAAAGTCTGGGACTGTGGTGCCTCCTGCTTTGGTTTTCAATATTACTTTGGCTATATGGGGTCTTTTGTGGTTTCATACAAATTTTAGGATTGTTTGTTCTAGCTTTGAGAAGAATGGTGGTGCAATTTTGATTGGGATTGCATTGCATGTGTAGATTGCTTTGGATAGTATTGACATTTTGATAATATTTATCCTTCCAACCATGAGCATGGAATATTTTTCCATTTCTTTGTGCCTTCTTCAATTTCCTTCATAAGCTTTCTATGGTTTTCAGCATACAGGTCTTTTGCATCTTTGGTTAGGTTTACTCCCAGGTATTTTATGATTCTTACTGCAACTGTAAATGGGATCAGTTTCTTTATTTCTCTTTCTGTTGCTTCACTATTGGTGTATAAAATTCCAACCTATTTCTGGACATTGATTTTGTACCTTGTGACATCATTGAATTCATGTGTCAGTTCTAGGAGTCTTTTGGTGGAGCCTTTCAGGTTTTCCATGTAGAGTATCATATTGTCTGTGAAAAGTTAGACTTTTTTGCCAATTTTTGATGGTTTTATTTCATTTTGTTGTCTGATTGCTGATGCTAGGACTTCCAACACTATGTTAAACAACAGCGGTGAGAGTGGACATCCCTGTCGTGTTCCTGTCTCAGGGGGAAAGCTCTCAGTTTTTCCCCATTGAGGATGATAATTAGCTGTGGGCTTTTCATATATGGCTTTTATGATGTTTTAGTATGTTCCTTCTATCCGACTTTCTTGAGATTTTTTATTAAGAAAGGATGTTGTATTTTGTCAAATGCTTTTTCTGCATCGATTGACAGGATCATATGGTTCTTATCCTTTCTTTTATTAATGTGATGTATCACATTGATTAATTTGCAAATATTGCACCAGCCCTGAAGCCCAGGAATGAATCCCACTTGATCATGATGAATAATTCTTTTTATATGCTGTTGAATTTGGTTTGCTTGTTGAGAATTTTTGCATCCATGTTCATCAGGGATATTGGCCTGTAGTTCTCTTTTTCTGTAGGGTCTCTGTCTGGCTTAGGAATCAAGGTTATGCTGGCTTTGTAAGATGAGTCTGGAAGTGTTCCTTCCATTTCTATTTTTTGGAACAGCTTGAGAAGGATAGGTATTAACTCTGCTTTAAATGTCTGGTAGAATTCCCCAGGGAAGCCATCTGGTCCAGGACTCTTATTTGTTGGGAGATTTTTGATAACTGACTTAATTTCTTCACTAGTTATGGGTCTGTTAAAATTTTCTATTTCTTCCTGTTTGAGTTTTGGTAGTATGTGGGTGTCTAGGAATTTGTCCATTCCTTCCAGGCTGTCAAATTTGTTGGCATATAATTTTTCATAGTATTCTCTGATAGTTGCTTGTATTTCTGAGGGATTGGTTGTGATAAATCCTTTTTCACTCATGATGTTATCTATTTGGGTTCCCTCTCTTTTCTTTTTGAGAAGTGTGGCTAGGGGTTTAACAATTTTGTTTATTTTTTCACAAAACCAACTCTTAGTTTCATTGATCTGTTCTACTGTTGTTTTTTTTTTTTTTATTTTATATTGTTTATTTCTGCTCTGTTCTTTATTATTTCTCTTCTTCTGCTGGGCTTGGGATTGCTTTGTTTTTCTGCTTCTAGTTCCTTTAGGTGTACTGTTAGATTTTGTATTTGGGATTATTCTTGTTTATTGAGATGGGCCTGGATTGCAGTGTATTTTCCTTTTAGAACTACCTTTGCTGCATCTCAAAGGGTTTGGGTTGTTGTGTTTTCCTTTTCATTTTTTTCCATATATTTTTTAAATTTCTTGTTTAATCGCCTGGTTGACCCATTTGTTCTTTAGTAGGGTGTTCTTTAACGTCCATTTATTTCCTATAGTTGATTTCAAGTTTCATAGCATTGTGATCTTAAAAGTGTGCATGGTATGATCTCATTTCTTTTGTACTTATTGAGGGCTGTTTTGTGACCCAGTATGATCTATCTTGGAGAATGTTCCATATGCACTCGAGAAGAATGTATATTCTGCTGCTTTAGGGTGAAAAGTTTTAAATATATCTGTCAAGTCCATCTGGTCCAGTATATCATTCGGGGCCATTATTTCTTTATTGATTTTCTGTCTTGATGATCTGTCCATTGTTGTAAGTGGAGTATTAAAGTCCCCTGCAATTACTACATTCTTACCAATAGATTGCTTATGTTTGTGATTAGTTGTTTTCTATATTTGGGTGCTTCTGAATTCGGTGCATAAACGTTTATAATTGTTAGCTCTTCTTGATGGATAGACCCTGTAATTATTATATAATGCCCTTCTTCATCTCTTGTTATGGCCTTTAGTTTAAAATCTAGTTTGTCTGATATAAGTATGGCTACTCTAGCTTTCTTCTAACTTCTAGTAGCATGATAGATGGTTCTCCATCCCCTCACTTTCAATCTGAATGTGTCCTCAGGTCTAAAATGGGTCCCTTGTCGACAGCAAATAGATGGGTCTTGTTTTTTAACCCATTCTGACACCCTATGTCTTTTGGTTGGAGTATTTAGTCCGTTTTACATTCAGTGTTATTATGGAAAGATATGGGTTTAGAGTCATTGTGATGTCTGTAGGTTTCATGCTTGTAGTGATGTCTCTGGTACTTTGTGGTCTTTGCAACACTCAGAGTCCTCCTTAGGATCTCCTGTAGGGCTGATTTAGTGGTGATGAATTCCTTCAGTTTTTGTTTGTTTGGGAAAACCTTTATCTCTCCTTCTATTCTGAATGACAGACTTGCTGGATAAAGGCTTCTTGGCTGCATATTTTTCCTATTCATCACATTGAAAATTTCCCGCCACTCCTTTCTGGCCTGCCAAATTTCAGTAGATAGGTCTGCTACTACCCTTATGTGTCTACCCTTGTAGGTTAAGGCCCGTGTATCCCTGGTTGCTTTCCGAATTCTCTCTTTATCTTTGTATTTTGCCAGTTTCACTATGACATGTTGTATAGAAGATCGATTCAAGGTACATCTGAAGGGAGTTCTCTGTGCCTCCTGGATTTCAATGTCTGTTTCCTTCCCCAGATTGGCGAAGCTATGATTTGTTCAAGCACACCTTCAGCCCTTTTCTCTCTCTCTCTCTGCTTCTTCTGGAACTCCTATGATATAGATATTTTTCTGTTTCATTGAATCACTTAGTTCTCTAATTCTCTGCTTATGGTCCAGAATTGTTTTTATCTTTCTTTTTCTCAGCTTCCTTTTTCTCCATAATTTTATCTTCTATTTCACCTATTCTATCCTCTGTCTCTTCAATTCTCACTGTCACTGACTCTAGTTTATTTTGCACCTCATTTACAGCATTTTAAAATTCATCTTGACTATTTTTTAGTTCCTTGATCTCTGCAGCAATAGATTCTCTGCTGTCTTCTATGCTTTGTTCAAGCCCAGCAATTAATCTTATGACTATTATTCTGAATCTTGTTCAGTTATATTGTTTATATCTATTTTGAGCATTTCTTTAGCTGTCATTTCTTCCTGGAATTTCTTTGGTGGAGAATTCTCCCATTTCATCATTTTAGCTAGTTTTCTGTCCCATAGTGTTTTAGAAGCTTGTTATGTGCTCTGCACCGGCATGCACTATACTATATTAAAGAGGGGTCATACACTGTCCAGGGCCTGGCCCTTCAAGAGGGGTTTTTTGGAATGCTACTTTCTCTCTGTTGTTGTGACTTTGGTTACTTTATCTCCCTACTCATAGTGATGTTTTGAACCCTCCACCAGGTGTGCTTTGATTTGTTCATTGAAGTAGCTCTGGAAAGGAAAACAAACAGACAAACAAACAAACAAACAAACAAAACAGAAAACAAAAACCTGCCACCCTTTTAAGCAGTTTCCCAGGTAAAATCTGAAACTGGCCCCTTGTATGTAGAGAGCAGGGAGAGACCAAATAAAGAGGAGACTACTCCAGGTTGGTAGATGGCGGTTTTAACAAACAAAGGGAACTTACATATGAGGCTTGTCTTGGATGGCAGCCAGATGAGTGGGTCCCCACTTCTGCCTGTCAATTCTTAAAAGGTTATAAAGTGGACCTAATTAAGTTTAGCCAATGTATATACCATGCAGATGTTCTCAATATCACATCATGATCTCAAGGGAGATCCTTGGAGCGGCCTCTGGGAGTAGGAAAGGAAATGCAACCTACATTCCAAGGAGAACAGTGGTGAAGAACCTCTGAGTGCCCAGGTTCAGCTCATAGGTCAACCGGTAGTTATGTCTTTTCACTGATCTCCCCCAACATTGCATTTCTTGTGACTGGCTCTTTACAATCTCACACACACCCCTCTTCCACAATGGGCCCTGAGAAGTCAGCAAGGGGTTTCACTAACATGGAGGTGCCTCCTTTGGTGGCTATCTGGCTGCACTGGAGGCAGATGCCACAGCAACATGGGCACATGTACGAGAAAATACAGATTAAGACAAGAATTCCAAAATCAGTGATAACTTTTTCCCATAAAAGCCTGTGATCCAAACCATCGATTTCTCGAGTCCCCTAAGCTGGGGGTCAGATCACTCAGGGAGTTCACTGTGTCTTCATATGATTTAACAAACATGATACATTAGTAGATTCATTAAACTATGAACACACAACATTCTGTTTGGATAATGGCACAGGTGCCTCCTTGTAAGGCAGTAATAATGTGTAAGGGCATCCTATTTTGGAGGACAGCTTTTCTTATCAAAGACATTTCTGTGTTCAGTAAAGATAGACTTTGTTGGCTATCATTTAAGTCTTGCTGGGTGAATTTAGTAATGACTTCTATGTGTTCTATAACACCCTCAAGGCCAATGGAGGGAACAAAGATAGCGACCAAATGATCAAACCAGTGGGGAAAAATGTGCCCACCTGGTCTTGAGGAGAGAGAGGTTGGCAACTTTGGAAATTTGACCTGGTTGTATATACCATGTGTGTTGGCAAGGAGAGGCAACACTTTTAGGCATAAAGAGATGGACTAGGGGTGGGACATTCTGGAGCAGGACCCCTATCCTCTCCTGTTTTGGTGGTGCATGTTTAATTCCAGGTATAGTACCTTTTAGCAGGTCCAGCTTGGAGCAGGATAATGGGATACCCCTCACCAAGGGATACAAAGTAACTCATCTATCCCAGCAGGAGGTCCCACTGCAAATTCCTGAAGATAATTCCTTTTTCAGGTGTGATGGGGTTTGGTGTTCTGAGCTGGATATCATGTTGATCTACAGTGAGAGTCAGGGAAATGGCTGGTTCCCACAACTTCTGTACCTTTATGGTATTGGGTGCTTCAGCAGGGATCCTCAATCTAGCACATGGGGCAACAGACCCTACTGGATGATCATCCGAATATATTAAAGCCTGGGACAATACTTCAGTCCAGCAGCCAAGGTGGTTTTACTTGTTAACAATTTAATTTGCTGCTTTCATATTCCATTTTTTCTTTCTACTAACCCTGGTGCTGGGGGTTGGTAAGGACAAACGTTCATGTGAAGGTCAGTTTGATGTGTCCACTTGGTGAGGCTACAGTCCCCAGTTAGTCGATCAAACACTCACCTAGATACTGTGCAGTATTTTGAAAATGCAACTCGAGTCTATAATTGGATGACTTTAGGCAAGGGAGATTGTACTGGAATCTGGATGGACACAATCAAAAAGGTGAAGGCCTGAAGAGCAGAGCTGAAGCTTCCCTGAAGATGAAATTCCAGAAGCCTCAGCTCATGTTCAGAGGTCCAGCCCCACTTCCTGAGGGCCTTCAGACCTACCTCACCAGTCCCCAGAATTCTGTAAGCCAATTCTCTGTAATCAGTCTTTCACTATCTATCTCCTACTGGTTTTGTTTCTTTGGTTGAACTCAGACTGATAGAGTTGCTACAAGGTGAGAAGGTGGAAATTCAGTGGGGATAAGTAGCTTTCACAATACTGCAGAGGACCAGATGTAGGCCTGCAACCTGGAGTTATTTCTGCTATGTAGCCTCTTCATTTTTCTGACTCTGGGCAAAAGGGAAGGGAGAATTTATTGAACATTCTCTGTAAAGTGCCATGGAAAATTTTATGAGAACTTATGGGAGCAGGTAGCCTGGGGTGCCTGGATAGCTCAGTCAGTTGGGCATCTAACTCTCGATTTCGGCTTGGGTATTTTTCATGGTTCATAAGATCAAGCTCCTCATCAGGTTCTGTGCTGATAGCATGGAGCCTGCTTGGGATTTTCTCTTTCTCTCTCTCTCTGCCCACCCCCCTCCCCCCGCCCCACCCCTGCTTGCACTTTTTCTCTCTCTCTCAAAATAAATAAATAAACTTTCTTTTTTCTTTTCTTTTCTTTTTTTTTTAAACAGGAAGTCTTCCTTTGAAATTTGAGAAACTATTTGCCCAACGCTTTCCCTTCTTCACAGCCCAAGAATGGCACAGGCTTCTCCAGAACTTCCTGGGAGATGGATCCATTTTCCTGCTGCTCACCTTCAAAGTGGTGGTACCTGTGAGCTGGAGGCAGGCAGGTAGCCTCGCTGAGGCTCACTGAGGGGTCATGGGGATTTGACAGGCAGTGTTCCAAGAAGAGGTGGCAAAAAGGGATTCCAAGGTGACCTGACAATTGTACTTCCTGTCTCATGGGCACACAGGAATTTCGGTGCCCACAGTCTAAATACTTGATGGATTGAAGACAGCAGCCAGCAGATGCAAGGACAAGGGGAAGGAGGAATGTAAGAACACTGCCTCTTGGGAAATATGTAGCATTTTTTTTTTCTTGGAAACCTGGAACATTCATTTACTTGGGAGACAGGGAGATACAAGGGGAAGTCTAAAAATTCCTTCCAGGAGAAGTGAATTTGTATGGAATGAGGTACAAAATTCATCCTCAGGTCAGAGGAGAATAGCTCCTCCCAAACTAATAAGTCTCCTGTGCTTAAGCATAGCCGGAACACTCCCCAAATATATTTACTTGGAATAAACTTTGTACTTTCCTTATGAGACCATTGTATCTCAAAATAGAATTCTTATCCCTGTTCTCATAAAGTCTGTGGAAATATAGATCATAATGTAGGTTGGAAATTCCATCTTCAAGGCCAGATGTGTGATTGGGCAAAGGATTCCTCAAGAATCCTCTCATTTGGGGAGCAAGGAACCAGGAAGGATGGAAGGGCAGACATTCTTTTCTTTATTTTTGAAGTGCCAGTTACAGCAGCAGCAGCAGCAGCAGCAGAAGATTCTGTGTTATTGAGAATTGAAAGGACCCTTGTGCAAGCCAATATATATGGAGCCTGTGGTATAACTTTTAAAGTGAAACACAACTAAGCCACAGTTTAAGTAGTGTTCCTTTTCCAAATGGTCTTGGAGGACTTATTTAGAATTTCAAAATTCTTTAGTTACCTTTATAACTTGGTGATTAACATTATCATCCTCCCTTAAAAAAAAGAATTTAGTTTTATGATGAATTTAGTTTTCCGTATTTTGCCAAATATATGAAGGTGATTGAATCTGCACTATTATTTTTTTTTTCAACTTTTGGGGACTCAGGTAATTAGTGGGATAACCTTTTAAGTTATCTGATGCATTTGCTAAAATGTAAAAGCTGAAAAAAAATCCCTGGCTCGTACCTAGTCATTTTGGTAGTGCTGAACAAATAACTATTTGCTAATGAGGAATATTGATTCGTGTGTGTATGTGTGTGTGTTTAACGCAGTTTTTTTTAAAGCCTTTTTTTTAAACTTTTTTTAAAGTTTTTTTTAAAAGGCAGAGATTGAGAACAGTACTGACTAGATATAAGAAATGTTCTCCCATCCACACTTCACAAATACATCTTATGATGAGACTGACTGTATACGGAAAGCTTTGAAATCCAAGAAAGGTCTTTATACAACGTCTTCGGATGTTATATATAGTATGAGTAATCCTTTTTATAGTAAACATAACATACAAAATGCTAGGCCTAGTAAAATAGGGAAATAATTAATTTATATATCCTCCATCCTTAAAACTAAAGTGCCATGTGTCAGACTGTGAGAAGTGGAAGTATTGTCCAGCCTTACAAGGCAACAAAGGAAGGCAGAGCCATGACAATAGAAGCAGTGGGTATAAAGCTGGGGATTACGGGCAATTCTGTGGTTCAGAAGGAAGCAGGAAACCAATAGAAGACAAAGAGGCTCAGCTGTGCTGCTGCACAGGAAATGTGAACTAAAAGGTGACTAGCATCATCAGGTAGTGTTCAATTGTTTGATTTCAATGACTATCAGCATTCTAATAGCCTTAGACAAAAAATTTCAGACAAAAAATTAAAAAAAAAATTTTTTTAATGTTTATTTATTTTTGAGACAGAGAGAGACATAGAATGAGCAGGGAAGGGGCAGAGAGAGAGGGAGACACAGAATGTGAAGCAGGCTCCAGGCTCTGAGCTGTCAGCACGAAGCCCCACGCGGGGCTCGAACTCACGAACTGTGAGATCATGACCTGAGCAGAAGTCGGACGCTTAACCGACTGAGCCACCCAGGCGCCCCCAGACAAAAATTTTCAGGGCATATTATTTCACATACCCTCTCCCTTTATAATAGAAAACAGTTGGAAATTAGTAAGGGAGTAATTTTAGAAATCACAGTATGAAAAATTAATTTTTCACAAAATAAGACATACATGTGTAATCTTTGGAAACACCCATTTAAGAATCAAATTTTATTTGAATTTGTGTACTATGTTCTGTTTAGAATTTTTAAAATATTTACAGTAATTTATTTGGTTAAATGCTTGATCTGTGAGTCAAAATATTCTATTTAAAGATTGGGCAGAATAAGCAACAGTAATAAGGATAAATCCTCATGGGGAAGGACATCATTTCATGGCTTAGGAGCAGTTGTTTTCCAAGAATCGTTTTACATTGATCTTCTCATTGGGAGCTTCATTTATTGAGAACTTACTATGTGCTAGGTGTACTATAAACATTATTTTATTTTTTCTTTTCTCAAAGTTGAGATATAATTGATAAGAAGTTCTTTTTTTAATTACAAAATGATGTAGCATTGTATAAAGTAAACATAAAGGCCTCTGCGCTTCCTTTCTTCCATTCTCGTTCTCAGAAATCATTACCTTAACAGCTTGCTGGGGAAGATATTTTCTGTCATTTATGGAGATCACCCAAGCTGTGGTGTACGTGACTTAGGTTAAGAGTCATGACCCCTAAAATTTTTTGAGCATCGATGATGTACATGTAGTGGGACTGAGACTCAGATCACAAACTTGGGAGTGTGAAAAATAGAACTTTATTTTTCTATAACTAAGATTAATTTCTACTTCAAAATCCATTTGCTGGGTGGGAGAAAGTCAGTATTGTTATAAAAGGGTCACTTCAACTGTTCTTAGTGTTGGGTCTGTGTGATACAGAAGGGCTTGTGTAATTCAAGGTGTTTGGGGAGAGACCCTTCTGTTACTGGAGTTTTCTGTCGTCCTAGAGAGACAAAACTGCTGTTGGTTTGATACAGAAGACAGGCACCCCTAACTCTGAAGTGGTAAGTGTTAGGGGCTTGGTGGGGAGGTGTCTCAGAAGTACAAGGTGGAACTACTTGCTTACCTAGTGCTGTGCACCGTGACATTTGACTTGCCTCCAACTTGCCCACGCCAGCTTCAGGGGAGCTGTGGAACGGATCTGTTAAATTCTCTTCTCATCTCACAGTGGACAAATGCACAGAGGATCCTGTTGAGGAGAACAGTAGAAGGAGACGGTTTGAGAAATGCATAAAGTGGACAGAAGAACCTGAACAACAGCTTCCATTTCCTTTGAGGTCCTTTGTCAGAGAGGCACCTCTCAGAGGCAGGTGATGGTGTGAGGCTCTAAGAGCTGCTCTGTAGATTCACTTCCATTTATTTGATAAAACTTATTATTTACAAATAATTATTTTTCCCCACTCACTTCCAATCCTAATATCTTTTCCTTCTTTTCTTACTATATTGAGTTAGCCTCCAGTATAATGTTGAATTGGTTGGTGAGATTATTGCCTCTGGCTTTAAATGGACTACTTTTATGTTTCACAATGAAGTTTGATGTTTTTAGTAGATGCCCTTTATCAAATTAAGGAAATTCTTATTCATTCCACATTTGCCACAAGCTGTTAAAATTGTTTATTTATTTTATTTATTCATTCATTCATTCAATAATTCAATGAACAGAAAGTAACAAATAATAAACAATTACTGAATTTTACCTATTTTTCTGCATCTATATGATGCAATCGTGTGGCTTTGTTAGTAGACAATTTTTTTTAGATACTTTACACTTGATCTTAGCCAAAAGGCCGAGAAGAGATTAGATACTTTAGATTTACAGGGAAATTTAGCATATAATGTAGTACAGAGAGTTCCCATATAACCCACCACCCCACACATATGCTTTGCATTATTATTAATGTCTTATATTAGTACGGTAAGTTTGTTAGATTTAATGAACCAATATTAATACATTATTATTTACTAAAGTCCATACTTTATTTGAATTTCCTTAGTTTTTCCCTAATGTTCTTTTACTGTTCCAGGGTCCCTTCCCAGGAATCCACATTACATTGAATTATCAGGTCTCTTTTGTCTCCTTTTGGCTGTGACAGTTGCTCAGACTTTTCTTGTTTTTAATGACCTTGGCAGTTTCAAAGCCTACTGGTTAGGTATTTTGTAAAATGTCCTTCAGTTGGGATTTATCTGGTATTTTTCTTTAAAAAAATCTACTTATTTATTTACTTATTCATTTTAAAAATTGAGATATAATTGACATTTAGCCTTATATTAATTTTAGGTGTACAGCAGTGGTTTTTATGTGTATATATTGTGAAACGATCATCACAATATGTAGTTAACTTTCATCACCACACAGAGTTACAAAAAATATTTTTCTTGTGACAAGCAATTTAAGATCTACTCTCACAGAGAGAGGCTTTCAAACATATAATACCATATTAATTATTATACTCACCATTCTGTACCGTGTATTCCCAGGACTTACTTATTTTTTAACTGAAAGTTTGTACCTTTTGACCTTTTTCACTCAATTTATGATTCCACATATAAGTGTCTTTGTCTCACTTATTTCACTTAGCATAGTGACCCCAAGGTCCATCCAATGTTGTCATAAATGGGATTTTATTCTTTTTTGTGGTTAAACAATTTTCCATTATATATGTGTGTATGCATATGTATACACACATGCATATTACATTTTCTTTATTCATTCATCCATTGATGGACACTTCGGTTGTTTCCAGATCATGGCTATTATAAATAATGCTGCTATGAATAGGGGTGCAGGTACCTTTTCAAGTTAGTGTTTTCATCTATTTTGAATAAATATCCATGAATGGAATTTCTGGATCATATGGTAGTTCTATTTTTAATTTTTTGAGGTACCTCCATACTGTTTTCCACAGTGGCTGCACCAGTCTACATTACCACCAACAGTGCCTGAAGGTTCCCTTTGATGTTTTTCTTATTATATTTGGGTTCTGGGGAAGAGACCATAAAGGTGAATTGCCCTTCTCATCATATCAAATCAAAGATACATACTTTAAGTATGACTTATCACTAATGATATTGACCTTTGTCACCTGGCTGCAGTAGTGCTTGTTAGATTTCTCCACTGTAAGTCTACTCTCCCCACTCCCATTCTTGCAAGCCATTCTGTATTCTTTGAAAGAAAATCACTATATTCAGACCCCTCTTAAGGAGTGAGGAGTTATGCTTCATTTTCCTGAGGATGAAGTAGCTACATAAATTGTTTGGAAGTCTTCTGTATGGAAGATTTATCTATTTTCCCCATTTATTCATTTATTCCCTGATACCATTTTTAAGTGTGATATTTTTAAGTACTGAATCAATTTTTTTCCATTTTTCTTCTATTCTTTCTATTTATTCTTTGGTCAATTTTGGTAAGTTATACTTGACCAGAAATTATTCTATTTCACTGAAGTTTCCAGATTTATTGATATAACAATTATAGTGTTCTCTTACGATTTTTAAAACTCTACTGAATATGTAGGTACGTCACACTTTTCATTCTAAATTTGCTTATTTGTAACTTCTTTTTTCTTTTTCTTTGATCAATTGTGCAAGGAGTTTGTCTATTTTAATAGGTCCTTGTGAAGAACCAACTTTTCTTGGATTGATTGTATATCAATTTTACATCCTTTATTTCATTACTTTTTATTCTTATCTATATTACTTTTTTCCTACTACTGTCTTTGTCATTTGATCTCTTGTCCTTTTCCTAGTTTATTGTGTTTATTTTGAATCTTTTATGTTTTTACATAAATGCATATAATGTATAAATTTCCTTTACATCCTGTGTTGAGGGTTTTCCACAAGTTTTTAAAATGCAGTTCTTTCTGTCAAGTTAGAAATATTTCAAAGCTTTCATTATGTCTTTCTGTTGGGCCAATGATATTTAGAAGTGTGCTTTTAAACATATATATATGTGTTTTTAAAAACCATATTTATTATTGATTTCTAATTTTAAGATATTATAATTAGACATCATGGTTTATGGAGTGTCAGGGTTTTTTGCCTTTTAAAAAAATTGAAGTATAATTAACATACAGTGTATATTAGTTTCAGGTATACAACATATTGATTCAGTAATACGTTACTATGTATTACTCACTGCTCACCATGATAAGTGTAGTCACTATCTGTCACCATACAGTGTTACTACAATATCATTAGTATATTCCCTATACTACACTTTTTATTTCCGTAACTTATTTATTTTATTTTATTTTTATTAAAATTTTTTTTTATTTATTCTGAGAGACAGAGCATGAGCAGGGGAGGGGCAGAGAAAGAGGGAGAGAGAGAATCCCAAGCAGACTCCGTGCCCAGTGCAAAGCCTGATGCAGGGCTCGATTTCACAACTGTGAGATCGTGACCTGAGCCGAAATCAAGAGTTGGTCATGAAATGAGCCACCCAGACACCCTGTGACTTTTTTATTTTATAACTGAAAATTTGAATCTCTCAATATTACCCTTTATCTATTTCACCCATCCCCCCATCCACCTTCCCTCTGGCAACCGCTGGTCTGTTCTCTGTATTTAAGAGTCTGTTTTTTGTTTTCTCATTTGATTTTTAGATTCCACATATAAGTGAAATCATATGGTATTTGTCTTTCTCTGACTGACTTATTTCACTTAGAATAATACCTTCTAGGTTCATCTATATTGTTGCAAATGGCAAGATATCATTCTTTTTTAGGCTGAGTAATATTCCATTATATATAGACTACATCTTCCTTATCCATTTATTATGTATGGGCACTTTGGGTTACTTCCATATCTTTACTATTGTAAATTATGCTATAATAAACAGAGTGGTGAATATATCTTTTTGAAAAAAATTTTTAACCTTTATTTATTTTTGAGAGACAGAGACAGAGCACAAGTGGGGGAGGGCCAGAGAGAGAATGAGACGCAGGATCCGAAGCAGGCTCCAGGCTCTGAGCTGTCAGCACAGAGCCCAATGCGGGGCTCAAACCCACAAACCGTGAGATCATGACCTGAGCTGAAGTCAGACACTTAACTGACTGAGCCACTCAGGTCCCCTGAGACTCTTTTGTAATATATATCTAGTGTTTTTGTTTTCTTTGGGTAAATACCCAGTAGTGGAATTATTGAATCATATCTAGTAGTAGAATTACTCGGTCATATTTTTACTTTTGAGGAATCTCCATACTGTTTTCCATAGTGGTTATACCAATTTACATTCTCATCAACAGGGTATGAGGGTTTGCTTCTCTCTGCATCCTCCCCAACACTTGTTATCTTGTCTTATCTTTTTGATAGTAGCCATTCTGACTGTTGTGAGGTGTTATCTCATTGTGGTTTTGATTTGCATTTTCCTGATGGTGAGAGATGTTTAGCATTTTTTCATATGTCTGTTGATTATCTGTAAGTCTTCTTTGGAAAAATGTCTATTCATATTGTCTGCCAATTTTTAAATTGGATTGTTTGTTTCCTTTGTGTTGAGCTGTATATGTTCTTTATATATTTTGGAGATTAACCCCTTATTGGATATGTCATTTGCAAATATCTTCTCCCATTCACTATGTTGCCTTTATGTTTTAGTGATGGTTTTCTTTGCTGTGCAAAAGCTTTTAATTTTGATGTAGTCCTAATAGTTTATTTTTGCTTTGTTTCCCTTGTGTGAGAGGACATGTCTATAAATATGATGCTAATGGCAATGTCCAAGATATCACTGATTATGTCTTCTTCTAGGGGGTTTTATGGTTTCAGGTCTCACATTTAGGTCTTTAATCCATTTTGAGTTTGTTTTTGTGTTAGTGTAATAAAGTGGTCTAATTTCATTCTTTTGCAAGTAGCTGTCCAGGTTTCCCAGCACCATTTATTGAAAAGACTGTCTTTTTGCTATTGTATATTCTTTTTTAAAAAATGTTTATTTATTTTTGACAGAGAGAGAGAGAGAGCAAGAGAGAGTTAGGGGAGGGGCAGAGAGAGAGGGAGACACAGAATCTGAAGCAGACTCCAGGCTGTGAGCTGTCAGCACAGAGCCTGACATGGGGCTTGAACTCATGGACTGCAAGATTATGACCTGAGCTGAAGTCAGATGCTTAAGTGACTGACCCACCCAGATGCCCTACTATTGTATATTCTTTCCTCTTTTGTCATAGATTAATTGATTATAGGTGTAGGGTTAGTTTTGAGCTCTCTGTCTTGTTCCATTGATCTATGTGTCTATTTTTGTGCCAATACCTTATTGCTTTGTTTAGTATAGCTTTGTAGTATATCTTGAAATCTGGGATTATGATATGTTCAGCTTTGTTCTTTCTCAAGATTTCTATCTGGAAGGACTGTTTACTTAGATGCATATTACTTAGATACATATTGAGATAATGTCATATGTCCTTTTAGTGTTTCAAGAAGATGGTGTCCGGTGGTGACTGATAAGACCAGCTCAATACAACCAGCTCACACCTTTTCATTGACACGGTCATTAGTGTCCCACCTGGCCCAACAGTGGCCTGTGTCAGGATCTGACTTGCAGGGTGGAGGGGTGGGTTGTGGGCAACAAGAACCCTCAGAAGATATCCTTTATGTCTGTTCAGTTGTAGAGGTATAACACACAGGAGGGATGATCCTGGCACCACTTCTGGTTTCCATTAATCTTGGCCCTGCATCACTCTGGCACAAGCAAGCTGTTAAACTGGTTTGAAGAGGCAATTCCAGAATAGTTAGCATAATTCCACACTGAGGTGTGTTCATTGAGGGGAAACTGGGTGAAAGGTCTTGGGGACACCCATTAAATCCAGCAATTTAGGGAAGGCTGGCCCACTGCTAATCTGAATCAGACTCTGTTCAGCTCACCAAACCAGTGGCAACGGAGAAGTCCGGAGAAAAATCTCAGGACTCTTACCTGGATCTCCAGCTTTCTTTTTGCCATTTTTTGTCTCATGTTTTCATTTTTCTTTCATATACATTTTTCCGTTTCAAATCTTTTCAGTTTAAGGATGTTCTTTATTTTCTTCCTCTTCATTTTCAATCCTCTAATTTCACTTACCCCTTGTTCTTTTTCTTTATTTGTGGGGGACATTTGCTTATTGTGGATGTTCTAAAAGTCACCTGTGTACATGCTTGGAACCAACATGTGCTTTAGGGAGGGAAAATTGTATTTAGATTGATCTATTAATGCACACTTATTGTGCTGAAACTCCTGTCAAAAGATACCAGTTAGAATTTCGATGTGGTGATAGGACATTCCCCTGCACACTCTGAGGGTGCCTGGGTGGCCCAGTCAGTTAAACACCCAACTCTTGATCTCAGCTCAGGTCATGATCTCGGGGTTGTGAGTTCAAGCCCCATGTTGTGCTCCATGCTGGGTGTGGAGCAAAAAAAAAAAAAAAAAAAAAAAAAAAGTCTACCCTTGCACACTCTGGATTTGTAAAATAGATATTAAATTCTTTCTTTGTTAGACATCACTGTGTTTTGAGGGATTTATGACCTTGTTTCCCAGTGGAGGAAATGAGAAAGTGGGAAATTCCATAACACACGAAAGGCATTCACTCTTGGATAGCAAGGATTGCAGCTGTAGAAAGGAATGGATCCTGTAGGAATCATTTCACTGAGAATATATGTGTTCAGTCAACCAACTGATCAATAAACAAACAAGAAATATTTCCTGAGGGCCTATTCCATGTGCCAGGCCCATGGTAGATAGTTTACAGGTTACTAGGAAAATCTAGGCAATCCTTAGCTATATTAGTAGGGCAGGTTAACTGTGGGAAGGTGCGGTGTGTGTGTGTGGAAGACGCAAAAGTCTCATACAGGAGAAGTTTGCTTTTTCTCACTTAGCACTACTGGGTAGATGTACAGATTGGTATAGGTCCCTCCTCTGTAAAACTATTGTAGGACAGAGGCTGACAGGAATACTTCTCTCTTTTTTTTATGTTTATTTTTGAGAGAGTGTGAGACAGAGTATGAGCAGGGGAGGGGCAGGGAGAGAGGGAGACACAGATTCTGAAGGAGACTTCAGGCTCTGAGCTGTCAACACAGAGCCCAACACAGGGCTCGAACCCATAAACTGTGAGATCATGATCTGAGCCAAAGTCAGAGGCTTAACGGACTAAGCCACCCACACAACCCAAGAGACTGATAGGAATACTTCTATCTTGAATGCATGGTTTCCAAGGTTGCCTTGGAGACCATTTTTATTCTAGCCAGCTGGAAAGGAAAGGAGACCTGAACTTCAGGTGTGGGATCTTATTATGGGCTAGGCCCAGAAGCGTACCTTCTATCTACATTCATTGGCTAGGATTTGGTCACACGGCCACATCTAACAGCAATAGAGGAAATGTACCCAGGGAGGCAAAAACATATATTTTGGCTAGTGGTGGCACTGTGTCCTGCCCCAGTCAAAAAAATGGGTTGTGTTTCTAATGTGAAACTATGGATGATTTAAATTAGCTTCTTTATATTTGCCTCCTATATTTTTCAAAGTTTGTTATTACATGTGTTATTTTTATAATCAGAAAAAAACAGTACATCTTATTTTTAAAAATGTAATCCAGGTGTTTGGAACTTAGAACATTATAATATTTTTTCTATATAAACAGTTAAAATGGCTGTTCAGATCCCTAGGTGAGATTATAAAATCCTATATAACCAACAAAGTAGTTGAAAATTATTAACCCTGCTATGCTTCTCAAAGAGATTTACGCCTCACTATGAAGCCGGCCTGAGATCTGCACTCTAGAAGAAGGAGGATAAGGTAGGACAGGGGAAGTGGTAAGAAAGACAAATAGGATGAGTATCTGCCCCCTTTCCAGAGGTGGTTGAAGTAAAAATTGGAGATAGGGGCTTCCTCTACCCTCCATTTTGCTGTTCTTCCTCTCTCCTGTTACCCTAAACTCCTCATGGTAGCTGGCACCTTGCCCAGGCATGCCCACTATCTAAAGTAATCCCTGCTTCAAAATTACCTCTTTATTTCCCCCTAATAAAGTGCCTCTTCTCTCACTGGCCCCACTTAGGGGATGTGGGGAAACCTTATTTGAATTAATTCAGAGAGAGAGAGAAAGAGAGAAAACACAACCACTAAGATTTCTCAGAGTATCTGCAGTTTTCAAGAAGAAAAGTGGTTCAGCCAAATGCCTCTATCATTGGTAGAATTATAGGCAGAGTAACTTAGTCAAGATTCTCAAATATTTTGGTGGATATTTTTGGAAAGAGACTCCATTCAGGCTTATGTGGAGGCTTTTCTCCTGAACAGTTTCTCAAGGCTCTTTTTGCCTTTTATGGCGTCTTGCTGTCTCCATTTCTTTTCTTTTCTTTTTCTTTTTTTTTTTTTTAACATTTATTTATTTTTGAGACAGAGAGAGCATGAACAGGGGAGGGTCAGAGAAAGAGGGAGACACAGAATCTGAACCAGGCTCCAGGCTCTGAGCTGTCAGCACAGAGCCCGACGCGGAGCTCAAACCCACAGACCGTGAGATCATGACCTGAGCCGAAGACGGACGCTGAACCGACTGAGCCACCCAGGCGCCCGTCTCCATTTCTTAAAGTCCTAAGTTTCACAACAAAGACAGTTGTACTCTCCAAATATTCTTTGTGGGTCCTCTACACTTTGTAGTCTCTTTTTCAGTTGTGTTGGGCCCTGTGACAAATAGTGTCTACTGGGCTATGAGTGGAAGAGATGTGGAGCACTTCTGAGTAGGCCAGTGTGTCTTCAGCATCAGCATACACTCTTTCTTTCACCTGAGTGGTTTCATGTGAAGGTGATGGGATGGCAGAAGTGCTAAAGGAGGAACCAAGGATACTACTCTGACCCACGGCCAAATGTGGTGTGTTGAGAATAATACTAATACTAATATGGGCCCACAGGCAATGGGGACGGGTGGTGGGGGGTGGGGGGGATGGGGAGTGGAGGAATGGAGAAGGGAGGGGTTTGTAGGCCTCAGTCAGGAATCACCTTATAAGACACCCCTTGTTGTGACTACTTAATGAGGAAACTGTTGGTGTCACTCATGAGGGAGCTGTTAAGGATGACATCACCATCACCCTCTGTTTGTGAAAAGAGGAATGACATGGACAAGTTTGTTTGAATGTGGAGGAAAGGATTCCTCAAGAAGAAAGAAAATAGAGCCAGAAGTTCAGTTAAAAGGCAAGAGAATTTCTCTGACTTTGAGTACTTAGCTTCTGGCTGGAGACATCAGGATTAGTAATCTCATGAAATATAATACAAAAGAGTATACAAATATTGAATGAGTGGTGCAGAATAAAATAAATTATTGGAAAAAGAGATTATGATAGACTGGAAGATCAGGGAAGAGGAAAGTCTTCACAGAAGAATGGGGATACGAGATGGCCTTCTAACACAAAGCCAAATTTAGAAAGATGGGAGGAGAGGGCCATTTGGGTGGAAGGACTGATGTGCACAAAGGTTTTGAGCCCAGAAAATCCTGTTAGTCTAGTTTGACTGGAGCATACTATTTGGGGAGGGTACATAAGTAGGAGGTGAGACTTCAGAGACGGAGGACACATTGTAGAGAACCTCAAATGCCATTGAATACCTTTAAACTTTATCTTGAAAGACTGCTGTTACAATGTAATGGTGAAAATTTGGTGAATTTTGGTGAAAAATGGTGAAAATTTGCCAACCACCTCGAAGCCCATCAATGAGAGAAGAGTTAAATAAGTTATGATGCTGTCAGTCTATGGCACACCATTCATCAGTTACTTAACATGGAAAGATCTCCAAGACATTGTTAAGTAAAAACATCAAGGATAAGTAATAGCACTTGTGTAAAGCAGCACACCTCCATATCTGTGAACTCCACATTCCTGAATGTACATATGTATAAACACACACGGATGTATTTGAATGCATCCTAGAAAGAAAGGATACACACAAACTAACAACATTGGCTATCTGGGCAAAGGGTCTGGGACTGGAGCTCTCCAAGGCCTTGGACAAGGCTTTTGAAGAGAATGGAGCTTAACCAGATTATTTCTGTCACCTGAGCCTGATTCTTTCCTCAGGCCTAGCTCACACTGGGTTCCAACTTTGGTTAACATCTACATGGACCAGACTGGGTTTGCTTGCTTTCTCATCAATTGAAATGCATTTATGGTAATAGAAGGCAGTAAATCCCCTTGCAAAGATAAGCAGAGCATTCTTTTACCTAAAATTATTTTTCACTGATTAAAAATATTTCTGGCCAAGACATAGACACCCTTTTGAGAGTGATATTTTTAAGTTTTCTTATATGAGAAAATACTTCATTGGAGTAAAACAAAAGAAAATAGAGCAAAACAATTGCTTATACCCTGATTACTTTCAAGAAAAATCTGAAATGGCCAATGGCATTAAAATACATTAATAAAAACCACAGAACAATTGAAATATTTAAAAAGAAATGCCAAAAATTATTTAGCTTATACACTAACAGGAAATATATAAATCATTCAAACAAATGATAAAGGAAAAGTTGCCTACAGAATAAACTATATTTTTGTTCTTACCTCATATCATGTCCCCAAATAAATTTCAGGTACATTAAAATCACCAACAGAATAGAGAGAGAGGGAAGATGGCGGCGTAGGAGGACGCTGGGCTCACTGCGCGTCCTGCTGATCACTTAGGTTCCACCTACACCTGCCTAAATAACCCAGAAAACCACCAGAGGATTAGCAGAACGGAGTCTCCGGAGCCAAGCGCAGACGAGAGGCCCACGGAAGAGGGTAGGAAGGGCGGCGAGGCGGTGCGCGCTCCACGGACTGGCGGAAGGGAGCCGGGGTGGAGGGGTGGCTCGCCGGCCAAGCGGAGCCCCCGAGTCTGGCTGGCAAAAGCGGAGGGACCGGACGGACTGTGTTCCGACAGCAAGCGCGACTTAGCGTCTGGGAGGTCAGAAGTTAACAGCTCTGCTCGGAAAGCGGGAAGGCTGGAGGACAAAGGGAGGGAGAGCTGCTGAGCCCCCTGACGACAGAGCTCAGTTTGGTGGGGAACAAAGGCGCTCGCCAGCGCCATCTCCCCCGCCCATCCCCCAGCCAAAATCCCAAAGAGAACCAGTTCCTGCCAGGGAACTTGCTCGCTCTGCGCAAACACCCAACTCTGTGCTCCTGTGGAGCCAAACCTCCGGCAGCGGATCTGACTCCCTCGCTGCCACAGGGCCCCTCCTGAAGTGGATCACCTAAGGAGAAGTGAGCTAAGCCTGCCCCTCCTGCCCCCGTGCACCTTGCCTACCCACACCAGCTAATACGCCAGATCCCCAGCACCACAAGCCTGGCAGTGTGCAAGTAGCCCAGACGGGCCATGCCAACCCACAGGGAATCCCGCCCCTAGGAGAGGGGAAGAGAAGGCACACACCAGTCTGACTGTGGCCCCAGCGGTGGGCTGGGGGCAGACATCAGGTCTGACTGCGGTCCCGCCCACCAACTCCAGTTATATACCACAGCACAGGGGAAGTGCCCGGCAAGTCCTCACCACTCCAGGGACTATCCAAAATGACCAAACGGAAGACTTCCCCTCAGAAGAATCTCCAGGAAATAACAACAGCTAATGAACTGATCAAAAAGGATTTAAATAATATAACAGAAAGTGAATTTAGAATAATAGTCATAAAATTAATTGCTGGGCTTGAAAACAGTATAGAGGACAGCAGAGAATCTCTTGCTACAGAGATCAAGGGACTAAGGAACAGTCACGAGGAGCTGAAAAGCGCTTTAAACGAAATGCAAAACAAAATGGAAACAACGACAGCTCGGATTGAAGAGGCAGAGGAGAGAATAGGTGAACTAGAAGATAAACTTATGGAAAAAGAGGAAGCTGAGAGAGAGATAAAAAAATCCAGGAGTATGAGGGGAAAATTAGAGAACTAAGTGATACACTAAAAAGAAATAATATACGCATAATTGGTATCCCAGAGGAGGAAGAGAGAGGGAAAGGTGCTGAAGGGGTACTTGAAGAAATTATAGCTGAGAACTTCCCTGAACTGGGGAAGGAAAAAGGCATTGAAATCCAAGAGGCACAGAGAACTCCCTTCAGACGTAACTTGAATCGATCTTCTGTACGACATATCATAGTGAAACTGGCAAAATACAAGGATAAAGAGAAAATTCTGAAAGCAGCAAGGGATAAACGTGCCCTCACATATAAAGGGAGACCTATAAGACTTGTGACTGATCTCTCTTTTGAAACTTGGCAGGCCAGAAAGGCTTGGCACGATATCTTCAGTGTGCTAAACAGAAAAAATATGCAGCCGAGAATCCTTTATCCAGCAAGTCTGTCATTTAGAATAGAAGGAGAGATAAAGGTCTTCCCAAACAAACAAAAACTGAAGGAATTTGTCACCACTAAACCAGCCCTACAAGAGAGCCTAAGGGGGATCCTGTGAGACAAAGTACCAGAGACATCACTACAAGCATAAAACATACAGACATCACAATGACTCTAAACCCGTATCTTTCTATAATAACACTGAATGTAAATGGATTAAATGCGCCAACTAAAAGACATAGGGTATCAGAATGGATAAAAAAACAAGACCCATCTATTTGCTGTCTACAAGAGACTCATTTTAGATCTGAGGACACCTTTAGATTGAGAGTGAGGGGATGGAGAACTATTTATCATGCTACTGGAAGCCAAAAGAAAGCTGGAGTAGCCATACTTCTATCAGACAAACTAGACTTTAAATTAAAGGCTGTAACAAGAGATGAAGAAGGGCATTATATAATAATCACAGGGTCTATCCATCAGGAAGAGCTAACAATTATAAATGTCTATGCACCGAATACCGGAGCCCCCAAATATATAAAACAATTACTCATAAACATAAGCAACCTTATGGATAAGAATGTGGTCATTGCAGGGGACTTTAACACCCCACTTACAGAAATGGGTAGATCATCTAGACACACGGTCAATAAAGAAACAAGGGCCCTGAATGATACATTGGATCAGATGGACTTGACAGATGTATTTAGAACTCTGCATCCCAAAGCAACAGAATATACTTTCTTCTCGAGTGCACATGGAACATTCTCCAAGATAGATCATATACTGGGTCACAAAACAGCCCTTCATAAGTTTACAAGAATTGAAATTATACCATGCATACTTTCAGACCACAATGCTATGAAGCTTGAAATCAACCACAGGAAAAAGTCTGGAAAACCTCCAAAAGCATGGAGGTTAAAGAACACCCTACTAACGAATGAATGGGTCAACCAGGCAATCAGAGAAGAAATTTAAAAATATATGGAAACAAACGAAAATGAAAATACAACAATCCAAACGCTTTGGGACGCAGCGAAGGCAGACCTGAGAGGAAAATACATTGCAATTCAGGCCTATCTCAAGAAACAAGAAAAATCCCAAATACAAAATCTAACAGCACACCTAAAGGAAATAGAAGCAGAACAGCAAAGACAGCCTAAACCCAGCAGAAGAAGAGAAATAATAAAGATCAGAGCAGAAATAAACAATATAGAATCTAAAAAAACGGTAGAGCAGATCAACGAAACCAAGAGTTGGTTTTTTGAAAAAATAAACAAAATTGACAAACCTCTAGCCAGGCTTCTCAAAAAGAAAAGGGAGATGACCCAAATAGATAAAATCATGAATGAAAATGGAATTATTACAACCAATCCCTCAGAGATACAAACAATTATCAGGGAATACTATGAAAAATTATATGCCAACAAATTGGACAACCTAGAAGAAATGGACAAATTCCTAAACACCCACACTCTTCCAAAACTCAATCAGGAAGAAATAGAAAGCTTGAACAGACCCATAACCAGTGAAGAAATTGAATCGGTTATCAAAAAATCTCCCAACAAATAAGAGTCCAGGACCAGATGGCTTCCCAGGGGAGTTCTACCAAACGTTTAAAGCAGAGATAATACCTATCCTTTTCAAGCTATTCCAAGAAATAGAAAGGGAAGGAAAACTTCCAGACTCATTCTATGAAGCCAGTATTACTTTGATTCCTAAACCAGACAGAGACCCTGTAAAAAAAGAGAACTACAGGCCAATATCCCTGATGAATATGGATGCAAAAATTCTCAATAAGATACTAGCAAATCGAATTCAATGGCATATAAAAAGAATTATTCACCATGATCAAGTGGGATTCATTCCTGGGATGCAGGGCTGGTTCAACATTCACAAATCTATCAACGTGATACATCACATTAACAAAAAAAAAAAGAGAAGAACCATATGATCCTGTCAATCGATGCAGAAAAGGCCTTTGACAAAATCTAGCACCCTTTCTTAATAAAAACCCTTGAGAAAGTCTGGATAGAAGGAACATACTTAAAGATCATAAAAGCCATTTATGAAAAGCCCACAGCTAACATCATCCTCAATGGGGAAAAACTGAGAGCTTTTTCCCTGAGATCAGGAACACGACAGGGATTTCCACTCTCACCGCTGTTGTTTAACACAGTGCTGGAAGTGCTAGCATCAGCAATCAGACAACAAAAGGAAATCAAAGGCATCAAAATTGGCAAAGATGAAGTCAAGCTTTCGCTTTTTGCAGATGACATGATATTATACATGGAAAATCCGATAGACTCCACCAAAAGTCTGCTAGAACTGATACATGAATTCAGCAAAGTTGCAGGATACAAAATCAATGTACAGAAATCAGTTGCATTCTTATACACTAACAATGAAGCAACAGAAAGACAAATAAAGAAACTGATCCCATTCACAATTGCACCAAGAAGCATAAAATACCTAGGAATAAATCTAACCAAAGATGTAAAAGATCTGTATGCTGAAAACTATAGAAAGCTTATGAAGGTAATTGAAGAAGATTTAAAGAAATGGAAAGACATTCCCTGCTCATGGATTGGAAGAATAAATATTGTCAAAATGTCAATACTACCCAAAGCTATCTGCACATTCAATGCAATCCCAATCAAAATTGCACCAGCATTCTTCTCGAAACTAGAACAAGCAATCCTAAAATTCATATGGAACCACAAAAGGCCCGGAATAGCCAAAGTAATTTTGAAGAAGAAGACCAAAGCAGGAGGCATCACAATCCCAGACTTTAGCCTCTACTACAAAGCTGTCATCATCAAGACAGCATGGTATTGGCACAAAAACAGACACATAGACCAATGGAATAGAATAGAAACCCCAGAAATAGACCCACAAACGTATGGCCAACTCATCTTTGACAAAGCAGGAAAGAACATCCAATGGAAAAAAGACAGTCTGTTTAACAAATGGTGCTGGGAGAACTGGACAGCAACATGCAGAAGGTTGAAACTAGACCACTTTCTCACACCATTCACAAAAATAAACTCAAAATGGATAAAGGACCTGAATGTGAGACAGGAAACCATCAAAACCTTAGAGGAGAAAGCAGGAAAAGACCTCTCTGACCTCAGCTGTAGCAATCTCTTACTCGACGCATCCCCAAAGGCAAGGGAATTAAAAGTAAAAGTGAATTACTGGGACCTTATGAAGATAAAAAGCTTCTGCGCAGCAAAGGAAACAACCAACAAAACTAAAAGGCAACCAACGGAATGGGAAAAGATATTTGCAAATGACATATCGGACAAAGGGCTAGTATCCAAAATCTATAAAGAGCTCACCAAACTCCACACCCAAAAAACAAATAACCCAGTGAAGAAATGGGCAGAAAACATGAATAGACACTTCTCTAAAGAAGACATCCGGATGGCCAACAGGCACATGAAAAGATGTTCAACGTCGCTCCTTATCAGGGAAATACAAATCAAAACCACACTCAGATATCATCTCACGCCAGTCAGAGTGGCCAAAATGAACAAATCAGGAGACTATAGATGCTGGAGAGGATGTGGAAAAACGGGAACCCTCTTGCACTGTTGGTGGGAATGCAAATTGGTGCAGCCGCTCTGGAAAGCAGTGTGGAGGTTCCTCAGAAAATTAAAAATAGACCTACCCTATGACCCAGCAATAGCACTGCTAGGAATTTATCCAAGGGATACAGGAGTACTGATGCATAGGGGCACTTGTACCCCAATGTTTACAGCAGCACTCTCAACAATAGCCAAATTATGGAAAGAGCCTAAATGTCCATCAACTGATGAATGGATAAAGAAATTGTGGTTTATATACACAATGGAATACTACGTGGCAATGAGAAAAAATGAAATATGGCCTTTTGTAGCAATGTGGATGGAACTGGAGAGTGTGATGCTAAGTGAAATAAGCCATACAGAGAAATACAGATACCATATGGTTTCACTCTTATGTGGATCCTGAGAAACTTAACAGAAGACCATGGGGGAGGGGAAGGAAAAAAAAAAAAAGAGGTTAGAGTGGGAGAGAGCCAAAGCATAAGAGACTGTTAAAAACTGAGAACAAACTGAGGGTTGATGGGGGGTGGGAGGGAGGGGAGGGTGGATGATGGGTATTGAGGAGGGCACCTTTTGGGATGAGCACTGGGTGTTGTATGGAAACCAATTTGACAAATTTCATATATTTAAAAAAATAATAAAATCACTAACAAATACAACAACAACAAAGCAACCAATGAATCTGAAATTGTATTTTTAAAAAATGAGCAATAAGATTTATTCCAGGATTGCAAAGATGATGCAATAAAAATCTTCAATGTAATTCATCACTTTGACAAATTAAAAGAGGAAAAAAATCATACTATTGTTATATCAGTAGATGTAGAAAATGTACTCCAATGTCCAAGTTTTGCTCACATAAATACTCTTTCATCTGTTAAAGTCTGCTGCCTCAAAATCTATAGCAAATATCATACTGAAGGGTGAAATGCCAGAAGGGTCTCACTAAAATAAGACATGTGATGTTCCTGTTACCACCTCTACAATTTGATATTACACTGAATGTGCTAGCCAGTGTAAAATTTGTACTGTCATAAGAAATAATTGCCTAATAGGGAAAACCTAAAACAAATTTGATTGTGAGCTATAAACCACTGATAAGTAAGTTGAACAACTTATTGGATAAAATCATTTATAAATTCAGCAACAGAACGATATTTGGAAAATCCTCAAATATTTTGAAATTAAGCAACAATAGTTCCTTCCTTTTTTTTTTTTTTTTTTTTTTTTTTTACAGTAGTCCCCATGCCCAACATGGGGCTTGGACTCACAATCCTGGGATCAAGAGTCAGATGCTCCACCGAGTGAGCCAGCCAGGCACTGCTAGAAACAATATTTCTAAATAGCCTATGGGTAAAAGAAGTCACAAAAGAGATTAGAAAATATTTTGAACCGAATAAAAATCTAAAAACATAACATCATTTGTGGGATGCAGCATAAAAGTAGTACTGAGAGACAAATCTGTAGCTTTTAATGTTTGTATTAGGAAAAAAAAGTTCTAAAACCAACTATCTAAGCTGCCAATGTAAAGTGCTAAAAAAATAAGTTAAACACAAAGTAGGGATGAAGTAATCAAGACAGGAATAGAAATCAATGAAATAAGCACTATAAAAAATAAAACAGGAAACTTTTTTTTTTTTTTTTTTAATCAGGAAAGCAAATAAATCTAGCTAGCTTGGTCAAGGAAAAAAAAATAAAAGAAAGGATATTGGTATGATCCTAGAGACATTAAAAGATAATACATATTAAAACTCAATAATTTTGAAAACTTAAATGCAACAGATGAATTTGCTGAAAGATCCAAATTACTAAATCACTAAGATTCAAATCACCAACTGTTAGCAGTGATGTGGGGCAACTGTAACATAGCATTACTGTTTTGGAAACCAGTTTGGCAGCTTTTTGTGAAAGTTAAGCATACACTTATTATTTAGTCAAGAGAAATGAAAGAAAATGCATGTTCACAGACTTGTACGTGAATGTTCATGGCAGCTTTATTTAAAATATCTCCTAACTGAAAGCAATCCAAATGTCAAGAGGTGAATGGATATACAATTTATGGTATATCTATACAGTGGAAGCAATGTAAAGAAATTAACTACTGATACA
Source organism: Panthera uncia (assembly GCF_023721935.1). Lineage (NCBI taxonomy): Eukaryota > Metazoa > Chordata > Mammalia > Carnivora > Felidae > Panthera > Panthera uncia. The sequence continues at coordinate 229,633 of NW_026057576.1, read as the reverse complement.
CACAATCTGAAAGGCTTTTTAAAACATTGTGTTAAACAAAGGGAGCCAGACACAAAAGAGTATATGTTGTATCATTCCATTTGTACAAATTCTAGGAAATAAAAATGTGATCCATGGTGCTACAAAGCTGATCAGTTTATCTGTGGTTCTTGAGGTGGTGGGTAGAGAATGGGAACCATATGGAGTAATGGAAACATTTTGTATCATGACTGAGGTATTGGCTGCATGACTGTATATGTTTCTGAAAACTCATCTAAATGTATACTTAAAATGTGTACGTGTTATTTTATGTAAGTTATATTTTAATGAAATGGGTTTTACCGGCGGGCTGCCCCTCCGCCCCTGCTCCCTCCCATCAGTCCGTGTAGCGTGCACTGCCTCTCCACCCTTCCTACCCTCTTCCGTGGACCTCTCGTCTCCGCTTGCCTCCAGAGAATCCGTTCTGCTAGTCTTCTGGCGATTTTCTGGGTTATTTAGGCAGGTGTGGGTGGAATCTAAGTGATCGGCAGGACGCGGTGAGCTCAGCTGAAATAGGTTTTAAAAAAATGAATAACGTTTTTATGCAACAACCAACTAGAAAATGCAGTATAAAAAGACAATAGCAACAAACTACAAGCTACTTCAAATTAAAATGAACAAAAATGTGCAAGAACTTTATGGAATCAATTATAAATCTTGAAAAAGGAGGAAAATCCAAAAAAAATAGAGAAATAGACCAAGTTTTATAAATATAGAGGTCAATACCAAAACAATATAAATTCTACACAAACTTCTCTCTAGATATAATGCAATTCAAATAAAAATTCTAAGAGAATCTTTGGTAGAATGTCACAAATTGTTGTTAAAATTCATATGAAAGAGTAAAAGATGCAAGAATAGCTAAAATATTTCTGAAAAAAAAATTTAAGAAAAACGACTTGGCCTGTTGGGTGTAAGAAATTGTCATAAACCTATAGTACTCATTATAGGGTCATACTGAATCAAAAAAGACAAATAAAAATAGAAGAGATAAAAAATAAATCAATGGAATAGAAAACAAATACATGTAAGGTAGCAGAGGTATTATAATTTAGTGGAGAATTGATATTATATGTAGAAAATTAAATTTGATTCCTAACTCATACCATATACAAACAAAGGAACAAAAACTCAGGAAATATAGCTAATCTGGGACAGGGAAGGATGGTCTAAACAATGGAAGAAACCCCGAAAGGAAACATCAATATATTTGTCTATAAAACTTTACAAACTTCCAATGCCAACAAATGAAAATATATGTACAATATTTAAAGAGAAATATTAAAATTATTCATATCTAAATAATTCTTAAAATTTTTTTAAAAATCTTTATTTATTTTTGATAGAGAGACAGTGTGTGAGCAGGGGAGGAGCAGAGAGAGAGGGAGACACAGAATCTGAAGCAGGCTCCAGGCTCTGAGCTGTCAGCACAGAGCCTGATGCAGGGCTCGAACTCGCAAACTGTGAGATCATGACCTGAGTGGAAGTCGGACGCTCAACCGACTGAGCCACCCAGGCACCCAAATATCTAAATAATTCTTTTAAAATCAATGAAATGAACATAAGCATTCAATATAGGAAAAAGATAATGAGGACAGCAGTAATACAAATTGGATATTAACAAACGAAGAAATGTATTATTTAATTAGCAATCAAACGTATGTAAATTAAAATAAGATGCTATTTTTTACCTACTAAATTGGTGAAGTTAAAACAAACAAACAAACAAACAAACAAACAAACCTGTATTATTCAATGTGGGTGAGGGTGTGCTGAAATAGGTATTCTCATCCATTGCTGGTAAAGGTGTAGATTGGCAAACATTTTTGGAAAGTGATTTGGCAATGACTTTTAAAAATTTTATGCCTATTATATTAAAATTTATAATAGTCAGAAATAAAAAATGAAGCATCTAAAAATTAAATCAGTGAAAGTATATTTATATTATAGACTATTATGTAGCTAGTGGAGATCATGTTTTGAAGATATATTTAGTTGTCATGAGGGAAATATTCAATATTAATGGTCAGTGGAAAAAGCTGCCTGTAAGTTTACGTAAAATTTATTTCTAATTTTTAAAACAAAAACTATATGTATATGATAAAAACAAGATTGGAAACAAATATAACAGAATTTTAAGTGATTTTCTGTTAGTGCTAAAATTGTAGAAGATTTATATTTTGTTTTTTGTATTTTTAAACCATCTTTTCTACAATATACATGCATTAATTTCACAAACAGAAAAAATCTTTAAAACATCAGAAAGAATAAAGAGACATATGTATTAGTCGCCTCAAATAAATGACTTCTTGAGAAGTTTAAAACAAAGAGCTTTAAGAATCTGGAAGTCAAAACAAAAGGAAAACATAATCAGGTTAGACGGTTCAGGTAAAAGCAGTTAGGAATTTGGTATGGATCAGCATTTATCAGAATGTGTTCTGTGAACTTTAGTGCTGTTTCTATTATAGTTCATTATGCAATAGTAGGAAAAATTATGAAATGATGGGAGGGAAGTTTCTTTGACTACTAAGGTTGGGTATAAAAGTAAAAGTTTCTTAACTTCTCTTAAACTTTTGATAAGCTAAGTGTTTGAAATCCTATTATCCTAGTTGTTAATATTCACATGCTTTAGATTCCAAATTGTAGACATTAGAATAAACAGGTTATTTAAATGTAAGTTAAAAAGAAGAGAGGTGAGCACACAGTTTGCTTTCCACTGTTTAGAACTGGACTTTGATCCTTCAGAAGCTATTTTAATTATTTTGATGCTGGCAGAAGCATTCTGGTACAAATTTTGAAGGCCTCCTAAGTGTAGGTATAGGGCAATGTCAGGGTGAAGGGACAGTTGTCATCTTCAAGAGTTTATGAACCAAATAGACTCCCCATGGTCTAAACCTGTGTTCTCTTAATATCTTGTGACCTCACACCATTATCAATAAAAAAAGTTTTGTGCACAGACTGCAATGTATGTATATTAATTAATGACGTGCAGGTACTATAGTGTTAATACATGAAGTATGCTGTAAACACATGAATTAAAATTACAGATAAATATAAAGTAACTTTTAATTTTAAATAATATCAGTAATGATAGCTTTATGTATTTATTAGCTAATATATCAAGGCAACACATAGTGTGCAGTTCATCATTAAGTGCAGTATATATAAAGCCAGATTTGAAAAGGTTTTCTTAGATGATTCACATTTTTCGTTATCGACTTCTTGGCTACCCTCATTAGAATCATCCTTGTGGGTTTTTTTCAAGGTTATTTGTATTTATTTATTTTTAAATTATTATTATTTTTCTTAGGTAAGATCTATGTGCAGCTTGAAACTCACAACCCCGAGATCAAGAGTCATGAGCTCTGCCAACTGAGCTAGCCAGGTAACCCCCTTTCTTTCTTTTTTAAGTAAATTCTACAGTCAACATGGGGCTCATTGTTTTTATTTCATAATGCAACTCATAGAAAGCTTGCACTTGAAATAAATTGTCAGCTTAACCATTTTCCTTTTGTTGGCTTCTGTTTACCTTATTAGCATTACCTACAATTCAGTATGCTCACTGGAAAAAATGTTAAGCCATTTGTCAACTATGTCATAATAAGTCTTTTAAAAAGCAAATGTCTCTGGGAGGGTAACATATTCAGTCTTTAGTCCCAAGTGTGTCAGAAATAGTTAACCTGTCACCTTCAAGGCCCAAGAAACTAGTCTATCAGTTATTTGAGGGTCAGGATTTTTTATATCCTCCTCAGTTCTTAGCAGAGCATCTTAAACCCTGTATTTGTGCGATGCAATTTTTTCAGAATAAATAGGCATGGTACTGTGTTTTGATAGTGGACAGTTTGAGGCTGGGTTAGTCAGAGGGCATAGGCTGCTATTCTGACATGGAAGGCACAGAGGGTCTCCCTTGAGCCTGGAGCAAGCTGCCGCCTCAGAGAGGGCAGTGGGCCTTTCATGCGGGAAGAAGATTCCACGGGAGAGGGGAAAGAGGAGCAAATGTCCAAGTTTAGAAGGGAGGAAAGGCTAGATTCTGGGAGATGCTCATTCTCTGAAAAAGTCTAGGACACGTTAGTAAAGAGCTATCCTTTTTAATTTTTTAAAATGTTTTTTTTTTAATTTATCTTTTGAGAGAGAGAGAGAGAGAGAGCGCGCTAGTGAGCTGGGGAGCTGGGGAGGGGCAGAGAGAGGGAGAGAGAAATTCCAAGCAGGATCCGTGCTGTCAGCGCAGAGCCCAATGTGGGGCTGGAGCTCATGACGTGCGAGATCATGACCCAAGCTAAAACCAAGCGTCGGTAGCTTAACGACTGAGCCACCCAGGTGCCCCAGTAAATAGCTACCCTTAAATTCTGTTTTGAGAACATACAAAACAGGTTAATAAGGAAAAGAGCAAGAATTGGTGGAAAGTTAAATCAGAATAAGGCTTTAGCTCTCCCTGATTGAGTTTGAGAATCTGGAGCATACCTAGATGTAGTGTCCCATTATACGCTAGCAGGAAGAGATAGCAAAATGTGCATAATGATAGCCTCAGTGGATCTGAAACTCTTATGATTGTTTGTGGCTGCCATAAGTGTTTAGAAGGCAGTCAGCTCTGCTTGTCCACCTGAAGTGCAAGGAACATAAGTGCATCAAGTCAGGCTGAGGAGAGTCCAGGACTTGCTGTCAAAGGCAGGATGGATTTCCTGGGAGGAACAATAATCGTCAATATGGTGGAGGCAGAAGGTTCTTAGGAATAAGATGCAGGATGGAGGGGTTGAGCAGGACAGGTGGGGATGCACCGCCAAGAGTCAGAGAGACAGCAGAGCCTCACGACACTCCCTGAACATCAGAGGAATAGCGCTGGTGTGGACCCACCTTCCCCTCTGTAGGGACAGTGGGTCAGAGTTAGAATTAAAACCTTGTAGGGGCACCTGGGTGGCTCGGTCAGTTAAGCGTCTGACTTCGGCTCAGGTCATGATCTTGCAGTTCGTGGGTTTGAGCCCCACATCGGGCTCTGGGCTGACAGCTCAGAGACAGGAGCCTGCTTCAGATTCTCTGTGTCTCTCTCTTTCCTCTTCTGCTCACGTTTTCTCTTTCTCAAAATAAATAAATAAATAAACATTAAAAAAACCAAACAAGCCATGTAGCAGAACAGAAGGGTTGTCAACCAACCACATGGGGCAGGACCAATGTGCCATGCCAGGAGTAAGTGCCACAGAGTGACAGCCCTGGGGGATTCTGCCTTCTGCTCACCCCTCCCTAGCCTTCTGGTGGCCAAAGGCGAGTGTTTGTAAACAGACTGACTGTAGTGTGCTCTAACTATCTGTGTAGTTCCAAACTGTTAAGTGGTGACCCTAAGAGTTAAGAACTCACTGGTTTAGGCATAGGGAGAGTCCACATCAACAAACAACTCACAGAGATATGACTTCTGGAACCTACTCTTGGGCACGCCTGCAGCCACCCCCGGGTGCACACGTAAGCATAAACCACAGAGGCATTTATCAGGTGTCCCTCCTTCCTCTTCCCGCTGTCAGGCTTCTTGCAGCACCTCACCTCTAGATGACATTCACACTTTGCTTCCCTGTTCCACCCCTCTTGAGGGCTCGGAAGATAAAACATTTGCATAATGTTTATTATTTACCAACAGTGGCTTTCCTTTCCAATTCTTACCCTCTTAAATCCACAACAGAGACTCATCTTCTGTGCATTGCTCTAATCTCAACTTTTACGAAAATAGCTTCAAACCCAAGGAACGGCCAGTGAATAGAAAACTAATTTGTGGTTCAGCCTATCCTGATATCTGAGTTGATCCAGATTGCTATGCAATGCTCCTGCAGGGGAGGATATCGTAGAAATAATGTCCTGGGCTGCAGTTGAAGACAGTTTAAGAGGTGTGTTATAATCCTTTGTTGAGTGGACAGAAGGGAACCAGTGGGTTTTCCTATAGGGGCTGCAGCACTTCCTGGCTCACCTGTCATAGGCTTCACTTAAGCAATAGCGACCCCCTGTTTTCAGTATTTTCTTCCTGCAGGCTCTGATGCAGACAGTTCTGCTGGGTACCACATCACCGCTCTCAGTTCAATCCTCTAGACTAATGCAGAACTCAGGTGTATGAGGGAAATGCCCAAGAGTCACTTGGGCTGTGCACTGGGACTCTACTTATTACACAGAAATAGTGAGATATGTTATGCAAAGATACACATCTCAGTTAAATACTCTAGTGTGCAGTGAGACGGGAAAGAGCCTCAAGTACTCCTCTGGATTCTTTGTGTTTTGCTGTACATAAATTCTTTCTACCCCTAGAAGATTGACATACAGAAATTGGAACTGTATTTGCCATGCTTTATGAAGAGGTGGTATTCAATGGGGCCTCAGAGTCGCCTGCAGAGGGGACCCTTTCACAACCTTAATTTCCTCACCTGTAGAATGGGGCCAACATTCCTACCTCCAAGGGATACATCAGCACAGGGGCTGGGAAGTTGGAAGCACTTGTCAGTGTAGCTATTAGAATAGAGGCCTCTACTAAACATCCCTTAATATATGATGCAAAAGAGGCATGATTGGTAACGTGTAGTCTCAAAAGACTTGTGTGTCAAAATGACAGGAGTTAGGGGCGCCTGGGTGGCTCAGTCGGTTGAGCATCCGACTTCAGCTCAGGTCACGATCTCGCGGTTCGTGAGTTCGAGCCCCGCGTCGGGCTCTGGGCTGATGGCTCAGAGCCTGGAGCCTGCTTCCGATTCTGTGTCTCCCTCTCTCTCTGACCCTCCCCCATTCATGCTCTGTCTCTCTCTGTCCCAAAAATAAATAAACGTTAAAAAAAAAATGACAGGAGTTATCAACTTGTGAATTGCTTTCAGAAGGAAATGCTTTCTTTTACTGAAATCCTTGTGATATATTAGGAATACATTTATGTGTAGTCATTTAAACATGATTAAATAACCCTATAGAGGCCATTTTGGGGACAAGGATGATTACATTTATAGTCTTGTTTTTATGATAGGACAAATGCTAGATTGTTTGAAATATATGCTTATTATTTTTGTTAAGTGAGCAAAAGTCAATATTAGAATAGAACATATAAAATCAAAGCCTGAGTAATGAGAAAATTTCTTTGATTCATTTTATTGAACTCCTGATTTTAAGTACAGTATTTCCATTGTCATAAAATGTGGGCATTTTTGATATTTGAAAATGTCAAAAAAGGCTATTAAAGCCATTCTAATAGATGACCTGCCTAGGGATTTTGGAAAAGGGTAAAACCAGGATCTCTGCACTGGTCGGGTGATTGTGTAACAACTCCAAAATGTCATCTATGCCTATGTTCCTATGAGGTAATAGTGAGAGTGAGTTAGAGTATAACTTTTAAACAGCTTATTCCAGAAATACTATATTAATTTTCAGTGCAAAGCACTTTTTAACCAAGTAGTTGTTTTAAAATTGGAAAACATTTTTGGGGGAAAAAAGGTGAAAAAAACTTGGGGGGAAGGAATGTGTGGATAGTTTTGAATGTGAGTGTGTTCATGGCCCTTGTGTGTTCATGGACCAAACAGGGGAAATGACATTATGATGAAAAATAGTTGTGCCCACATGCCCTTTCTATGGGAAACTACAGTGGTTCATTTTGCTGATAACAAAGCTTGAGTGAAAACAGGTATACTCTCTGCAGTGTGAAATGGGGGTGCAAGATGATGGTGGAGCAATTGTCTTAGAAACTGTCAGCAGCCATATCTCCAGTCCCTCCCTATGGACATGTAGCAATAAAGACCATTAATAATCAGAATGGGAACACAGTAAGTTTGGCAAGGAGGAAAGCCGCTTTCCCGGTAATAAAGATTTGGTAAATGCTAATGAAAATGTGTAATTTATTTTTGTTAAACCATGCTCTGTTCCCTCGCCCTACACATTGCTTTATTCTCACCTTACATCCAGAAAGACCTTCACAGAAAGCCCCTCCCTCTGCTCAGAAATGCCTTAGACTTCCTTCTTCTAATACTTGCCCCTCAGAGACCTCACCTTCCCCCACCGTCCTTTTCTACCTTCTTTTCGCCATCCCTGTCTTTCTTTATAGAGCTTCCCTCTACTCAAGTTCCTTACTCCTTGCCAGTTTTACTCCACTTAAAGTATGACCTGTTGATAACAAAAAAGGAAATTCATCTTTATTGTGTGGTAACAAATATATATTTGATCAGTAAAGCAATTGATTGCAATTTTGAAGAGTGCTCATTGCAATTAAAAAAAAAATTTAGCGTTTACTTATTTTTGAGATAGAGAGAGACAGTGCATGAGGAGGGGAGGGGCAGAGAGGGAGACCCAGAATCCTTAGCAGGCACCAGGCTCTTAGCTGTCAGCATAGAGCCTGACATGGGGCTCAAACCCATGAACTGTGAGATCAGGACCCAAGCTGAAGTTGGATGCTTAACCAACTGAGCCACCCAGGTGCCCCTGCCCAGTACAGTTTAAAATGTGCTTTCTCTTTTCTTCACTTTATAGTCCATTAAAAACCTTTGGATTTCTATTGATTTATACTGGTTTTATTTATTTATTTATTTATTTATTTATTTATTTATTAATGTTAGTTATTTTTGAGAGAGAGACAGACAGAGAGTGACTGGGGGAGGGGCAGAGAAAGGAAGATACAGAACATGAAGCAGGCTCCAGGCTCTGAGCTGTCAACACAGAGCCCAATGCCGGGCTTGAACTCAAGAACCTTGAGGATGTGACCTGACCCAAAGTCAGACACTTAACCAACTGAACCACCCAGGTGCTCCGATTTATTCTGTTTTTAAAAGTTTGTTTTTTAAGTTGAAGTATAGTTGACACACAATGTTATATTAACTTTAGGTGTATAACACAGTGATTAGACAATTCTGTATGTTATGCTGTGTTCACCACAAGTGCAGCTGCCATCTGTCACCACACAATGCTATTTTGATGCCATTGACACACTTCCTGTGCTGCACCTTCCATCCCTGTGGCTTATTCATTCCAGAACTGGAACCCTGTTTCTCCCACTCCCCTTAATCCCTTTCTTCTACCCCCCACCCCTCCCCTCTGCCAGCCCTCTGTCTTCTCTGTATTTATAGGTCTGATTCCACTTTTTGTTTGGCTATTCATTTGTTGTTGTTGTTTTTTTTTTAGATTCCATATATAAGTGAAATTGTATGGTATTTGTTTTTCTCAGTCTGACTTACTTCACTTAGCATAATGCCTTCTAGGTCCATCTGTGTTGTCGCATAATTTTCCAGTGTGTGTGTGTGTGTGTGTGTGTGTGTGTGTGTGTGTATGTGTATTTATAACTATTTGTACTCCTTGAGACTTGAACTACTTGAATTTCTCTGCCAGTATGTCTTTGAATATGGTCCTTTGCCTATTTTCTCCTTCTGCAATGCTTGTTAGTGTAATGGACTTTCTCGTTTTAGTTTCTATATCTCTAACTTTATTGGCAAGTTTTTGATCTTTTTATTTCTCTCTGTTGTAGCATTCTATGTAGTTTCCTCAGATGTTTTTCAATTCTACTAAATCTCTCTTTAGCTGTGTCTGTTCTTTTATTTAACCTGTTCATTAAACTTCTAATTAAAATACTATATGTTTTTTGGGGTGCCTGGGTGACTCAGTCAGTTGAGTGTCCAACTTTTGATTTTGGCTCAGGTCATGATCCCAGGATTTTAGCATTGATCCCTACTCAATGATCCTACTCAGGATTCTCTCTCTCCTCTTGTCCCCTCCCCCACTCACACTCTCACTCTTTCTCCAAATAAATAAATAAATAAATAAATAAATAAATTCTATTTGTTTTTTATTTCTGAGAGTTCTATTTGGTACTTTTTCATATCTGCTGCCCCCACTCCCACATTAATTTTTAAATAGGATCTTCTTCTTTTTCAGAAATTTGACTCATTCTTTTACATTTTTAAATAGTTCAACATACTTTTTATGTTCTCTTTCATATTGCCATTCTATCATCTCAAGTACTTACAGTGCTACTTTTGCTGTTCTTTCTGTTTGCTGACTTTGTTTCCTTGTGTGTTTTGCTAGTTTTGCTTATGAGCTTCTGTTTAATAGTGGGGCTCATTTCCTCCATGAGAATCTCTTCTGGCTTCATTGTAAAAGTCCTTCCAGACCAGTTTTGCAACGAATTTTATTATAATATTGTGGCTTGGGGCTACTGGGGTAATACAAGTTCAAGCTCCACCTCTACTCGAAGAGAAGGCTGGAGTTGTGAATTCTCAGGGAAACTTCTTTTCATCCAGTGCCTAGAATATAGAAGCTTCCTTTCAATAGCCTGTGCCTGTGGGTGAGTTTCTCCTAACGCGCCCCTGATGTGAGGAGGGATTTTGGAACTAGATATTATGTTTATGCTGTGTTCTCATCCTATTATTCTCCTTGTGAGGATTCAGTCTTGTCTTCTGTTCAAGCTCCGAGGGGCCTGGGACGACCTTCTCTGAGGGCAACCACAGCATCAGCTGAGGCACTTACTGTGCCAGTTTTCAGTTCCCTCTTAGTTTTTTTTTTTTAATTTAAGTTTATTTATTTATTTTGAGAGAGACAGAGAGAGCGAGTGGGGGAGGGGCAGAGACAGAGGGAGAGATCCCAAGCAGGCTCCACACTGTCAGTGGGGAGCCCAATGCAGGGCTCGAACTCATGAGCTGTGAGATCATGACCTGGGCCGAAACAAAGAGTCGGATGTTTAACCGGCTGGGCCCACCCAGGTGCCCCCAGTTCCCTGTTAATGTATGGCACCTGGAAATTACCCTTTCCTACACTGTCCCCTGCTTCTTTCTGTTTAAAGATCAGCCTTGCATTAAAAAGTTATTCTGTTTTAGTAATCTTAAGGAGTTTAGGCAATTTAAATCAGCCATATTGCCAGCAATAGGAAACATCCCCAATAAATTCAGATAAACTATCAGTATGTATGATTGTTTCTGCTTATCAGTGGTGACTGGATTGGCAGGTCTGGCTGCTGATGTTTTAAAATTATGTTTTGCAGCGTCATATGCTATGTATACTGCTTATCTGCATCCATACAGTCAGGTGTAGGTGTCAATGCATAAGCACACTTTCTGGAAGTGTGGTGCCCTCCCCTCGGCTTCCGCCAAGCCCAAAGAGGGAGCAATGCACTGCTGCAGTTCTGGCCACTAGCTTTGGCATTCTCTACATGTGGGTTTCAGTCCCCTCTGTCACTAATTTGCTGTGAGATCATAGGCTGATTGTTTTCTGAACTTTAGTCTTCCCAGAAGTAAAATTGGGACAATAATACCTGCCTTACCTGATCATGCAAGGATTAACTGAGATACCATATAGAGAGCACTTAGAAGATACAGTGCCTGGCACATAGTAACTGCCACCAATACACGGTAAGTATATTATCCCCTGTTCACCCTTGAGATGGACAACAGTGATAAAGCTGTTTCTAAGTTGACCAACACCTCAATTTTAGAGTCCAACTTTCTGACTCTCCCCTTTTTTATCTGTCTTCTGAGTCATCTGAGGTGAGTAAGTATTGAAGAATGAGGAGGCCACAGGCTTCAGGTTCAGAACCTTAGGTCTAAATGTGGCTCTGCTGCTTGCTGGCCATGGATATGTGACAGCCTCTCCAAGATTCATTTTCCTTTGCTGTAAAATGGGGATATGGACAACTTACTTAGGGGTGGTTGTGCAGGACGAATGTGGAAATGCCCACACAGAGTGGTACGCAGGGGCTATGAAGCTTTCTACAAAGACTGTGAGCCCTCTGCAGGCAGGGCCCATGCATTCCTTCTGTCATTCTGGGGCTCACCGCAACACCTGGTCAGGGAAGGCTGCACTGAACCGAATGGATGAAACCAAGAGGGAGAAATGAGACACCGATATAGCAGGGTCGGAAACAGTGGCAGGGCCTGCCGGAAGTGACTCCTTGTGTGGCCACAGGAAGTCAGGGCCCAAGTGTTTATTTACATTTTAGTGGTAGCAGTTTTGGTGTGTGTGTGTATCTGGGAATGGGAACATTGTCTCCATCTTTTCCATCTTTCTGTGGTGCCCATAACAGGTCCTTTATAAGGCACATTGGCAGCTGTGCTGAAACCCTGACTCAAGGCCTGCCCTGCAGTGGGTGGAGAGGAACTGAGGAAAGTTGAGTCACTTTGGGCTGATAATGGGGAAGGTCAGGACTCTGCTTCTGCCTGAGAAGCTGGCAGAGGGTGTGGAGCCTGACTTGATTCTCTTCCTACTTTGCATAAGAATCTTGAACCTGCCGTTTTCATTTCAATAGGAGGGGGAAATATGGGAGAAGTGTGAAGGATAAAGCAATTCTTCCTTCTCTGATGGCTCAAGAGTTTCACTTGAATGGTAGATGGAACCTTTTACATAAAACCAGGACAAACTCACCTGGACATCGATTTGGAGCTCTGAAATTAGTTTGGAACATCAAATCGGTTGCTCAGGGTCCCCAGCTTTGCAGTCTCTGCATCTGTCTGCCACCTCCTCAATGTTTCCTCCCCTTCCTGGTAGCAGCCACCATACACAAGGTGTGCCAGGTTCTCTGTGTTCCCACCCATCCTCTCAGCCTTTCCACACCATATGTATTAGCATGCCCATTTTTACAGATGGGAAGCCGAAAGAGAAACTAAGGACTGTGTTTAAGGAGCAGGAGACACAGCATATAGGAGTACTTGGTTCCAAAGACGTCTTTATCCATTGTCTCATGTGGCTTCTCCCCTTTCACTGTGTCCTGTTCCTTGCCATCTTGGAAAGGCCAATCAAGAGACCTGTGGTCCAGGCTCTCTTCCTCCTCTAATAAAATGTATGAACTCAGGGAAGTCACTCTAGGGTATCTTCCAGGTCCAGCTTCTATGATCCTCCTGACCCAAGTTTTAGGAGAACAGATTTCTGACAGACCATCACCTGTGTCTCTTCACCTCATAAGCCCTCACCTGAAAGTCTCATAAAACCAAGCAAGATAGGAAGGTGATGCATAGGACTAACACTGATTTTGCACCAGTGTTGTGCTGGCTGCTGTTAACCAAAATTCTTGATACTTATTAGGACTGACACTAATTTCCTTTAGATTAATTTCTAGTATTTATAAACACTCCATCATTTCTATGATTTACTGTCATTCTACTCCTCTATGTCTAGAATGCTTTCTTCCTGTTCCTTCCCTGCCAGAGAACTCAAGCAAAAATAATTTGCTTTGGATGGCACCCCACAAGAATGTCCTACTATGTTGATTTTTGATAAAGAGCTAGAGAGAAAAAGGCTGGGTAGGAAGGTTGGCTTAAGAGAATGAACATGAATGACTTTATAAAGGACTGGAGATGGTTTTCTGACTTCTCACTAATCTGAACCCTTGATTCATTTTTGTGGAAAGGGGTAAAAAAGATCTTTTCTGCTTCTTCATATCACTTCCCAGAAAACTTTTTGCTATGTGGGAGTGTCTTGCTCAATAATCACCTTTAATACTTAATTTAGGGTTTGAATTCATGGATGATTTGTTCTCTCTGGAAGAATGCTGGATAGAGAGGGATCCAAGGAGACTTCCCTTGCCTGTAAATGCTTTAAAGTATGGTTGGCAATTCAGAATCTTGCCCCACGTAATTTCTCTGATTACCGTCTTGTAAAAAGTCTTAGAGACAAGACTTTAAGAAAATTATAAAAAATTTTTTTAAGGAAGCCTACTCTGGGCAATCCCCACAGTGGTGCTTGGGACCCTGGAGCCCTCCAAGTTCACATTTTATTGTAATGCACAGGCTGAGGAGCTCTCAGGAGGCTTGATGCTACACCTAATAACATAAAACTCCCAGACACAAAGAATTTGATTAAATTCACATTTAAATTCAGCAGATTTATCAAAACCTTGCTTCTGTGTTTGCTAAATCCCCAAGCTCCCATGGTTTAGCACTCTTGAAGTTGATTTCCCATGTGAGGTCCAAGGTGGGAGGCAAGAGGTAGGGTGGGAGGGAGGGGATTTCCTCACAGTTGTTCTGGAACCAGGGTGAGGGAGGCTCTGCCTTGTGGCCTCACCCTGTGTGTCAACAACCAAATGGGGGAAGGAGGAAGAGATACCAGGAAAATTTCTTAGGAGGGTGCCATGAGCTACTCATGTCAGCCTACTCTTGGTGGCCCAGACTCACTCACATGCTTCCAGCTAGCTTCAAGGGGACTGGGAAATGAAGTTCCTGGCTGGACAATAGCTCTTCATTCTGAAGGGGAGCATGGCTCTTTGGTGACTGCCTCTAGCTGTCATTGTGTCCCCAGAAGGCTGACAATGTAGGCCGTGAGGATGTTCCCTTCCCTCCCACCCTAACCCCTTCCCCATTCCCTGTGTACCTTTTCCCTCATCTCACCATTGTCATCCATCCTTTCTCACCTCCGACATACCCATACACACACACCCCTACCGCTTTCCTTCTGCTCTTGCGTGGAAAATCTGCGCTACAGGGATCTTTCATATACAAGTTTGAAAGTATAGGCTGAAAGGAGATCAATAAATCTACACTCCCCTCTTCCAAACCAGGCTGGAAGCCTAAAGGATATTGGTTCAGGCCTTGCACTGTTTTCCCAAGATGTAGTTTTCATCAGTCACTGCCTTGCCAAGAACTTGAGAGGATTCCCTGCTGCTGTACCAAGGATATACTCCTTTGCCTTTCTATTAGACTCATTGTAATATGGCCCCTACTCCCTTGTCTAAGCTTATCTCACATGTCCCTTTGTTCCTTAACAGGGGAATAAATCCTGCCCATTGTGAGGTGTTTATTCACTATCTTGCTTTGCCTCTGTTCTCAATATTCTTGAAGGCCCATCCAAGCTCCACTCACAGTATGAAGCCTTCTAATCGGTAGAGACTTTAACTGATTTAAACTTCTGCTTGGTTAGCAGTAATCTTGCAGTTGAACACATTTCCCTCTCACTGTTTTGTGGCTGTTTATGTGTCCTTTGTTAGGTTATATGTTCCTTAAGCATAAAGAACAAGACTGATAGAGGTGGCTCCTGCTTCTCACTGCTCAGTGTTCTGTTGTTGTATTTTCCAAATTTGCGTTTTAAACTATACTTTGCTACTTTCTGACTTCAGAAAATCTGAATGTAATCATGCAGCATCCTATTCAGGGGCTAATGCCATCTGCCTATAGACAAGTAACTGCAGGCTTAGAGCAGAAGTTTCCTGACTAAAAGAATCAGGAGGGGCTAATGATGGCTAATTCTTTCCCTTGTTGGTGACTTTTCTGGTGGAATGCCAAGAATCCATTTCAGCCAGAGCTGGGGACAGGTTACTTCTCCTTTGCATCCCCTGAGAGCAATGGATATAGACTTGATGGTTACTTATTTAAAATTAAAATCTGCTGCTGTTGGGCACATGAAAAGATGTTCAACGTCGCTCCTTATCAGGGAAATACAAATCAAAACCACACTCAGATATCACCTCACGCCAGTCAGAGTGGCCAAAATGAACAAATCAGGAGACTATAGATGCTGGAGAGGATGTGGAAAAACGGGAACCCTCTTGCACTGTTGGTGGGAATGCAAATTGGTGCAGCCACTCTGGAAAGCAGTGTGGAGGTTCCTCAGAAAATTAAAAATAGACCTACCCTATGACCCAGCAATAGCACTGCTAGGAATTTATCCAAGGGATACAGGAGTACTGATGCATAGGGGCACTTGTACCCCAATGTTTACAGCAGCACTCTCAACAATAGCCAAATTATGGAAAGAGCCTAAATGTCCATCAACTGATGAATGGATAAAGAAATTGTGGTTTATATACACAATGGAATACTACGTGGCAATGAGAAAAAATGAAATATGGCCTTTTGTAGCAACATGGATGGAACTGGAGAGTGTGATGCTAAGTGAAATAAGCCATACAGAGAAAGACAGATACCATATGGTTTCACTCTTATGTGGATCCTGAGAAACATAACAGAAACCCATGGGGGAGGGGAAGGAAAAAAAAAAAAAAAAAAGAGGTTAGAGTGGGAGAGAGCCAAAGCATAAGAGACTGTTAAAAACTGAGAACAAATTGAGGGTTGATGGGGGGTGGGAGGGAGGGCAGGGTGGGTGATGGGTATTGAGGAGGGCACCTTTTGGGATGAGCACTGGGTGTTGTATGGAAACCAATTTGACAGTAAATTTCATATATTAAAAAATAAAAAAAAATAAAAAATAAAAATAAATAAAATCTGCTGCTGTTGAAGTTTTCTTAGTATCCATCATTGACCAGGCATTTTATCAATTGTGTGTTCATGTATGTTATCTCAATTAAATTTTCAACAGCTCAGTGCCTTAGGTATTTTCATCCCCATTTTTAAAGGAGAAAACTAGGACTTCTTAGCAATTGGGAGATCAAAATTACAGACCAGTGAGTGGGAGAACCAGGGCTCTGATTTCAATTCTTCTGGCTTCAAATCCTATGCTTTTTTCTATTATTCAATTTACTTGATTTTCTAGAAAGATCACTGATATTTCAATACTGGAACCCTTGCAAGTAGGGGCTAAAGGACTGGGAAAGAAAGTTATTTGATAGACCCAGGTTTCAATTCTGAATCTGTAATTGACTTCACTGAAGCCACGAATCTTCTGGAGTGTCAGTCTTCCCTTGTCCCAACCCCCACTGGTGCAAATCAAATTAAATATGCAGAAGAGTTGTAAAAAAAAAAAAGACTTTTGCTCTTCTGAAGTAATATCTTTTGCTAGAAGCATTAAGACATAAATTTGTTCTAGGGGCATCTTGGTTGGCTCAGTCAGTTAAGTGTCAGACTCTTGATTTTGGCTCAGGTCATGATCTTATAGTTTGTGGGATTGAGCCCTCTGTCAGGTTCCACACTGAGTGGGAAGCCTGCTTGGGATTGTCTTCTCCCTCTTTCTGCCCCTACCCCATTCTGTCTCTCTCTCTCCCTCTCTCAAAATAAATAAACTTAAAAAAAAGTTCTATTAAAAAACATGTTCCAAGGAAAAGAGGAAACAAACTTAAAATCCATTTGTAAACAAAGCACTTGACCTGAATTTCTTCCAGCATTTTGCTGTCTTCCATATGTGTGCACACTTCCATATGTGTCCTACCTACTGAGGACTCTAAGCCAATGTGGAAATTCAGGTTATAACATAGTCTGCTCATAGCCCTGCCTCATGCGCTAGCACCAGAGTTTGGAGTGATGACAGTGAATGGGAGCGTCCCAGCAGCAGCTGGAAATGCTCACAGCCTGAGTCGGCCCAGGTGGTTTCTCTCCTCTCCTCAGTGTTGCAATGGACTCTCAGAAGGCCACCTGGCCCTGCCTTCCTCAGACTCCTGGGAGAGCCCACAACAGAGAGATTACAAATGATTGTATAATGCTCTACAGTTTGTACAGTGTTTCTTTAAAAAATTTTTTTTAATGTTTATTAATTTTAGAGAGAGAGAGAGAGGGAGAGGGAGAGAGAGAGAGAGAGAGAGAGAGAGACAGAGAGAGACAGCATATGCAGGGGAGGGGCAGAGAGAGAGAGGGAGACACAGAATCCAAAGCAGGTTCCAGGCTCTGAGCTGTCAGTACAGAGCCTGACATGGGGCTCAAACTCATGAACTGTGAGATCATGACCTGAGCTGAAGTCAGACACTTAACCAACTGAGCCACCCAGGCACCCCTATTCAGTGCTTCCTATTAAACACAGCTTAGCATTTGGTTTTCTCAATCACTTGGTAAAATGAGAGTGTTATATCATTCATTTTACATTTGAGGAGTCAGAAGATCAGGTGTTAAATAATTCACCTAAGGCAAGTAGCAAAACCGATTCTCAAACCAGCTCCCTTGGATGCAGGTCCTGCCTTGTTCAGTACACCTCCATGTGTCCCACTGAATCTGCTCAGGGCTTGTACCCTGCACTAAAGCATGCTTCCTTGAACACACTCCCTCCCCATCCTCCAGGCTCTGGTATGTACTGTCTGGAAAATTCCATCTGCTTCCAGTATTTCTTACTGCAGAATCCCAACTTTGAGGCCCAGCTTACGTGTCAAGTTGTCCACAACGGTTTTCCAGATTCCTCCTGGACTTTTCCTCCATTGTGTTTCCATAGCTCTTTCCTGTACTTAAAAATATATATAACATTCATTATAATCTGCTGAGTGTTCTACTTACTACATTCATGTCAGTCTCATAGTCTATACAAGGCAGGCCCAGTGTATTTAGATTCTCAATAAACATCAGGTTTGTCATTTACTGTAATAAAAATGCTTATCTAATTGAATTCCTATATGGAAATAAAATAGTAGTAGTCAACATTTGTTAACATTTCCCATATGCCAAGTGCTGTTCTGAAAGCTTTGTTCATCTACACAGTCCTCACCACCAAACTGTGCGTTGGGTCCTGTCACTGTCCACATCTTACAGATGAGAAAACTAAAGTCAAGGAGGATAAGTAACTTATCTGGAGTTACCTAGCTAGTAAGGGGTAGAGCTTGCTTTGAACTACTTTCCTTGTAAGTCAGGGCCAAGTCCCTGGATTCTAAGAGTTGTATGTTCATTTCCTTCTACAAGAAAGAAACCTTGGCTCCAGATGGAAGCTGAATTGGGGCAAAGTCAACTTCTGCCTTTGCTTGTCTTGCTTTTGGCCAGAGATGGGCAGAAATCTGTGGGAAGCTGGTGCTCAGCCTGGTCCTTGGCCCAGAATGACTCTGGAAATAGAGCTCTCTTGAGCTATCAGTATGAAAGCAAGGGAAGAGAAAGCTCCTACTTTCTTCTGTTACTCCCCCACACATCTTCTTGCCTTTGATGGCAACCAGGGGATCCCTTCCTTGCCTTAATTTTTTAAAGGACCAGAGCAGGAGAAGCACAAAGCCAGGAGAGCATCTTGAAAGTCAGGAGCCAACTGCATGTTGGGGCAGCACTGCCCTTGTGTGGCCCTGGAAGGATTATTTATCCCTTCACTCATCTACCCTCCTGGGCACCTCCAGGGTGATCAAAATTTTCTTTCTGGTGAGTGTTAATTCCTCCAAATACAAAAGAAAAATTCCTAAAATTCAAACACTGGTGCTTTGCCCCCTGTAGTTGGGATGCTGCTGGTAGGGAAGTCTGTTTCCAGGACTGCTTGTCCCTTTCTCTGAGTGGCTCCAGTGTGGTCTGCTGTGCCTGGGACATGACCCAGTGTGTCTGTTCCATAGCCAGGAAGCCTGGGACACCTGGGGCAGACCTTTGTCTTCTTTCCTGTCTCCAAGGTCTCATCCCTCAACAGAGCCCTTATGCTCTGTCTTCTAAAATAGTTTTGATGTTAAAAACAAGATATCTATTGAGAATTTTTGATCTCTATCTCTGAAGTTTGACCACTGCTGTCTGGGAATTTTCTTTTTTTAAATTTCTTTTTATTTCTTCTTAAAATTACAGTATAATTAACATACAATATATTAGTTTCAGGTGTACAATATAGTGATTCACAATTCTATACATTTCTCAGTGCTCATTATGATAAGTGTACTCTTAATCCCCGTTACCTATTCTACCCACCTCCCATATGGTAACCATTAGTTTATTCTCTCTATATATATATTTTTATTATTTTTTTAAAATATAATTTATTGTCAAATTGGCTAACATACAGTGCGTACAGTGTGCTCTTGGTTTTAGGGGTAGATTCCCCATCGCTTACATGCAAAACCTAGTGCTCATCCCAATAAGTGCCCTCCTCAATGCCCATCACCCATTTTCCCCTCTCCCCCAACCCCCCATCAACCCTCAGTTTGTTCTCTGCATTTAAGAGTCTCTTACGGCTTGTCTCCCTTCCTCTCTGTTTGTAACTATTTTTTTCCCCTTCCCTTACCCCATGGTCTTCTGTTAAGTTTCTCAAGATCCACATATGAGTGAAAACATATGATATCTTTCTCTGACTGACTTATTTCACTCAGCATAATACCTTCCAGTTCTATCCATGTTACTGCAAATGGCATGATTTCATTCTTTCTCATTGCCAAGTAGTATTCCATTGTATATATAAACCACATCTTCTTTATCCATTCATCAGTTGATGCACATTTAGTCTTTCCATAATTTGGCTATTGTGGAAAGTGCTGCTATAAACATTGGGGTACATGTGCCCTTATGAGTCAGCACTACCCTTGGGTAGATTCCTAGCAGTGCTATTGCTGTGTCATAGGGAAGATCTATTTTTAATTTTTTGAGGAACCTCCACACTGTTTTCCAGAGCAGCTGCACCAGTTTGCATTCCCACCAACAGTGCAAGTGGGTTCCCATTTCTCCTCATCTTCGTCAGCATCTGTAGTTTCCTGATTTGTTAATTTTAGCCACTTTGACCAGTATGAGGTATTCTCTATATTTGAATCTATATTTTTGTTTGTTTCTTTTTTTTCTTTGGTTTGTTTTGTTTCTTAAATTACACATATGAGTTAAATCATATGGTATGCCTTTCTCTGACTGACTTATTTCACTTAGCATTATACCCTCTAGATCCATCCATGTTGTTGCAAATGGTAGGATCTCATCCTTTTCAAGACTGTGTAATATTCTATTGTGTATATACCACATTTTCCTTATCCATTTGTCAGTTGGTGGACACTTAGGTTGCTTCCATGTCTTGGCTACTGTAAATAATGCTGCAATGACCACAGCGGTGCATGTATCTTTTTGAATTAGTGTTTTCGGATTCTTTGGGTAAATGCCCATTAGTAGAATTACTGCATTGTATAGTAATTCTATAATTTTTTAAGGAACATCCATACTGTTTTCCAGAGTGGCTACACCAGTTTGCATTCCCATCAACAGTGCAATAGGGTTCCTTTTTCTCCACATCCTCACCATTACTTGCTGTTTCTTGTATTGTTGATTTTAGCCATTCTTCTAGGTGTGAGGTGAGATTTTGGATTTCTCTGATGATTAGTGATTTTGAGCATTTTTTTATGTGTATGTTGACTACCTGGATGTCTTCTTTGGAGAAATGTTTGTTCACATCTGCCAGTTTGTTAATTGGATTATTTGGTTTTTGGGGGTTAAGTTGTATAAATTCTCTCTCTCTCTCTTTCTATATATATATCTAGACCTAGATCTAGATATATAGATATATTTTTTTAAATTTAAATTTAATTTAAATTTTAGTTAGTTAACATACTGTGCAACATTGGTTTCAGAAGTAGAATTCGATGATTCATCACTTACGTACAACACCCAATGCTTATCACAACAAGTGGCCTCCTTAATGTTCATCACCCATCTAGTCCATCTCCCAACCACCTCCCTCCATCCACCCACAGTTTGTTCTCTATCATTAAGAATCTCTTGCAGTTTGTTTCCTCTCTCTTCTCTTTCCCCCTTCCTTCTCATATGGTCATTTGTTTTGTTTTTTTAATTCCATATGTGTGAAATCATATGGTATTTGTTTTTCTCTGATTTATTTCACTTAGCATAATACATTCTAGCTCCATTCACATCATTGCAAATGGCAAGATTTCATCCTTTTTGATGGCTGAGTAATATTTGGTTGTCTATATATACCACACCTTCTTTATCCATTCATCAGTTGATGGATATTTGGGCTCTCTCCATACTTTGGCTATTGTCGGTAAGGCTGCTATAAACATCAGGGTCCATGTACACTTCAAATTTGTATTTTTGTATCATTTGGGTAAATACCTACTAGTGTAATTGCTGGGTTATAGGGTAGGTCTATTTTTAACTTTTTTAGGAACTTCCATACTGTTTTCCAGAGTGGCTGCACCCAGTTCGCATTCCCACCAACAGTGTAAGAGGGTTCCTTTTTCTCCACATTCTCGCCAATACCTGTTGTTTCTTGTGTTGTTAATTTAAACCATTCTGACAGGCGTGAGGTGGTATCTCATTGTGGTTTTTATTTGTATTTCTCTGACGATGACTGATGTTGAGCATCTTCTTTACATGTGTCTGTTAGTCATCTGGATGTCTTCTTTGGAAAAGTGTCTATTCTTGTCTTCTGTCCATTTCCTCACTGGATTATTTTTTTTGTGTATTGAGTTTGATAAGTTCTTTATAGATTTTGAATACTAACCTTTTATCAGATATGTCATTTACAAATATCTTCTCTCATTCCATAGGCTGCCTTTTAGTTTTGTTGTTTCCTTCGCCATGCAGAAGATTTTTTAAAAAATTTTTAATGTTTATTTATTTTTGAGACAAAGAGACAGAGCATGAGTGGGGGAGGGGGAGAGAGAGAGGGAAACACAAAATCCAGAGCAGGCTCCAGGCTCTGAACTGTCATCACAGAGTCTGATGTGGGGCTTGAACTCACAGACCATGAGATCATGGCCTGAGACAAAGTAAGACACTTAACTGACTGAGCCACCCAGGTGCCCCCATGCAGAAGTTTTTTATATTGATGAAGTCCCAATAGTTCATGTATACATTTGTTTCCCTTGCCTTCAGTGATGTGTCTAATAAGAAGTTGCTCTGGCCAAGGTCAAAGAGGTTTCTATCTGTGTTCTCTAGGATTTTGATGGTTTCCTGTCTCACATTTAGGTCTTTCATCCATTTTGAATTTATTTTTGTGTATGTTGTAAGAAAGTGGTCCAGTTTAATTCTTCTGTATGTTGCCATCCAGTCTCCCCAACACCACTTGTTGAAGAAACTGTCTTTTTTCCATTGGATATTCTTTCCAGTTTTGACAAAGATGAGTTGACCATACAGTTGTGGGTTCATTCCTGGGTTTTCTATTCTGTTCCATTGATCTATGTGTCTGTTTTTGTGCCAGTACCATACTGTCTTGATGACTACAACTTTGTAATATAGCCTGAAATCTGGAATTGTGATGCCTCCAGTTTTGTTTTTCTTTTTCAGGATTGCTTTGCCTATTCAGGGTCTTTTGTGGTTCCATGCAAATTTTAGGATTGTTTAGTCTAGTTCTGTGAAAAATGCTGGTGGTATTTTGACAGTGATTGCATTAAATGTGTAGATTACTTTAGGTAATACATTTTAACAATGTGTGTTCTTTCGATCCATGAGCATAGAATGTTTTTCCATTTACTTATGTCCTCTTCCATTTCTTTCACAAGTGTTCTATAATTTTCAGAGTATAGATCTTTTACCTCTTTAGTTAGGTTTATTCCTAGTTATCTTATTGTTTTTGGTGCACTTGCAGATGGGATTGATTCCTTGATTTCTATTTCTGCGGCTCCATTATTGGTGTATAGAAATACAACAGATTTCTGTGTGTTGATTTTATATCCTGCGACTTTGCTGAATTCATGTATTAGTCCTAGTAATTTTTTGGTGGAGTCTTTCAGGTTTTCTATATAGAGTATTATGTCATCTGCAAATAGTGAAGTTTTGGATTATTTTTATTTATTTTTTGTTGTCTGATTACTGAGGCAAAACTTTCAGTACTATGTTAAATAGTAATGGTGAGAGTGGTCATCCTTGTCTTATTCCTGACTGTAGGGGAAAGGCTCTCGGTTTGTCTTCCTTGAGGATAATATCACCTGTGGGTCTTTCATAGATGGCCTTTATGATGTTGAGGTATGTTCCATCTATCCCTACTTTGTTAAGGGTTTTATCAAGAACAGATGTTGTATTTTGTCAAATGCCTTGCCTTTTCTGCATCTATTGAGAGGATCATGTGGTCTTTATCCCTTCTTTTATCAATGTGGAGTATCATGTTGATTGATTTGTGAATATTGAACCAGCTCTGCCACCCAGGAATCAATTCCATTTTATCCTGGTGAATAATTCTTTTAATGTACTCCTGAATTCGATTTGCTAATATCTTGTTGAGAATTTTTGTATCCATGCTCATCAGGGATATTGGCCTGCAATTCTCCTTTTTAGTGGGGTTTTTGTCCTGTTTTGGAATCAAGGTAACACTGGCTTTGTAGAATAAGTTTGGAAGTTTTACTTCCACTTCTGTTTTTTAGAACAGTTTGAGAAGAATAGGTATTAACTCTTTAAATGTCTGGTAGAATTCTCCTGGGAAGCCATGTGACCCAGGACTTTTGTTTGTTTGGAGATTTTTGATTACTGATTTAATTTCTTTGCTGGTTATGGGTCTGTTCAAATTATCTATTTCTTCCTGTTTAAATTTTGGTAGTTTGTGAGTTACTAGGTATTTGTTCATTTCTTCCAGATTGCCCAGTTTGCTGGCATATGATTTTTTCTAGTATTCTTTTATAATTGTTTGTATATCTGTGGTGTTCGTTGTGATCTCTCCTCTTTCATTTGTGATTTTATCTATTTGGGTCCTTTCTCTTTTCTTTTTAATAAATCTGGCTAAGGGTTTATTAATTTTGTTAATTATTTCAAAGCACCAGCTCTTAGTTTTGTTGATCTGTTCTAATATTTTTGTTTGTTTCTATTCTGCTCTTATCTTTATTATTTCCCTTCTTCTGCAGGCTTTAGGCTTTTTTTTTTTTTTTTCGTTCCTTTTCTAGCTCTTTTAGGTGTATAGTTAGGTTGTATATTTTGGGATCTTTCTTGCTTCTTGAGATAAGTCTGAATTGCAATATGCTTCTCTCTTTGAAATGCCTTTGCTGCATCCCAAAGGTTTTGGACTGTCGTGTTTTCATTTTCATTTACTTTCATGTTTTTTTATTTGTTATTTAATTTCCTGGTTAACATGTTCATTCTTTAGTTGGATGTTCTTTAATTTACATGTATTTGAGGGCTTTCCAAATTTTTTCTTGTGGTTGATTTCAAGTTTCATAGTGTTGTGATCTGAAAATATGCATGTTATGATCTCAATCTTTCTGTTCTTGATGAGGGCTAATTTGTGACCCAGTTTGTGATCTATTCTGGAGAATGTTCCATGTGTACTTGAAAAGAATGTATCCTGCTGCTTGAAGAGGAAATGTTCTGAATATATCTGTTAAGTCCATCTGGTCCGTTGTGTCATTCAAAGGCTTTGTTTCATTGTTGACTTTTTGCTTAGATGATATGTCCATTGTTGTAAGTGGGTGTTAAAGTCCCTTACTATTATTTTATTATTTTGTGTATTATTGTTTCTTTATATTTGTTATTAATTGATTTATATATTTGAGTTCTTCCACATTGGAAGCATAAATATTTACAATTGTTAGAACTTTTTGATGGATAGACCCCTTAATTTTGATATAGTGCCCTGCTTCCTCTCTTGTTATACTCTTTGTTTTAAAATCTAGTTTGTCTGATGTAAGTATGGCTACTCTGGCTTTCTTTTGACTTCCATTAGCATGATAGATGGTTCTCCATTCCCTAACTTTCAATCTGCAGGTGTCTTTAGGTCTAAAATAAGTCTCTTGTAGGCAGCATATAGATGGTCTTGTTTTTTAATCCATTCTGATACCTGATGTCTTTTGATTGAAGCATTTAATACATTTACATTTGGAGTAATTATTGAAAGATATGAATTTAGTGTCATTGTGCTACCTGTAAAGTTAGTGTTTCTGGTGATGTTCTCTGATCCTTTCTAGTCTCTGTTACTTTTGGTCTATAAATTCTTTATGTATTTTGGATACTTGCCCCTTATCAGATATGTCATTTGCTATCCTCTCCAATTTAGTAGGTTGTCTTTTTGTTTTATTGGTTGTTCCTTTTGTTGTACAGGATTTTTTAAATTTTGGTATAGTCCCAATAGTTTATTTTTGCTTTTGTTTCCCTTGCCTCAGCAAACACCTAGAAAAAATATTGCTATGGCCGATATCAGAAATTACTGCGTTGTTTTCCTCTAGGAGTTTTGTGGTTTCAGGTCTTACTTTTGAGTTTATTTTTATGTATGGTGTAAGAAAACAATCCAGTTTCATTCTTTTGCATATAGCTATCCTGTTTTCCTAACACCATTTATTGAAGAGATTGTCATTTTCCCATTGCATATTCTTGCCTCCTTTGTCATAGATTAATTGACCATATAAGGGTGGCTTTATTTCTGTTCTCTCAATTCTGTTCTGTTGATCTATGTGTGTATTTTTATGTCAGTGCCATACTGTCTGTCTGGGAATTTTTATCCCTTGGCAACTCCTTCAAGCTGCTTACTTTTCTATTACTTCTTCATTTCTTCATTTCCCCCACAGATTCTCTGTACACACTAAGCTTTTCAAGAATAGCTTGAATAACAACCAAGCAGGGAAACTATGGAATTTGGTAAGTTGATGCTGGGAGAGAACACAGCATGATTTTGGCATGAGTTGTTTACACTTTGTTAATTGGCCTTTATGTCTTAGATCAACATTGCAGCTCCAGTCTTAAAACTTATTTATGTAGACGTAGATGTGTCAAGATTCACAATCTTTCACAGGAAACTGATCTACTGATGCTTTTAGCTGGTTTGAAAAAATAAAAAGGGTTTTAGAAGTCCACCAGCAATTTCAGCAAATCCCTGCCTCCAGAAAAGTTCCAAAGGGCAGTTCAGGGGGCTCCTGGTTGACTCAGCTGGAGGAGCATGCGACTCTTGATCTTGGGGTTGTTAGTTTGAGCCCCATGCTTGGCGTAGAGATTGCTTAAAAATAAAATCTTAAAAACATTACCAAAAGGCAGTCCAGAATGTTCCATCTTTTATACATTTTCTCTGTTTAGCGCAGCCATAGAATGAGGCAAATGTCAAGATAAAAGATGAGGGGTCTGGAAATTAATGCTATAGCCAGTGATTTCTAATTAAGAGACACCTCTCACTCTGTCCCAGCAGCTAAGGATGCCCAATACCACCACCACCACTGCTTCTCTTCCCCTTGTCATCATCTTCAGTGTTAGCATCATTGTTTTCAGACCTTTGTGGAGGGATAGAGAGCCAGCTGGATTCAGATAAGCTTGACTAATAGATTTCCACCCAGTCCTTTGCTGCCTCTGGGGCCTGTGGCAAGTTATTAAATATCCATGAATTTCAGTGTTGTCATCTTCAGAAATGGGGATGAGAATGACCTCCTTTTTTGTAAATACGAAACAGTGACTTTCACATTATAGACACAATAAATTTTATTTTCCTCCTTTCATCAAGGAGCTAGGTTGAGAAGATACACACATAAAAATAGAATAAACAAAGCTCATATTGAGTGCCTGATCACTGGTGTAGAGAGGGTCCAGCTGGTGAGGTTTGTTTGCACACCATGGTCTCTTTGGAGCAGCATCTTGGCTGTGTTCTACCTCAGGTGGGGGGCCCAATATAGGTTCAAGTGGAAGGCATAATTAGGGACAATAATTTGGAAAGTAACCTGATACTATAACCAAAGCCAAAAAGCCACACAAACCTTTTGACCCTAGTAATGTCATCTTAGAAAAACATATTACAATAAAATAATTGAGAAGAAAAAATATTTATTCTTTGTAAAGATATTCATCATAGCACTATTCACAAAAGTGAAACTAGAAAAATCAAATAAAGAATAAAAGGAGAATGGTTCATCAAATTACAATATGTTGCTCTAATACTATATAGGCAAAAAATCAAATTAATAAGTAACATTCTCCTGTACAGACACAGGGAACGATTATTATATAAAAAGTAAGTATAAATATCCTTAACCACCTGCTCTTTGCCATGAGGGTTCAGAGCTCAGGCAACAAAATCAGCATTCTTATTATCCTCCCTAGGTAAGCAGAGGAGTGGATATTTCCAGACTGATGAAAACTTATTTACAATATAATTTAGAAGTCAAGAGTGGTTTTCTTCAACTTGTTGTTGAAAAATAGACTCAGGATGATTGAAATATTGGCCAACTCCAGGTTTGACATGAAGAATACATTCCCATTGTAGTGTAGCAAGCATAATGCACTTTTAAAAAATTTTAACTTCCACTATAGTTAACATACAATGCTTTATTAGTTTCGGGTATACAATATAGTGATTCAACAATTCTATATATTACTCAGTGCTCATCAAGATGAGTGTACTCTTAATCCCCTAGCATAGTGCACTTTTTTTAAAAAAATTTTTTTAACGTTTATTTATTTTTGAGACAGAGAGAGACAGAGCATGAACAGGGGAGGGGCAGACAGAGAGGGAGACACAGAATCAGAAACAGGCTCCAGGCTCTGAGCTGTCAGCACAGAGCCCTACGTGGGGCTCGAACTCACGACCGTGAGATCATGACCTGAGCCGAAGTCGGCCGCTCAACCAACCAAGCCACCCAGGCGCCCTGCATAGTGCACTTTTGGTATAAGCAATATAACAGTTTACTTTGGGAAAATGACTTTCTGGTTCCCTTTAGTCTGGTGTGGGCTTCGGCTCATGGCACTGACTCTTCTGGTTTGTTCTAGCTCCTGGTATGAGGATCATACATTGAATGAGAGGCCTCTCTGGGGAAAGGAATATGCATACCTGGATGCTTACTCTTGGTGATGTTTCCTAGGCTTTTGTCTTCACATATTCCCTAACAGAATTTTGCAAAATTGCTGTGCCCTCCTGGATGTTTAAGTTGATACGTAAACATTTTCATTTTTAGACCTAAATACTTGCAATGTATCAATCATCCTATCTTTGAGGAATGTGTGTGCAAGTGTGTGTACAATTTGTACATATATAGATTGAAATTATTTTTTCCTGTGACCATAAGATTCTAAATGATAAAACATTTCTTTTAGATTGATGTATCATTAGAAGCATTTAGGACATATTTGATTGAAACAACATTAACCTATTGTGGAAGTGCCTTGGTTGGCACCTGGGGTCAGGGTGCAGGAAGACAACAGGACGTCCCCAGGCCTTGCTCTAAGGCAGATGGGATTCAGAACACAATACTTGTGAAGCTTAAGTACCCCCCAAATGGCTCCCCTACAACTCTCTCTGCCTGTGAGCCTTGAGGTATGTGTGTCTGTGCTGGAGCCTGGGATGTGCATGAGACACCCTTCAGGAGGGATGTGCACTGACTATAAGACTATAAGACTATAAGACTGGGGCAAGTGCAACCCCAGTATTGGCTCCAGCCAACTCCCTAGGCAGCACCTCTATGCCTGAGTGAAGAAGGGGAAGAAGGGAACTCTGCTGTGTGACTCTGCTCAGAGCTCCCTGGTGTCAGGTGTTCCATTTTTTCCATCAGCTCCCTGGTGTTCCATTTTTTCCTCTGCCTAATCCTGGTTCCTGCTCCTCCCCTTCATAAGGGTGGTTCCCTAGGAAACATCTTGCACCTTAAACTCTGTCTCAGAGTCTGCTTCTAGAAATGTAGCTTCTGTCAATAAAAGTCCCTCTGTGAAGACCCCTGTGGGAAGCCAGGGAGCAGCTTAGAGCACTGGGTCTTAAACAAGAGGCCGAGTCCCCTCCATCCCCTTTCCTGTCCTCATGCCTCCTACACAGGGAATCTGGAAAGCCTGATTTTCTGAAACACTTAATGCTTTTGAAGATGTCAGGAACTTATAGCATGACTTATAGATGTCAGGAACAGTACGCTTGTCACATTTAATAAAAATCAAACATCACTTTTTGTGTTGTTCTTCTGGGTGCAATGGGAATGGTGAGGTAGAGTCTCCAGGTAGGACCTCTTCTGTCTCACGTGGGCTGTGGTGAACATTGTAAGGTGTCCTAAAGAGAGGAGTAGGACTACACTACGACCCAGCAATTGCACTACTAGGTATTTATCCAAGGGATACAGATGTGCTATTTTGAAGAGACACATGCACCCCAATGTTTATAGCAGCACTATCAACAATAGTCAAAGTATGGAAAGAGCCCAAATGTCTATCGATGGATGAATGGATAAAGAAGATGTGGTATATATATATACACAATGGAGTATTACTCGGCAATCAAAAAGAATTAAATCTTGCCATTTGCAACTACGTGGATGGAACTGGAGAGTATTATGCTAAGTGAAATTAGTCAGTCAGAGAAAGACAAATATCATATGACTTCACTCATATGAGGACTTTAAGAGACAAAACAGATGAACATAAGGGAAGGGAAACAAAAATAATATAAAAACAGGGAGGGGGCAAAATATAAGAGACTAATAAATATGGAGAACAAACAGGGTTACTGGAGGGGTTGTGGGAGGGGGGATGGGCTAAATGGGTAAGGGGCACTAAGGAATCTACTCCTGAAATCATTGTTGCACTATATGTTAACTAATTTGGATGTAAATTTAAAAAAATAATAAAATTAAAAAAAATATATATGTATATAAAAGGCAAAGTAAATCCTGAGAAGAGGCAGTAGGCCTTGGACAGAGAGATTGGATTCCTTGGGGAGTAATCCATCCCAGGATCTTGAGAAAAGACAGTTTCATCCAGGACAGCTTACTTTGGTACTTTTGAGAGTGAGAGAGGCTTCCCTCTCAACATCCTCTAGAGCTAGCAATCCCTGCACTCCAAAGCTCAGGCCTGAAAGTGAAATCCCTCAATATCAACTGCCACTTTGGTAAGGAGTATCAAGAAGAGAACTTTAAAGTCACTGAAAAAAATTATTGAAACATGAAGTGTCCCAAGCCTCAACTGGGAACCACAAAACTTGGAAAGTTCCTGTGATTCAAAGGAATCCAAGAAAGGGGAACACAGTAAATCTCTGTCATCTTGTCTAATTCTAAAGCCCAGGCATTACATTTATGAATGAAACTTTTGCTACTTCTCTAGTACTAGGGATACCACTATCAGCTGCTTCACTTTAGACTTCTCCCTTTTTCATACAGGACTGTTAACTCTTTAAGAATATACTCACTAGGCCCCATTCACTGGCCTTTAGGCCATTATAATATTTGATTAGGTGATTTTAAGTTACTGGAAGAAGAAAGTCCTGTGGGATTCAAAGTGCCAAAAAACAAACAACAACAAAAAAAGCTAAGGAAGGGTGTTCTGGCCATTTTGGTCTCAAATTGCCTTGTACAGTAATGGGAACAAATTTATCACAGGAAAGGATCAGGCCACTGGGGGTGCACTGAACCCTGCATACTCCCAAAATAATAAGATTTAAATGGCAAACAGATCAGATAGGTCAGGCCTGCAGTCGGTTGAGAGACCTCCAAGAGAATGCAGAAAGCTACCACAAAGTGAGCAGGGCCAAAATAATGTTTGGCACAGGGGACATATTTGGAAGCATCTGCTCCATAATGATCCCCTTCTAACTCTTCTCTGATTTAAAAAGATATAATCCTAGCTTATATTGCATGACATGACCCTAGCCTCCTGGCAAGAGCTAGTTTCTTTAGGTACAGGCAACTGATTCAAGCCGGGTCTATCAGTGTTCAGTTTTCTGTGACTTGGAGATTGGAACTAAGAGAACCAGACATTACCTTTCCATGTGACGGAACTGTAACATATGAACTCAGGAGACAAAGGAGCTAGCTATTGCCCACTGTGTACTTTAATCTGCTAAGAGAGAAGAAACAAGCAGGTATGAACAAGGAAGCAAATATGAGACACATAAAGAAAACCAGCTTGTGTTTCCAACAACTCCCCATTTGCAAAACCCAGTTCATTCCCAAGATCCAGTGACATTTCTGTTGCACTTAAACTAGCCCCCGATGGATCCTGTCCATTGCAACCAAAGAATAGAAATGAATAAATAAAAATGCCTAATTGGGTAGATGCTGCTCAGTTCCTGGTAAATGTCACCATGCAACAGTATAGGCCCAGTGATGCCATACATTTGAAGTTTTTCATGAAAGCTACATACCTATATTTAATATGAAATCTTCTACCTTTCATACACTGGTAATGAAATCAAATTTTGGAAAAACATGGTCCAAGATAAAGTATAAAAAAAAAAAAAGAGGAGAAGGAAACTTGGATTCTGTGTTACCAATGTTATCTTGGCCTGAAGTACATGACAATAATAATGAAATACTATTTTAATAGTGAACACTTCTGAGTACTTGCTATGTGTCAAAGCTCTTCTAAAGACTTTGTGTATGTTTACTGTAGGGGACAAGGACAGTCCACCAAAATGTGCCACTTTGGCATATTGATTATTTTAAATAAAATTTCTTAAGAGACAGCCTGTGCAGGAAGTACACTCAGACCCTCCTCTGCCCCCCTTAAAGCTGGAACTAAATCTCCATGTGAAAGTTGCCCTCTGTATACCAGGAGATAAGGAGACATCCTTATCACCATAGATAGGAAATTTAGAACCAAGAAGGCTATATAAACAACTCTCCTTACTTTTTACTAATTTATTTCTCCAGCCTAAATTCTGTTTAGAACTCCTTCCTACTTGAGGCTCCCGAAGTTGCTTTCTTTGTCCTGTCAATTCCTCATAGATATATTGTCTCTTTGTCTGAAAAGTATCAAAACTGCCTGCCTTGGTTATTTTTTTAGCTCTCAGTTCCATTATTGGGTCTCTGTGCTCTTGTTATAAAACTTTTTTTCTCCTATTGATCTGTCTTATGCAAATGTAATTCTTAGTCTAGCTAGAAGAAGCTTGGCCCAAGGAAAATTTCTTCTTCCCCTTTATGATTCATTTAACCCTCAAAACAACAGCAAGGTAGTTATTATCCTTAATTGAGAGAACAAGAAATGGAATGACAGAAGCTACTTCGTACTGAATGTTTACTACGTGTGGATCTTCGAGCGCTAAGAAAATAATTTGAAATATTTCATGTAATCCTGATGTGACCTAGTGATTTATGTGTTATTATCCCTTTATAGATGGGGAAACTGAAACTTGGAGAGGTCTATAAGCCTCTGTAAGGCTCTTACAAACTGTAAGAGCCAATGGCAGGTGTCCCCAAGACAGGCCACTCCAGCATGAAGATTATTTTGAGTTAAAAGCAGTCAAAAGCCAGCAGTTTCAGGAAAGGCTCTTTAGCTCCCCCTCTACTGCCTAAAAGAATTTTCGGGCGCCTGGGTGGCTCAGTTGGTTAAGCGTCTGACTTCGGCTCAGGTCATGATCTCGCGGTCCGTGAGTTCGAGCCCCGCCTCGGGCTCTGTGCTGACAGCTCGGAGCCTGGGGCCTGTTTCAGATTCTGTGTCTCCCTCTCTCTCTGAGCCTCCCCAGTTCATGCTCTGTCTCCCTCTGTCTCAAAAATAAATAAACATTAAGAAAAAAAAATTAAAAAGAGTTAAGATAGAGGACTTGCTCCAGTAAGAGAGCTGTCACCATAGAAAACAACATCATTATACGACCTAGGTGTGATAGACAGGGAGAAATGGAACAAGGCCTGTTTGATCAAAGTCCTCTCTATGTCCTATTGTTTCTGGATGGGCCAGACTCTTGTTGACTCTTTATCATCTTCCTGTGAATTGCATTTCTTCCTTTGAATTCCCTATCTCCTTCTTCTTAGTTGAGGATGACACACACATCTCATTTTGTCTGACCGTCTTTGGAATTTCCATTTCTGTGTAGATTCCCTGTATGCATGAAATTAAATTTGATTTTCTTCTGTAAATCTGTATCGTGTGAATTTGGTTCTTACTCCAGCTAGAAAGATCTTTAAGGGCAGAAGAAATTCTTCCTCTTTGACAACATCCAAAGAGAACAGCTCGTGTATGTGGAGTTGGAGGTTCGAGGTGAGGCCTGTGTCTTGCTGAGGGTTCTCCAAACCCGGACGCTTAATCATGAATGGGTGGCAGACACTCCCAAGCCTCTATGCAAATCCTGGGAGGAGTTGAATGTCACCTAAACCCAGCTCCTCCTGACTCTGTCCCTGGCTATGTGGCCCCAAGTTTCATATTAGGGGAAGGATCCTTTAGTTTCTACAGTTGGCAAGGAAAAATTTTCCTCTGCTTGTCCACTGGTCTAAGAATTAAATTGACAGGAGACAGATAAACAGGAGAAAATCAGATTTAATAACGTATGTCCAGGGAATTCACATAGACATGCGATTCCAAAGACAGTCAGGCAAAATCAGGTATATATGTCATCCTGAACTAAGGAAAAGTGTAGGGGCCCTGAGACTTCAAAGGGAAGGAAAACAACTCAAAGAAAGATGAAAAAGAGTAACCATTTGGTAAACAAATGTTTGGTGGGCCATCCAGAAACAATAGGACCTGGAGAAGACTTTGATGCCACAGGCCTTTCTAGGCTCCCCCTGTCTACCACGCCTGGCTCATAGTATAATCCAGTTTGCTATGGTGACAAGTTCTCTACCTGGAGCAGGTCCTCCATCTAAATTCTTTCAGATGGTTAGGGGGAAGGTGAAAGTTTCTTCCTGAGTCTTTTGGGACTTGACTGTTTTCAGCTTGAAATAATCTGCAGCGAAAGTGGCAAATTCTGGTGTGACTCAGCCTTGGCCCCTACACCACAATCTCAAAACCTCCTTGGAGTGAAAAAGATAAACTAACAAGCTTGCCATCTATAGAATGCCAGCCACACATCAAAAGCTTAATGCATAGTATTTCTAATTCCTGCAGCAACCTGCGTAGCAAGTGCTGCCATCACCCTTGTTTTTCTGCCAGGGAACCTGAAGTACTGAGTTTAAGTAGCTTGCTCATTGTTGCTTTACCAGGAGGTGGCAGAACTGGCCATGAGCAGGGCACCATCCCAGGCTGCAGCACTTGGCTGAAGAAGAGGGATCTACAGTTCTCAGTCTCTGTGGGGAGTTTTCATTTGGTCCCAGCTTTAGCTGTCCTGACATGCAGGTGTCTTGCTCACTTGTGCATGGCCCATGTTGGAGTACAATTGTCTTGTGCAACACAGGCCCTTCGAGCTTCTCTCTACTGTAGCATGTCTTCTCCCTTAGGATAAAGTCACCTGCGGGAGCTGCCAGAGTGGACTACCCCTCCTCCTGAGCTGAGAGTGCTTTGCAGTGATTAAGAAGGTGGTGGAGAGCATGTTCTTGCATCTGTTCTCTGCCCTTACTGATGCACTAGCAGTGCTTGGGAAAGTGGGGGCAGCCTGGGAGGCTGGACTGTCCTTGGCGTGTCAATGCTAAGCATTATTGCTGTCAACAACATTGGAAGGAAGGAATGCAGGGCGGGATGGGGCAGGGCAATGACCTGAGGCTCTACTGAGTTGTGGGGGCCGTCCCTCTCCTGTGGTAGGGACGGACCAGGCTGGTAGTACCATCCAACACGGAAATGCTGAGGTGTTTTCCCCAGATGCTGCCCACGCCAGGGAAATGACAGGCCTTGTTTAATAAAGATGGCTGAGGCCCAGGGCATCCCCCCCAAGGGGCAGGGTGGGTTATTCTGCCGGAGCTGGGCCCTAGAGCCTCGGGGCTCGGAAGTGACCCACGGGCGCACAGAGGCTCTCTTTCAGTAGGGGAATCTTACTGCCAAAAAAATCTTATGAGGCAGTATATGAGGTAGGAAAAAAAAGAAGGGCCACCTTTTAGTAGTATAAGTTATTTTATAGATTCAAATTGAATAAATTAACTAATTGTAAATTGGTCAATGAAATAAACGAGGCTCTTTGTTTTTTTGGGGGTGTGAGTATTCCTCTCCTTTATTTATTTTTTGTTTCTAAAGTCTGTTTTTTTAAATTTTCTATGTATTTTATTTTTTTGTTATATAGTGAAATTTCTTTCTTTTTCTTTTTAAATTTAAATCCAAGTTAGCTAACATATAGTGTAATAATGGTTTCAGTAGTAGAATTTAGTGATTCATCACTTACATAGAACACCCAGTGCTCCTCCCAAGTGCCCTCCCTAATGCCCATCACCCATTTAGCCCACCCCACACCCCAAATCCCTCCAGCAGCCCTCAGTTTATTCTCTGTATTTAAGAGTCTCTTATGGTTTGCCAACAATGAGTCTTTTCTGACAAATGCAGGCATTATAATGGGAGACATGTATGGCTTTTGCTGACATATATGCAAGCCAGTGTCTCACTTATATATGTTATTCTATGACATATTATTGAGAAAAATCTGGATTCATACAGATCAACTGTTACAAATTCCAAAAATTAAAAAATGTCTTGGTTTGCAATTTCAAGATATTTTAAAATTAAGAGGACAGATTTATTTTTGTAGTCCACATGAAAACACACTAACCTGGCAGTTGAGACTTTGGTGGTTTCCAATGATTTGTATGTTGATGGTTGTATCTTTGAATGTATTTTCTTAATTTTTTGTTTTAGAATAGTTAAATTACACTTAAACTAAAAGACCCATATGATTCTGAGGAGCTTGCATTAGATGTCACTGACCCAGGCAAGTCAAAGATGTCCTTCATTTTGGACTCTGTGGGTATGTGCTTGGTTGTTCATTCCTAACCGCCTGTAGATTTCGGAAACTTCACTGGTGACCCCATGGTTAGGCAGCACTGTAACCTGGTGGTTAGAACATGGGTTTCGGTGTCAGATAGACCAGGGTCTGGTCTATGAACACTGCCACTTAGTAGTTCGTATAGGTCACTGTTTCTCTGCCCCCCATTTCCTCATCTGTAGAACGGAAGTGGTGTCACCTAAGAAATATGATTCCTGTGAGGACGAAATGAGATTATGCTCTTCACCCAGGCGCTGGCATTTAGAAAGTACTTTTGAAGGGACGTGGGAACGACTACTTTGGGTGCGGCTGCCAAGGGCTGAGCGCTGTGCAGGCTGCTGAGTGCTGTGTGGACTCCAGGACATCGGTGTCCTTTGGAGGCTCTCCTGTACGCAGCTCCCCATGTCACCCGAGCTCCAGGCTCATATGTACAGTTTATAGTGGATTTGTGTGTCTAGTAGCAGCTCAAACTCAGGAACAAACAGAATTTAGGAACTTGTCCCTCCTAACGCTGTGTGCCCCCAGATCATACTACTCTCCTGGTTAATGACCTTAAAATAGTATCAACTTTCCTTACCAGGGCCTATGACCTTGGACTCAAAATGAGGTCCACGGACCAGGTGTTTCTCCTGGAACTTGTTAGAAATGTAGACACTCTGCCCCCTAGAATCAGAAGCTGCTTTTTAACAAGATTCCTGGCAATTTTCCTGCATGCGCAGTTTGAGATGCACTGAACCCACCTCATGCTGACTTCCTCAAGGGTTGTGCTTCTCTCCTGGCAGCACTATGAAAGCCTGGACCCCAGTCTCTCTCCAGCTGGATCCCCTTCTGTGAATAAAGGGTAACTAAATGTTTGGCTATTCAGATGGTTGATGTGGCATCCACAAGAGGTGGCTCTGGGCTCAGATCTGGGTAGATAGGCTTCCCACTCCAGTGAATGAGCCCTCATGTTGACTTTTTCCAGGCTGATCATACAGACCCATGAGCAGGAACCCTCCCATAGACACATGGCTCACATCTCAGTTTTGAGCCTTGGTCCACCCTGAACCATGTATCCATCAATGAATACTGTCAGACAGACATACATTTGGGCTGTGTTTTGGTGTTTGATGGTGGCAGAAAAGGGACTTTTAGATGCCTCGGGGTCAGCAATGTCAATCCCAGAAGCCACATTGGGAAGCAGTTTGAATACATGGATAGCTGCCTGGAGGCCCAGGAGGCAGTGGAAATACAGTATCATTGATGTTTTTACTTTTTTAATCTGAAGTGGAGAGTGACCTTCCTTCTAGCCCAGGGACTTACTGCTACTAAAAGGGACAGCAGTCACTCACCTCTGTAGAGAATGGGATGAATATTTTGGAACCAGCCAGAAAAGCAGAAACCAGCTGGCAGTCAGCAAAGCACCTCCTCTCATCCCATGCTCTAGTGAGGACTTATTAGGGGACTTTGGCTCTTGGGGCAGCTTGTCTCTCCCCGGTGGCCTGGAGCTCTGAACAGTAGGATCTTACAGACAAAAGAGACTTGGAGACTTACATCCTTTATGACAATGGCAGCTCTTGGTGAGGGGATAGTCACCTGAAAAAGCTCCCTTCTGAAGAGTTTGAGGCACAATAGTGCATGGCCACCTTGACAGACCCAGTGAACAGTAGAGGAAGGTCTGCTTCTCCAGGTCCTGTGTGAACATCTGCTTGGGACACCTGGGTTCCCTGCCTGGAACACAGGTCCATGAAGAGGCAGACCCTGAACACATTTGATCAAGTTTACAAGATATTGGAGTCCAGGTATGTCTCCACATAGCTGCTGTGAGGGCTAAGGAACTCAACTCAACACTGGCTGTCAGAAATGGCTAGACACAGTTCTACGGTCTGGCCTGGCAGCCTCAGCCACAGCATGGCTATGGGCCAAAGAGCACTAGCTGAGGATAGGGAGGGGAACCCCAGGAATCAGGAATTCCTGGGGCTTAGGACATTCTTTCCACTTCTACTTCCCCCTGTGATTTCCTCTTCCTAAATGGATTCTGTCCTGATTCCATTTGGTCAATACCTTGCATGTTCTTCTCTCTCATGTCTCTCTTTACCAGCCACCTAGCCAGGCAGAAATGCTCTCCCTTTTCCAGGTCCCTTACCCACCATCCATGTTTAACACCACTGAACGCTTGGTTCAAGTCCTAGCCCCTCCTTGAACTTATCCCAGGGGCTCCAGTCCTGGACCTCCACTTCTTTGCCTCTGAGTGCCTCCCTCTGTCCTAGTGGTGTTCAGTTTCCCTTATGCTCGTGTGGCCCTGACATGACCATGTGACTTCAGGGTCAGTGGCTCTGTCTGTATAGTCAGTTACACTCATGAAGCATTCCTGGCTCACCTGGTACCCAGTACGTGGAAAGCAGTGTGTGAGTGGTGTTTGTACGTGTGTGTGTGTGTGTGTGTGTGACATACTTTGCCTTTAAGGAACTTAAAATGTAGGAGGGAGGATAAATCATGGCACAAATGACTCAAGTGGGAATATGACAAATGGTAGAGACAAGACAACATGAGGATTCAAAGGAGAGAAAGATTGGGAAGGGGGTTTGGGAAGAGCTGCATTGAGCCAGAGACCTCTGGGGCAGGTCTTGGAGGGTGCAGAGAGCTTCACCTAGAGTGAGCAGATGGAAGTAGGAGGGACCTTCTGGAAAGAGAACTGCTTGTGCAAAGGCACAGAGGGCAGAAAGCATAGGCTGTCCTGGGGAAGCACAGTTCTCTCTGGACCTGAGGCCCTCCATGTGGCACAGGAGGCTGGGGATTGCCAGCACATCCTCGCCTGTCTCTACGTGCTCCAGGAGGTCACCAGAACCAGGCAGGGAATGTGGCCCACTGGGGATCCCCATGAGGAGTTGGCAGTGATGGAGGATCAGCGTGGAAGGTCTGTGCTGTGGCTGCACATAGGGTCTCATGGTCCCCACCCCAAGTGCTTCTCACTCTTGAAGCCAGGCACCCCAGTGAAGCTGTTGGGGGCATTCAGCCTGGATCACAGCACCCAGTGGCCAGTGCCCTGAAAAGAGAGTGAAGACAGACTCAGTGATGGGAACACATGTCAATTTTCTTGACTTGTATGACTTTATTTTCCCTCACTCCAAAGGATAGCAGACAGAAATCAGCACAAGCCAAGGTCCAGGCTCTGAAAGAAATTTGGGTGTTGCCCAAAAGAAGCATGTCATAAAACTGAGCACATGTTCCAGGCCCCGTTGGCCCCTGAGACACCCACTCCTTCCTACCAGGAGTGAATGGATTAACCCAGTTGTGTTCTCCATGGAGAAGGCACTCCTACAGATGGCCACTGCAGCATCCTGTGTGACTCAGCATCTCCCCAGGCTGGGCCAGCTCCCTCCTGTATACACACTGCCATCTGCCACCTGGAGGAGCAGGGACAGCTCCCACTCCAGGTCTTCAATCCTCTGAGCCAGGTGGGCTCTTCTCACTCCCAGCATCAGGGCCTCCTCTCTCTTCAGGGCCCAGGTCCCCAGATTCTCTCCATCTGGGTCACCTACCTCTGGTGGGTAGGGTCTGTCTTCTTGCCACACATAAGGGAAGATGCTGG
The DNA here is from genome assembly GCF_023721935.1 of Panthera uncia. Classification (NCBI taxonomy): domain Eukaryota; kingdom Metazoa; phylum Chordata; class Mammalia; order Carnivora; family Felidae; genus Panthera; species Panthera uncia. Next base: position 190,122 of record NW_026057576.1, on the reverse strand, counting down.
GAACCTCCTGAAAAGGACACAAACAGGAAAAGGAAATGTGGCCCCTGAGAGTTCTAAGTTCACTCTTTCCTGTATCCACCACATGATCTTGGCATGACTCTCGTCCCTCTGACAGTCTCTAGGCATTAGCACCCATCCAAATACTTGGGAAGATGCCAACAACTTACCTCCAGGGACTGACTTCACAATTAACTAACAAAGACATAGTGTTCCCTGAGTTTATGTTGCTACATTAAGGCACAACAAATTATATCATTACACAATCATCATGGTTAATAATTTGGAATAATTATTGAATAATTAAATATTGCTGTATTTTATAGCCCCTCAGCTCATCCTGTTTTTTCCTTCCTTAATACTAGAGATATTTATATAATGTCTTTTCAAGCTTGAAGTTACCATGTTACTTTATCCTCACCGAATCATTTGAGCCCCTCAATGCAGTCAGTGATAGGTCCCTATGCATGGTCCTTCCACAGTGGAACTGATGTCACAGCTTCCTATCTGAAGTAGAGGGTGGCTGCTTAGAGACCCCACAGGTTAGTGTGACTTTTTTTTTTTTTTGGAAAATCTCAGAGAAGGCCCTCCTGGGCCCTCACTCCCAGAGACCTTTCTGGTTGTGAAGAGGGGATTCCCCAGAGACACAGGTATTCTGGCACAGATGCCCACTCTGGGAAACCTGGTGAGAGGAGGTATCTCTGCCTGCTTCTCCACCACCCAGGGCATTGCCTGTGTTTAACAATTCAGCAAGGCAGGGATTAGGGTGAGATGATGGAGGCATTGGCTTGGTGCAAAAGTTAAGAGTATGCCAAAAAACTCAGGTCAAATGAAATGATATTTTAATACAGTATTAAGAATCTCCAAGTAGCAAACTGGGGCCCACAAACTGGCTGTCTGCTTTGGTGAATAGAGTTGTATTGAGCTCAGTGCAGATACAACTGAATTATTCCCTTTTGTCTCTTGTCTTTGTCCCCTCCAACCTTTCCTATGTTGATACCTCCAGAGACTCAGATTAGGATGGGGGAGCAATCTAGATGACAGATGAATATCATGGAAAAGTCCTTGTTCCAGAACCATGTACTACTAGTTAGCTACATCTAAACAGCTATTTCTATTGCTCCCTTTTCATACTCTTCCTCAGTCTTTCCGGGCCATCAATTTACTTAGAGACCTGCAAGCCCAAGCTGATTGAGAGGTCCTCCCTGTCTCTAGGAAGTATGTGCCAAACCAAACAGGCAACACCAAACTTTGGTTGGTGGACTTTCTGGTCCCAACCCCTTCTATGGGGTCCTGTGACTCTGTGGGCCCCACACGTGAGACCCAGCTATCTGTGGACATCTCAGGAGCTGAGGTGGTAGTTTGCTGGGCTTACCACAAATGTATTGCCTTCACTTGGGGGAAGTTGACCTGGTTTGTCCTTTTCCTTCTGAAGTTCTAGGGCTTGAGCAGTGAGCTGGAAGAACTCCTCATTCAGCTCATCCAAAGTGTTTTCCACCTGGCATATCTTCCTCTAGAAACAAGAGACACATGGTCTTCATTACTTTCACTTTTATTCTAATTTCATTGCAAATCAATTGAGCTCCTGTTCCATGACAGGCAATGGGATTAGCACCAGACATACAGAGTTGAAGTCAGGTCTGCTCTCAAAGAGCTCAGAGGTAAAGGCAAGTAAACTCAGGTGTACAATCCAGTATAATAAAGGCTATGGTGGGGGGGGGGCACAGGAGCAAAAAGCAGGATGCCTAATCCAGGTAGGTATGACCAGGGAGAACTTTGTTAAAGAGGGCACATTTCAGCTAATTGTTATCAATTAACAGGAATTAGCTGGGTAGACAATGGAAGAAGGGCATGCTAGGCAAAGGGAATAGCATGTATGAAAACAGAGATATGAGAGAGAACAGGGAACATTCATCCATCAGTCAGTCCGTCCATCTGACCATCCACTCATAAGTAAAGAAAACTTTATTGATCATTCAGTATGTGTCAAGCCAATGATTAGTCCTATAATTCCATTAGTGAACTTCCATGGGGTTTACAGTCTATCAAGAATGGTGGACCTAAAAAAAAGTATTATGAGTGATGAGTATTACCTGTGGGTTGCTGTGGGAAGGTTGCTATGGGAAGTAGTAAAAGTTAAGTTTGGTGGTAGCATGGAATTTGTTTGGAAAAGTGGAAGGAGATGATGCTGGAGAAATGGAGGTAATGTGGGAGCTAGAGACAGTAGTACACAATGGGCCCTGTGTGCTATTCTCAGCTATGATGGCAGAGACTTTCTTATTAATAGAATTCAATTTGTTGGAAGTGTCAGCCCTGCTGAAAAACAGTTTATTTCAGACTCTCCTGTAGATTGAGATTACCATATGACCACATTTTGGCCAATGAGATGTTAAAGAAAATTGTTGAAAGAATGAATTGTGGAAAATGTCTTCAAAAGGAGAATTGACTTTAGGGTGCCTTGGTGGTTCAGTCAGTAAGCATCAGACTCTTGATTTCAGCTCTGTCATAATCTCATGATTCGTGGGATCAAGGCCCACATTGGGCCTCTGTCAGCACAGAACCTTCTTGGGATTCTCTCTCTCCCTCTGTCTCTGCCCCTCCCCTGCTCATGCTCTCCCTCCCCATCCCCCAAATAAATAAATTAATAAACTTAAAAAAACAAAATAATAAAAACAAAAGGAGATCTGACTTGGTCAGCCTGTTATCTTCCCCTTTTACCTTCCTGCATGTAGCATGTGGGTATTTTTCCTTAAATACTAAGGTGTTAACTACTACTTTGGGGAGGTGTTGAGGTCATGAGGCAATTTATGGTGGGAACTGGTCTCCGGTTGCCTGAGTAAAGTCTGGACTCAGGAAGTGGCTCTCTATTCTCTGAATTTAAATTAAAAACCTGCATCTTACCTGAGCACATGGCCCATTGCTGAACAGGCTTGTTGCTCAAGGTTGAGGTTGGAACAGGTTTGATGTGAAGAAATTGGAACCATAAGGCTAAGCACACTATTAGGATGCCAGATGAGAGAGAAAGAGAGCGAGAGTGAGAGCGAGAGCGAGAGAGAGAGAGAGAGAGATTAGGAAGCTAACCTCCCAAGAGAACTGGAAGAAACAAACCCCATAGTATGTAAGTGGAGATAATCACAGTTGCCCCACAGGGAGGCCTGCACAGAGGAAAATTCCCCTGAAGATGACTTGTCGGTGAAAAGGTAGGTAATCCAATGGCACAAGAAACAGCTGACCTGATAAAAATACCCCCAAGAAACTGGACATAGTGAGATCTGAGCATGACTGCCATATAAGCATGTGAAGGAAGACAAAATAAAGAATAGAATCCATAAAGCAAGCCCAGGAACATTTTAGAGAAAAGTAAATCTAGAAATGAAAACATATGAAGAGAATGACAATGTGATTGATAGCTTACATGTAGACCCAGTTGTAGTCAGTTTGTAGAAACTTGTGAGGAAATCACCTGGAAGTCAGATTGGGATACGTAAATGATAGGGAAAATAGATAGCAAACATAAAGGAGAAATGAAGAAATACAGAGGTAGAAATTTCAAATGTTGCCTAGCAAAATCCATTAATAGATGGTGCTTTTTGCCTATACATCTTTGCAAGTGTCTGTATTGTGTGTTCATTTTGCCATCTTATTGGACACCAAAATGCCTTCCTGAACGGTCAGTTCCTTGAGCAGAGGTTTGGGTTTGTCATGTCTGTGGATCCTCAGCTCCCTCACACTCAGCCTGTCTCCCATAAATGCTGGTTGAAAAAGATGGGAATCTCCTTCCCTTGCCTCATTTATGTTTCTGAATCAGGTCAGGCAGGATGATAGATACAGAAGAAAAAGCACAAGTTTCTGATGTGGACAGAATGGGATTTGAAACTCTCTTGAACAAAGTTACCTTCCTCTCTGAGGTTCAGTTTCCACAGCTGAAGAATCAGTAGGTCTGTCTCAGAAGGCTGCTGTGAGGTTCACATTGGTGTGTGAAAGTGACCAGCACAGGCCTGGCTCACAGGAAGACCGCAACAAATAACATGCTTTCTGTCTGCCCCTCTTGGGCACTGATGTGACTCCTTGTGTATTTGGCAGAGAGAAAATTAATCATGGCTTAGTGCATGGGGATGAAGGGTAAAATCATTACTATCCATTTTGGATACCAATGGTTTCCCATGTCATATAGTTCCATTGTGTCATGGACTGTCACAATATCTGCTATTTCACTTTATGAATAAGGAAAGGAAAAAAATGTCCTTCAGTAGAAAGAATTTCCCAGTCTGTCCCCATTCTGGGTCGTATGAGGAAAGAGTTCCAGTGAAATTTATAGGATTTGCTATGCCTCTATACTGGTGTCCCTTGTTTTAAGTGACTGAGCAGAAACTGGAGTTTCTGAGAATACTCTATGTACAAAACACTATGTTTCATAGGCTTCTTTCCCACTTCCATTCCCATTACTACCAGATCAGCCCTAGTACCTTTTGGTTAAAAAGAAATGAAAAATATATTTGCAAATGACATATTGGATAAAGTGTTAGTATCCAAAATCTATAAGAATTTATTAAACTCAACACCCCAAAAACAAATAATTCAGTGAAGAAATGGGCAGAAGACATGAATAGACACTTTTCCAAAGAGGACATCCAGATGGCAAACAGACACATGAAAAGATGCTCAACATAACTCATCATCAGGGAAATACAAATCAAAACCACACTGAGATACCACCTCACACCTGCCAGAATGGCTAAAATTAACAATTCAGGAAACAACCGATGTTGGCAAGGATGTGGAAAAAGGGGAACACTTTTGCACCATTGGTAGGAATGAAAACTGGTGAAGCCACTCTGGAAAACAGTATGGAGTTTCCTCAAAAGGTTAAAAATAGACCTACCCTATAACACAGCAATTGCACTAGTAGGTATTTGCCCAAAGGATACAAAAATACAGATTCGAAGGGGCACATGTACCCCAGTGTTTATAGTAGCACTATCAACAATAGCCAAATTATGGAAAGATCTTGAATGTCCATTTACTGATGAATGGATAAAGAAGATGTGGCATATCTATCTATATCTATATCTATATCTATCTATCTATCTATATCATCTATATCTATATCTATACAATGGAATATTACTCAGCAATCAAAAAGAATGAAATCTTGCCATTTACAACAATGTGGATGGAACTAGAGTATGTTATGCCAAGTGAAATAAGTCCATCAGAGAAAGACAAATATCATATGATTTCACTCAAATGTGGAATTACAAAACACAACAGATGAACATAGGGGAAGGGAAGGAAAAATAAGATAAAAGCAGAGAGGGAAGCAAACCAAAAGAGACTCTTAAATACAGAGAACAAACCAAAGGTTGCTGGAGGGGAGTTTTGTAGGGGGTTGGGCTAAATGAGTGATGGGCATTAAGGAGGGCATTTTTTGGGACAAGCACTGGGTGTTATATGTAAGTGATGAATCACTGAGTTCTCCTAAAACTAATATTAATACACTATATGTTAACTAACTTGAATTTAAATAGTAAAAAAGGAAATAAAGGCAAAAATATGCCAGAACAAAAAAATCTCCCAACTTTTGTTTTTCTCATTGTAAAAGGTATCCCTGGTTCAGTGTAGAATATTAGTAAATATAACATTTAAATATATAAACAGGGGCACCTGGGTGGCTCATTCTGTTCAGAGTCCAACTTCGGCTCAGGTCATGATCTCATGGTTCATGAGTTCATGCCCCGTGTAGGGCTCTGTGCTGACAGCTTGGAGCCGGGAGCCTGCTTTGGATTCTGTGTCTCCCC
>NW_026057576.1:88442-183827 GCF_023721935.1 Panthera uncia | reverse complement strand
CCCCTCTCTCTGTGCCCCTCCCCAACTTGTGTTCTGTCTCTCTCTCTCTCTCAGAAATAAACAAACATTAAAAGAATTTAAATATATAAACAAGTACATTAATATCATGATAACCCACTGAGGTGGACTGCATTGAAGGCTCTACTTCTTCGCACCCTTTGGGCCTGGGCCCATTGCCATGCTCTTCTGCAGTGCCCTCCCACAGTGGGTGGGCTTTTTTCTCACAGCTTGAAGCTGAGCTCCACCTTCTGACTTCCTTTGGCCATTAAGATAGGCAGAAGTCACCTGATGCTAGTTTTGAGCCTGGGACTCAAGAGGCCTTTTGTGATTCTGCCAACACCTTAAGAAGGACATGTCCAGACTAGCCTGCTGGCTCTGGGAGGAGGAGGAGAGACTTTGGATGCACAGTTGCTCCCAGAGTCTCAAGCAAGCCCAGTCTGGAGCTGGAACTCAGGTGAAATGCAGACACCTTGCCAAGACCCAGAACTGCAGGGTGGGCCCAGACCAGATCAACTGAGCCCCCAGACATCCACTGCTGGGAATTTGTGTTGTTGGTCCTGCAGCAAGAGCTGACTGATACTCAGTAATCATTCTTACATTTCAGGCCTTCACATTTCAGTTTCTCTCTCTCTCTCTCTCTCTCTCTCTCTCCCCCCAAGATAGTTTTACTCCTGCTTTTATGGCTCTCTGTTTCCCATGTGTCTTTTTAACAACATATATACTCACATATGAAATCATGTTACATGTGCAATTCTCTATCTTCATCTTTTACCTTAATAACATTGAAAATTCTCTATAACCTTATTTTTTATAAAGACATTAATATTTTATGACAGAGCTCTACCAGAGCTCTATAACCCTCATATAAAAAATTTCAATGTCCTTGTTTCCTCATATTTGCCTGTATCTAAAAATTTTTCCCCTTAGAGAGATTCTTAGGATTGGAGATATTGAGTCAAATGGAATGAATATTTTAGAGACTTTTGACACAAATTGATGGATTGTTTTCCAGGAAGGTTTTAACTTTTTATCCTCAACCAGCTGGATGTGGGAGTGACTATCTCCTTCATTCTCACAAATAATTAATACTTTAGTTAAATGTTTTAGGTAGATAAAAAAGGGCATCTAGTTTAACTGCTATTTCTCTGATTCTTTGAACATTTTTCATATAATTTTATATGTCTGTATTTCCTTTCTCTTAAGGTCATTTACACATTTTTTCCTCATAGAGCAAAAGTATCTGTTGATGGTAAATTTTTACCTAGACTCCTGTTTTATATTATTATGTGATCATAACTATTATTACTTTCATTTGGGATTTTTTACCATTGTTTTGAAGATTCTTTTAAACCTTCACAGGATCCTACCTCTTGCCCTTGTGAATATTATAGATGCAGGGGCCTGGGACAGCACCCCTCCCCTGCCAAGACAGGCCATGTTGGCATGCAGATTATGCCAAGTTTAAAATAGTCAAGGCTCAAAGGACTTGACCTTCTTCCACAACCACCTAAAATAATTTAGATAGAGGACCTGCTCCAGGAAGAGTGATGTCACCATAGAAAACTACATTGTAATATGAGCCAGGTGTGGTAGACAAGGAGGAATGGCGCAAGGCCTGTTTAATCAAAGTCCTCTCTATGTCCTATTGTTTCTGGATGACCCAGTAAACATTTATTGACTGAACATTTACTCTTTTTCATCTTCCTGTGAATTGAATTTCTTACCTTCTTCTTAGTTCAGGACATCCCTCATTTTGTCTGACTGACTTTAGAATCTGAGGTCTGTGTAGATTCCCCATACATACGAAATCAAATTTGATTTTTTCCTGTTAATCTGTCTCATGTCAATTTAATTTTTAGTCCAGCTAGAAGAGTCTTGAAAGACAGAGAAAAATGATTTCCTCCCCTACATGGACAATCAGTGAACACTTAGTGAGTGATTTTCTTGGCCAGTATTCTTTAATCCTAATTTCTTTTTCCACAAAGTATCACTTCTACTCATATTTTCTCCACCCCTGTATTTGATTTCTGGGCCCCAGAATCATATACAGTGTGTAGGTAACAAGCAGGGTTGAAAGATGGGACAATTGGACAGCTCAGAATCCTTGGAGGTGACAATGAGAGGTTGGAGGAGATGGTGGCCCATAGCACTCCCCAAGGTGAAGAGGACCTTGGTCACAGAGCCAGGATCCTACCTGCATCTCAGGAAAGGCTCCATGCCTGTGTCCAGCCCCGATGATCCACAACCTAGAGCCTGGGCTCTCGGTGCCTCCTCCTTTGGCAGCACACTGGGGAAGCTGTCCAGGTCCCAGGTCCTGCTGAGAGCTGGGAAAAGGGAATGAGAGACACCCCTTTAGGCCTCTGCTGCCCAATAGTACATCTTCCCAACCAGAAAAAAAGAAGACATTGGCCACTCTTAACTCCTCCCTGAGGAGTCTGGGATTAGAGAAGAATGAGATTATTGACGTGACAGAGAAACTGACAGATGCATAGATTCCCTGAAGCTGCACCCACACAGCTGTCCCTGCCTCAGCAGGTGAGTGACTTCTCAGTGACAGGTACAGAATATGTCACCCAGAAATATGCCAACTTGGCATATTGATTATTTTGAGCTGAAGGCAATTGAGAAGAAACAGATATAAGGAAAGATCTCTGCCCTTACCCTATTTTACTAAAAGCAGGACATACATTTTAAAGATGCCCTCCTTCTCCCTTCTCTAGGAAGGGCAGGAGTTAATCACCAAGGTAACTCTAGATGTTTATCAGCCTGGAATTGGCACCACAGGAATTTACACAAAAACCTTGCTAAAACTAGCCCTTATCCACCACTGGTTCTTCCATATATTTACCTTCTGACAATTTGACACCCAAGAAACTCAAAGACCATTTATTTTGTTTTGTAGCCTCTCTAAAAATTTACTGTTATTTTATTAAGATGCTGTGTAAGCCCAAGTTCTCAACACCCTTCCTTCCTTTACTCTTCACTGAGTGCTTTCATGTGTATGTGCCATGTGCATGTTAATGCTCATCTTTTGTTAGTCTAATTTACTGGGCCCTAGCCAAGAACCTAAGATAGGTAGAAGAAAGGAATTTTTTTCTTTCCCTATATCAGGCTGGTTGTGCCCTGTGAGAGCTGTGTCTGTTAGGGCCTCCCTAACTGGTGTTCCTTCTGTGGCCCAGTAACTGCTTTGTGCTCTCACCCTTCAGGCCTGGGACAGGGAGATGTTGGTCCAGTTCTGCTTGCTCCAGGGAACTGTGTTAGCCTTTGTGGTAACATGTATCTGCCCACACCTTTATATGTCCTCCTTTATTACATTTCTCTCAAATTTTCCATCTAGAAGGTGCTTGTTTCCTGTTGGGATCCTGGTCAGTACACTGCTATACTCTTCAGACTCCCTTTGGGAAACTCAATTTTCAATCTCAGTTTCTGTCCCTTGATATGAGAGGGGTGGACTATCTTCAGTGAGCCTTTAGGCCTCTGGGACTGGTTGCAGTTCATGAGCCATATCTGAGCTTTCTCACCTCCATGTTTTTGTCAACACTGTTCTCCAGGAACACCCTTCCTCAATGCCTCTGCCAGTTAGGACCCTACCCTTATTTTAAAGCCTATTTCAAAGAATACTACCATCACAAAAACCTTTCCTGATCCTTGCAGATGTCTTTAAACCTCTTTAGCCTTTTATTACAATCACTTGTTCTTCCTGACTCCTTCAGCTCTGTATCAAAGACAGCAATAAATATCTGCTGAGTGAAATTATCCTCAGGTTGTAGGTCATGACACTGGCTGGAAAGCCTGGGTGGCTCAGTCAGTTAAGCATCCAACTCTTGATCTCAGCTCAGGTCTTAATCTCAGGGTTGTGAGTTCAGGCTCCATGTTGGGTTCTGCCCTGGGTGTGAAGACAAATAAATAAATAAATAGGCACTACTTTCAGGGAAGAGCCCAGTCTAGAATCTAGGTCTCTGGATTATAAATGTTGGGGAGGAAGAATTTCCTATGCCCTTCAAGGTCCTTTTAGCTGGACTAAATCAAATTGGCATGAGACAGATTAACAGGAGAAAATCAAATTTAGTTTCACATGTACAGGGAATCCACACAGACATGAGATTCCAAACACAGGGAAAATGAGGTGTATGTGTCATCCTAAACTAAGGAGAAAGGGTAGGGGTCTGGGACTTCAAAGGGAAAGAAAGAAATTCACAGGGAGAATGAGAATAAATGTTTGGTAAACAGATGGTTGCTGGGCCCACAGAAACAATGAGACATAGAAGGTTTTGATCAAACAGGCCTTGCTAGGTTCTTCCCTGTCCACCATACCTCATTCATATTACAATACTACGTACTACATGTACATATTACATGTAGTTATCTATGGTGACAGCTATTTTCCTGGAGCAGGTCCTCTACCTAAATTCTTTTAGGCAGTAGAGGGGGAGAAAAAGAGTTTTTCCTGAGTCTGCTGGATTTTGATTGCTTCGAACTCAAAATGATTTTCATGCCAGAGTGGCCTATCTTGGGCCAGGGGCAGCCCTTGGTCCCTACACTAACTTGCCTTTGTGTGATCCTTCTTTCTGTAGTCCCTGATCCTCTAGGAACCCAGGCCCCATGACTTTAGCAGGAGAGTCAAGATTCCTCTCCCCTTGCCTGCAAGATACTTCATTTATGTAAGTTTTCTAGGCAACCTAAATAAGGAAATCAATGGAAGAGCAGTTTCTGGGAGGAAAGACTGTCATAGCTTTGGTGGAAGGATTAACGGGGAGGTTAGTGCAGGGTGGGCTCTGAGACTCAGATCCCTTGCACTGATATCCCAGCTCTATCATAAAGCTTAGCCTTTCTGAAACCTGGTTCTCTCATCTTTAAAATGGAGCTAGGGGTGCCTGGATTAAGTGACTGACTCTTGATTTTGGCTCAGGTATTGATTTCATAGTTGGTGAGTTTGAGCCTGGTATTGGGTTCTGCACTGGCAGTGTGGAGCATGCTTGGGATCCTCTCTCCTTCTCTCTCTGCCCCTCCCCCACCTCTCTCTCTCTCCTTTCTCTCTCTCTCTCTCTCTCTCTCTCAAAATAAACCTAAAAAAATAAAGGTAAAATGGAGCTAGCAATAGTATCTACTTCACAGGGTTATTGTGAGGATTAACTTAGCAGATAAAGTGCTTACCTTAGCACCAGGATATGCAAAGCATTCAATATGACTACTACCACTTATGATAATTAAAAGGGGATGAAGGGAGGAACAGACCATAAATCTAAATGCACGGAGAGAAATCAAGTTTACACAAGCAAATAAATCCATCTTAGCCTCTTGGTCAACTTGGAGGAAGAACACAAGCCCACATGGCTACACCCCAGAAGAGACGATATATCAGAAGAAGGAGCATTGGAAGGAGGTGGGATGGGGTTATAAAGTCTAGGGTCAGCCAGAGTGAATGTGACCTCATCCCCATGGGTGGGAACAAACCCAGTAAATGACATGAGTTCTGATGAGTTAAATCAGTGACCTCTTGGTAAACCAAAGTAGCTGGGACAATAGGGGAAATTACTATGGGCAGAGCATCCTGAAGCCTTCAGCTGGATTTGAGTGGGTTAAGCTTTAAATCAGGTGTTGGTTATGGAAGACAAGATTCTCAGTACTAGGAGCTAAGGGCCACACCCAAAGAATATAGCTGCTGTGTGTAAGCTTTGGTGCTGATGCCTGTCCCCACCTTGCACTTTGGTTCTCCTCATCCGGTGGTGGAGGCTGTGGCTGCAGGGACATGTTACTTGCCAGTTGAGGGTTTTGTTGGTAGGTGTGAAGAGGCTGTTCACCAACCTGAACAGAGGCCTTGGAAGAACAGATAATCCTGTAACTTTCCTTCAGTTCTGGGCTCAGTAAAGAACAGTAATGGACAAGGGCATCATTGCTGAACCAATATGGGCACCTGCACTGATCTGAACTTGGGATTCTGTTTCTTGGTGTGGCCAGGCCACTGACTGCCTAGTGCTCTTGGGGGCCCCAAGTGTCTGCTCAGTGGCAAATAAGACCTGATATGTATCATGGTCTCTCTTTTCTACATCCCTACAGGTGCCTTGGGAACACATGTCGCTGTGATGGATTCTGCCCTATTGCACTGGGGTGTGCCAGCCAGAGACTCCTGAACAGAGGCCCTTTGAGTCTTTCTTCCATTTGACATGCTGCTCTCAGTGTAGGATGCATGAATCGTGCTTCCCTTTTGAGCTCTGTGTAAGAGGCCAGATCAACAAGGGACTGGGGAGATTGTCTCTGACACATATCTTGATGGAGATAAATAGCTGAAGACAGGGGTTAACCTAGGAGCACAGGCAGCACACTTTGCTTTTCTAGCAGAGTGCAGAGCCACCTGAAGAGTGTGAGGCCTAAGCGCATATGTGTGTGTGGTGTCTGCGCATGTGTGTGTGTGCGCGAGTGTGTAAGTATGAATGTGCACATGTGTGATGTGTGCATGCATGTTTGTGTACGTGAACGGTGTTTTGTGTGTGTGTGAATGTGCACGTGTGTGTGTGTTTGTGTGCACGCGTCTATGCCAAATGAGTCTCCATGAGGTCAGGGTGACACTGAAGCTGTCTGAATACGCAGGTGCACTCTAGTGCCCTGGGGAGCTTTCACCTTTCTGTTGGCCCCAGCTGGTTGCCCGTGTGCGTGAGAAAGTGCTGATGCCAGTGCCACAATCACTCTGTCAAGTTCCAGCTGAAAGCCCAGGGGTGTGACACTGGGGGTGCGGCCTGGGGAAGGAGAACACAGAGAGTAGCCTGAGACACAATCATCTCGTCTAACCACAGACTCCCCACCTCACACTTCCTTGATTTTTCTCAGTTCTGAAGCCTTTTATGGGAGCCTCTTGCCTTTTTATTCCTTCTACCTTTCATCCCAGAGCCTGCCTGCATCTCTCTCCTTCCTTCAGGCAATCTCTCCAATGTGCTAACTATATGCAGATTGAACCTTGAAAGACACATTGTGGTTTTTTATGTGTGAGTAGTTAAATTTTTGTACATAATCTCTTCCCTTCTTATACATCTTTTTTTCTTTTTTTTTTGTTTTCTAGCTTTATTGAGATATCATTAACATAACACTGTGTAAGTTTAAGATGTACCATGTGTTGATTTTATATTCAGAAATGTTCAAAGGTATACCTATCTTTTATCACCATATCTACTCTGTTACTTCTGACTGCTTGAACACTTCTAAGTACTGTGTTTTGCTTGTGCATCCCCTGGGCACTCAGGACACCCACTGCCAAGCCCCATGCTGTGTTGGGGCTCACAGCCAGCAGTCTCCAAGAACTTCACTCTGACTTGCTGAAATAGCCACCCACAGGGAGCCTGATGGGCTACAGGGTAGTTTTGCAAAAGTGTTATTTAATTGCTTTCTTCTTTCTAATTTGCTAAACTTACATCACATAATTTTTTAGAAAAAAGTGTTCCTCAAGAAATCAAGAAATAATGGAAGCCTCTGCCTCCAGTTAGAAATAGCTAACTCCTGCATTCAGCTCCTATCAGTGCCTGTGGAGAGTATCTTTGGGACAAGGAGTTTTTACAGCTTAGTCCCAGGCAAATTTCAGATTTTGTCTTTCTCCTTCTCATGATCAGTTGGCCAGATATCCCAGCCCAGAAGTTTAAGAAGAGGGAATGGTTTCAGAGAAGGTCAAGGAAAGCTCTTAATAACGTTCTCCATCCCCAGGGTCTCATAGACCACACATGCAGCAAGCACACCAGGGAGGGGTGCTAGTGTCTGTTTGACCTGCTCCCCAACTCCTCTCCCCTAGGGCCATTGAGGGCAGATGGCCCTCTTATTCTAGGGCTGCCATCATGGAAAAAGTAAACAAGTGATATAGCTTTGCAGAAAGCAGCCTGGTAGCCCCCTTCTTACCTAGACTGGCATCCACTGGGCACTCACAGGGAGGGAGAGGAGCCAGGAGCAAAGGGGCAACAGCACTGACCACTTCTAACATGGAGCCAGGGTCACCCACTGTGGCAGCCAGAGCTCTGTTTTAGTCAGTAGCCCAAACATAGAGACATCAGGGCCATTCAGGGGTAGCTTAGAGACCACACGCCCAGAGCTGCCATCTGCTAGACCCACCCAGGATGATGCTCAGTTTTGGGCTCTCAGATTTCTGGGTGTGGTTCTAAGTCAGAGCAGGTAGTGAGGCCCATGGATGTCCCTCCACACCCCGTTCCTGTCCTGTCACAAGCCCTGCCTGAGGACTCAGAGTCCAGGTGGGAACTGAATACATGCTTCTTTGCAGTGAAGCTCAACACCCAGGTCCTAAAGGAAGAAGGCTTTACAAGAGTTTAGACTCTTGCAAGTGGCAGGAGTATTTCAGAGTATGGGCTGTCATGGAAGGGGCTTCCACGGGGTCCACAGAAGAGCAAATGAATACTCACTCACAGACCTGTGAGGCTGCTGAGATTTGGGTTCAAGTGGACTTTAGCTTCCCATTGCTTACTTTTTTGTACTGATGGAACTTTTGTGGGGAGCATGTGTTACTTATGCCCTTTAGAAAAATAGAACTAAAGGTATAAACTAGGGAGACTCTCAAAAGCCTTAGGGCCCTTGTTACCCTGATATCCTACACAAGGCCAGCCCTAAAACACAGTGGTGGATGTGGCCGACAGGAAAGCTGGGCAGACATCACTCTGCCATGTGTTATATGAGTCTCCTTCTCTTCTGGCAAATCACACTGCTCCCTGGGCCCAGGACCATCTTCTGTGGTCAGAAGATGCTGTCCAGTTATGGCACAGGGGTGCTGAACGTCAAGTGAGATGACAAATGTGAAATGCACACTTAGGTGCTATACAAAGTCAGAGTTAATATTATGACTTTCCATCTGCCATCATTGTCCCATCCCTGGGCACCTGCCTCTCACCTAGAGGATGCTGCCAGGGCTCCCTAGGTAGACTTGCAGTGTGGTGGCCCCATGATTCCACACTCTGCTCAGTGTCTGTCCTGGTGGCAGCTGTGGCCTCCATCTCTGGGTCTCCACCCTTGTCCAGAGCTTGCCACTCAGTTGTGCTGAGGTGTTGGAGAAAGTCCTGGAAGAACCAGGGCTGTGTCAGTCTTTAGCAATTTCCAGAAGTGGGTGAGTGGGGCCCCTGTTCTCTGGGGTGGTAGGGATGAGGGTAGCTTGGCTGTTGGGGAGTTGTGGCGGACCTTGAGCCCCTGGAGCTGCTGGCTGGCACCCCTATAGAAGGCCAGTGCCTCGCTCCTGTGCTTGCTCAGCTGGGCTGCCACGTGTAGGCTCTGGTCCTCGAGCTTGTCATAGAGAGTGCGGACACTGAAGTCCTCCAGGGTCTTCAGGGGGAGTGGTTCTCCTGCAGGAAGGAGGCTTAGAGTGAGGCTGTGCAATGGAGCCGGAGGTGGGAGCGTCCGGAGTGGCTGTACAGCTTCCCTCCTTCCTTCCAGCACCGACAAGTGAGAACAGAGGAAGCCTGCATGGGGGGAGGGTTAGCGCTGGGAGGAAAGGCAAGCAAGGAGGCGGGAGACCTTCCCATGCAGGAGGTGACAGTGGCTGTGGAGAGAACTTGAGTGTGAGTGTGACAGAGAGGGGGTCCTGCAGCCTCTGTCCGTCAGGCTTGGCGTCACACCAGAGTTGGGTGGTGGGCACTGCCTCCCTGTTTTGTTGACGGTGGGTCTCACTGGCCTTGACAAGCCAGCAGCTCCTTGAGGAGGCTGTTTGCTGGGTCGCCCAGGCCACATCTGGCTAAGTAACCTTTGTCCCTTCCCTCCACTTGAACTCATCTCACTGTCCCTATGTCTCCTTAACAACCTTGTGCTCCCCTTTGACAGCTCTTGCCCCACCTGTCCCCACTGCTCTGTGGACTCCTGTTTAGCCCCAGGTGTCCCACAGTACCCGGCAGACAGCAGAGGGTCACTAAGTACTCATCTAGCTGAGGTGTGGAGTGTGGTGTAGGCTTCTGGATGGAGTGTGACCCCAGCTGAGCCCAGGGGAGTAAACCAGACAGCTCCACTGAGGTTTCTGGGCCCCATCGTGGTTCTCTCACACCCTGCAGGAATGTCCCCTTGCCAAGGGTCTTAAGCCCCTTGACCTCCTTCTCCCTCAAGCCCACTCTGCTCTGCTAAGGCACATGTGAGCGAAGCAGGCCCCTTTCTGACAGTCTTTCCCCCATGGAGTTGGGTTTTGAAAGAAGAAGGAAGAAGGAAGAAGAAAGAAGAAGGAAGAAGGAATGGAGGTGGCCATGCTGGCCTGGGGCTTGCTCAGAGAGTGGCCTGCAGGAGTGGAATGTGAAGCTGAGTGAGTATCCACTGCCAGGCCATACACTGCTCTTTCCCAGGCCTGGTGGGTGCGTGAGGGGAGAAAGGTAGCCCCATTCATGCTGGCAAAGTGATGTGGGAGTTCTTGTTCTGGGCAACAAATGTAAGCCCAGCCTCTACATGGCCAACTTTGCCTTCCTTTCCTCTCTGCAGCCTGGGTAGGTCTGTCCCTTGAGTTACCAGCCACTCAGGTTGGAAGGCAGTGGGAAGGCAGCTTTCCAGGCCTCTTACACCATCAAGCTTCTTCTTTCTGTGCACCCATCACACCCCCCACTATGTAGGGGCACTTCACCCTCCCCTAGAGGCCAGTCCTCTTACCAAAAGAGCCTTGTGCCAACACCTCCTCCTGTGGGAGATCTCAGCAATGAGCCCCCCACCCTCAGCCCTGAGCCTGAATTGAGACTTCCTTTGAGGGTTAAAATCCTGGTTTTTATCCCTGACTCTGTGTACCCTTCCCTGTGTCCACATTATACACACTTTTCACAGCCCACCCTGCTGATCACCCCTGAGGGGTGATCCAAGGTGGGGAAGGTAGATTTGTCCTGCACTCAGTCAGTTCCCTCTGCCTGCATCAGGGAGGTACTGTCCTCACTGTCCAGATCTATCACTAGGAAAGAGATAACCAGCGTCTGAGCCCTAGGCAGAGTCATAGTCAGGACTGCACAGAGCTAGGCCTGCCTTGGACAATGTGTGTGTGTGTGTGTGTGTGTGTGTGCAATGTGTATATGTGTGGATGCTTGTGGATGTGTGGACGTGTGGTGTGAGGAGGGGTGTGTGGTGTGGACCTGTGTTCAGGTTCAAAGCTAGCAAGACTCCAGTGCTGGTCTGGTCCCATGACTGTGCTTTATAACCACTCACTTCACTGCCTCCTCCAGGTCCTTGTGCACTCAATGTACTTCCTGGGGTCTCTGCAACACTGTAGTTAGGGACAAATGGAGGTAGACTCTAAGCTGTGTGAACCCACATCAAGGAGAGCTTACAGGGCTTTTCCTTTGTCCCTTTGATGTCTGAAGTGAGGCAGTCCAGTTGTTATTCCCAAGCAGGTGAAGGGTGTTGGCAGAGCCTCCTCTCCATGCCCCTCTGCACACACTTCCTCCTCACAGTAGGTACTGGGGGCCAAGTGAGGTTGGGAAGAAAGTGTGGCCCCTCTAGGTCCTCCTGAGAACCAAGGCAATATCCTGTTCTTCAGGCGAGAAGAGGAACTGACAGGGGCAGATGAGTGATCCTGTAAAGGGATTCTGTAGAACAAACTTCATTTTTGCCCTTGTGGTGAGCTAGAGCAAGCTGGCCGTGAGATTGGAGAATTGCCCTTGGGTTCCCAAGAACTCTTGACCAGCACAGCAAAGATTAGAGAGCCCTTGATTCAAGCCCAGAAGCACCTACTCTCTAGCCCTTGTCACTTGGGGATCTCGGGGGATTTCCTTGAGTCTCAATCTCTTTGTCATTAAATAGGGATTGTACAACACCTGAAAACACCCACTTCTTGGTGCCATTGTGAGGATCATATGGAAAGCATGAAGTGTCTTCTAAGCTGTCAGTGCTATAGAAATGTGAGATGTTCCCCAGAATGTACCTGGGATGCAGGTGGGGGTGGAGGGCAGGTGAAGAAGAGAAGGGGAGTTGCTGTGTATAGGTGTGGTACCTGTGCTCCAGGTAATGACTTTCTCCTTGGAATCAGCTCCTTCCCTAGAGCCCCACGGACTGAGTTCTTCATAGGACAGAAGGCTGGAAAGAAGAACCCATACTCAGGTGGCACAGGGCTCACATGGACCAGGAGTGCCAGTGATGAATATCACAGGTCAGCTTAAGAACGTGTTCTTGGGGAACCTGTGTGGTTTAGTTGGTTAAGCATCCAACTTTGGCTCAGGTTATGATCTCATGGCTTGTGCTTTCGAGCCCTGCCTTGGGCTCTGTGCTGACAACTCAGAGCCTGGAACCTGCTTCGGATTCTGTGTTTCCCTTTCTCTCTGCTCCTCCCCTGCTCATGCTCTGTCTCTGTCTCACTCTCAAAAATAAATAAACATTAAAAAAAAAAGAGGGCGTTCTTTCCTGAGTCTCCAGAGCCAGCACCGGGATCGTGAATGTGGGCAGGGCCAGGGTGGGGAGTGGCCACACATGCTGTGGCCCCTAGGCTGGGAAAGGAGTGAAGGGTGGAAGGGGACTCACCTGTCCCTGAGGGGCACATACTCAGCAGGCACATGAGACTCCCCAAGGCCCCTCCACTGGGGCCTCCAAGCCCTTACAGGGCAGGCCTGAGCCAGGGAGGGCCTCAACACAAGGCCAAGGCCTGTCAGCAGCACAGTTGCCAAGCCAACAGCCAGCAGCACTCCTGCAAGGTTAGGACAGAGAGGCGGAGGCCACATGATGACCACTCAGAGCCTCTGCAGGCTTTATGCCTCAGCCACTGCAGGGCTGCTTTCTTCCTGCCCATCTGGGCAAGGGGCCATGACAGACCCACCGTCTGAGGCTCAGCCTGGAAAGCTCAGTGAGATTGCTGACTCATGAAGACAGGAAGGAAAGAAAATGGATGGAAACACACACAGAAGAGGTTAAAATGAACGTCTTGGTGAGCCTATGACTCCACTCAGGGGCACTGTTGACCACGAGACCCTGTTCACAAGAACAGGTCCCAAAACTGAGGGGCTTGGGAGGTAGGAAGAAAGGGAAGGACCCCAAGAAGGAAATTAAATATTCTCTACCTGGCAAATGAAGTCCTAGTTCAGGGACAAGGTTGTCCTAGTGCCCATCTGAAGTCTTTGGGGCCATGCCTAGAGTTACAGGTAGGGCTAGACATGCACTGAAGGGTCCTGCTGTGCAAGGTTTCTCCCATGCCCCCTCCAGGTCATGGCTACTCTGGCCTGGGGTCAGTACCTGTGATCACTGTCCAGTCTGGGCCCAGGTTTAGCAGCCCGTGCCTGAGGACCCCATGCCTGGCAAGCTGATATGGGGAGGAAGGCTGCACAGGGGATAGGCCGGGATCGCAGGCCACTCCTTTCTTCTTCACCAGCACCACAATGATGCTCTCAGGCAGTCTGTTGTCTCGAAACACATATGTGCCTGGATCTAGGAACTGGTGGGCAAACCTGGGGAACGAAGGGCCAGAATATAGGGAAAGTTAGCTTTGCTGGGCTGCTTATACCAGACCGAGTGTGTGAGCTCCTCCCCATGCACGGGAATAATGTGGTCTAGGGAAGCTGCCCATGACTCCCAAATCGCTGCCTTCCATGCATTCAGGAGGCCTCACCTGTCCTTGGTCTTTTCTGGCCTCACCTCCCACATGGTTGACAGACTCACATCCTCCTCTGTGTCTTCCTAGTGCCTCCCTAGCTGCGACCTACATGTGAGGAAGCATGGTTCCTCCAAGTTCCCAGGCAGCTCAGCAGAGATTACCTTGAAAAGTTGAGGTGAGTCTCTCGCACGAGGTGGCTGAGTCTCCTGAAGGCCCCAAAGTCCCAGTTGGGGTTGCTGTTGAACAAATGCTGCATCTGGTACACAGGGTAGTGACTGGCTGAGCGATCTGGGGAAGGAAGTCAGGTGGTGCTGGGTTCTAGGGGGCTCCTCAGCGCCAGCTCTGGGCAGCCCACATCCAGGCAGCTCAGGGTCTGTCCTCAAGACCGTGAGGAAACTGAGAAGACATGTTTTCAATGAAATGACATGTTTCATCCTTTCATGTATATGATAACACACTTAACACTCTTGGTGCCAAGGCAGCCTGCAAAGTGAGCATACCAGCCCATTGCAGAGGCCCCCAGTCCCTGATGCCCTTTGTGGGTGAGCACAGCCAGATGCCCTGGTACTCTCAGAGGTGGGACCTGTTCAGCTTTGTACCCCTGACAGGCAGTGTGCATGTAGCAGGCACTCAGTACATGCTGTGGGGTGGCTGGGAGAATGAGCAGCTAAGGGGGTGGATGGGGCGCCTGGCAGAAATACAGGTGGGCCCAGCCAGGCAATTCCCTCTGCACAGGGGGTCTTTTCCTATGACAGGTATCACTTCTTCTTCCCAAGCACCCCTAACCCCCCTGAAAGATGGGGCTCTGAACTCACCTCCCCCAGCACATGGAGAAGGGGGAACACAACTGCATTCACTTCACAGATGTAAATAGCAAGGCTGAGAGAGGATGCAGGTTGCCCCAGGTCCTGGGGGCTTTATGGGAGACCTGGCCTGGAAACTGGGGCACGAATGTTTGGAGTTCACCTTCTGGGATTTGTTTCCCCTTTTGTTTCGCCTTGGCACTGCTTTGTGGGGAGGAACTTCAGTAGTTATGTGACACATGAAACAAAGCACTTCATCTACTTCTTGGGCCAAGTGGCCATCCTCCTGTTTAAATCAGGCTAAAAGTGTGGCTTGTGCCACATACCCAGTGATCCATCTAAGAACAAAGACTGCAGCATAAATTCCAATACCAGATACTGATATCTTCAGCTTTGCCTGAGGGAGCACCTTAATCTTTGAACCATTATTGTGCTGTTTGTACAGGGCATTCTCTGTACTAATTTATTGTGGTTCTAAAACAATTAGCAAATCAGGCTGCTTTTGCATTTATTTTCTATTCCATACCTCTCTGCTCCATGTTTTTCTCCTCAAAATCTATTCCTTAAAAAATATATCTGTTGGAGGGGGAAAAAAGCCCAACCCACACTGGCCTGGAGCTGGCTGCTCTCTTGCTTCTCTGATGTCTTTTTTTTTAATTTTTATTTTTTAAGGTTTATTTATTTTTGAGACAGAGAGAGACAGAGCATGAATGGGGGAGGGGCAGAGAGAGAGGGAGACACAGAATCGGAAGCAGGCTCCAGGCTCTGAGCCATCAGCCCAGAGCCCGACTCGGGGCTCGAACTCACGGACCGCGAGATCGTGACCTGAGCTGAAGTCGGACGCTTAACCGACCGAGCCACCCAGGTGCTCATCTTCTCTCATGTCTTTAGAGCTGCAGACCTGTGCCTGTTTCTGCCAAGCCAGCTGGTGTCCTGGGACATCTGCCATCTGCATGTGAGCAGGTGGGCTGGGTGTGCAGGGAATGCCCATCCACTCCACAGCAGCACCCCGGGGAAGTGCCAGGCAGGAGAAAGGGAGGGAATTAAGGTCTACTGAGGGCCCGGACTGTGCACAATGCATGCAAGGTGGATGCTGAGCCTGGAGGGATGAGACTTCTTCTCTAAGGGAAGGCTGTCTCACGGAGGAAAAGGTCTTGTTCTGTAAGGTTCCCAGGGGCGGGAGTCACAGGGAAGCAGGCTTCTGCTCATTACAAGGATAACAATCATTGTAAACCAAGGTGTCTCAAGATGGAGGGGGCTACCAGGAGGGGTTGAGAAGTCTGCCTCTGGGGGCTTCAGGCCCTGAAAGGATGACTGTGTGGCACAGAGCAGACATGCGGGAGGGCTGGCTGAGAGCAGAGGTCACTTTGGTGAGTCCCTGCCTCCACCCAAAGCACAAAATCTGACACCCATGGGCTGCAGGGAGCAGTTGCGGAATGTTGGAGCTAGGGCATCTGCTCCAACAAGTGAAGGGAGGCCCACAGCAAGTGACCAATCAGGTTGAGAGCAGGGGGACAGCACAGGCTTGTTACTTGCTACTTCATAGTTGTGGTCTATATGTGATGTCACAGAACAGCCAGGCAGAGGAGGGATGAGAGAGCCCGAGCCTGAGGGAGGGTCTCAGGTACTGAATTAGGGAACTCACTGTGAGGAAGAATGTGAAGCTGGAAAAGAATCACGTCCCCTTCTTTCAGGCAGATCACTGGGTTTGGAATATGGAGATGAATGCCAGGGTCCTGAGGGACAGAGTGCTCCAGGCCTGCAGTCCGGTGATACCTTTGTAGCCAGGGGCTGGATACAGGTGGTTCTGGGAGAGTTTGGGGAAGGAAAGCTGAAGGATCTGGGCTTGTCTGGGGGGGTACACACACCCACCTACTAGCCCTGTCCTGTCTCGATTCCCTTTTAGGAGCAGTTTCAGCACTTCTGGAGCCCTCACCTCCCCAAAGACGGTCTTCCTACATGGCCTTCTGTGGTCCCTGCCTGACTCTCACCTTTTGAACACCAAGACAGGGCCGAGAAGTTTCTGAGGGGCCATCCCTTGCTGAAAGAATGCAGCCATAGCCTTTACCCCCTTGCACTCGCTCTGGGAAAGCCTGGGCTTGGTATTCCTCCTCTGCTTACCAAGGAGGAAAGAGTCAAGCATGTCCACTCTGGAGATGACAAAGCCAAAGATGCCACGGGGACCACATTGGACCAGATGGACCCTGGCATTCTCTTGGAAGAACTGGTCTGGGCCCAGAGTGCTTGATACTTCCTGAGAACATACAGCACAGCATTATATACCTGGGGAGGGCCAGAGGGGAAGCGAGGTTTGCAGAGATGGATGGCCAGAAACCCAGACTGAGCCCTTTGGCACAGCCCCTGGTGATGCTGAGTTCAGGGATATCCACTGTCCACATCCCTCAGGATTTGTCTCCTTCCTTACTGAAACTTGCCCAGGGGGATTCCTATGCCCAGGGCTCCTCTTTATCTTCAGCAAACACCCCTGACTCTTGTCCCTGTCCTGGGTCATCAATTGCTCCTTTTCTATTTGCAAAGTCCTACAAACAGAACAACTTCTTCAGAACAATCATCTTACTATCACCCCAAATCTGCTGTCCAGTGTCACACCAGTGATCTCCCCACCCTTTCAGTGGCAAGTAGACACAGCCATCTAGAACCTTCTGGTAGGCCAACATAAGGGTGAGCAGGACCTGAACTGCATCTGGGCCCTGGTCTTCTGCCCCTCCCACCCTGATGAAGCATCGAGACCCTGAAGAAAGCTTCAGCCAACACCATTGTAGCCAAGAGAAGGTCCGGCCTGTGGCCAGAGGTCCAGCCTTTGATAAGAGGCTCAGGCTCAGTTCCAGCAGGGCTCACACCATTTCTGTGACCACAGTGAGTGGTTTCGTGCCCCTGGGCTTCACTTAACACTCTATAAAGTCAAGCTGTTGCTTTCTCGGCTCTCTTAATGGCTTTCAAATTGG
Organism: Panthera uncia; assembly: GCF_023721935.1. NCBI lineage: Eukaryota > Metazoa > Chordata > Mammalia > Carnivora > Felidae > Panthera > Panthera uncia. The sequence goes on along the minus strand of NW_026057576.1, from coordinate 166,548 downwards.
ATGGTTGACATTATCAACATAAGAAATACCACTTACTTCCTTTCTGCCTTTCCCTCCGGCCTATGGAACAGAAATTCATGCAGATAGCAACAGACTAGGAAAGACTGGTTATCAAATGGATTTTCCCTTTTTTTTAAGTTTATTTATTTTGAGAAAGAGAGAGAGAGAGAGGAAGAGAGAGACTCCCCAGCAGGCTCTGCACTGTCAATACAGAGCCTGATGCGGGGGTCAATCTCATGAGCTATGAGATCATGACCTGAGCTGAAATCAACAGTCAGATGCTTAACCGACTGAGCCACTGAGGTGGTGCTCCCTCTTCTGCTGCCTGGTTTCTGCAGCCAGGGTGCCTGGGAGATTTTTTTCCCCCTTGTCCCCAGCAGGCAGAGGCTGCCCTTCTATCCCAGCCCTTCCCCGAGGTGGGCTCACCCTCTGGTCATGGTCTCCAGCCTCGCCCTTCACGCTGAGGATCAGCTCCCTGCTGGAACTCCAGGCCAGGGAAAGTTGGGGGGCCTTAGCCAGACACTGGGCATCACAGAGCTCTTCTGCTGAAACATATTCCTGGCACTGGCAGCTGCAGGAGAGGAGAGGTTGGGAGGTCTGTCCTGGTGGGTATGGCGCAGCTGCCCATTCCTGACACCCCTCCACTAGTACAGACACCTCCAGAAGGATCTGAACTGTCTATTCTTCCAAAGAAGTGACTGCACTTTCAATGGAGGTCCATGATGACTCATTAAAATGTGCTCTCTCTGGCCCCTGCTTCTGCACTAGCTTCCAGAACAGGAGCAGTGCCTGGGACAAATCCTAGTTGACAAGCTCAGCATTTTTGTTTTGGGCATCCTGCTGAGGCAAGAGTGAGGAGAGAGAGTTGTTCAGCCTGGAACCAGCAGACCTTCTAGCACAATGGTTCCCTGGCCCTGCCTGCTGGGGGATACCATTCAGTCCACAGGCCAGGGGGAGGACTGGAGAGCCAGACAAAATCAGAGCCCCTTCTCGGCTTGGCATCTAGCCAGGGTCACTCCTAACAGTTGGCTCAGGGACCTGGGGTATGGCGCTCGCTCTGCCTTGCTGCCAGTACCTCCTCAGCTCTGGGCTGCTTGCCTTGGCTGGTGTTGGCCTGATTCCCCTTCTTGGGAAATGCTGACATGGCAGCTTCTGGAAGGAGATTGTATTTGGCTCAGTCTCCCATCAGAGCTGGGTCCTGCCCAACCTTTCCAGAGGGACTCTCTGGGGACAGTCAGGACCTGTCTGGAGACGATGAATTCATTCTGTTCTCAGCAGGTTTTTGTCACTCACATGCCCAGTTCAGCGCTGAGCTTCCCATCCACTGGGTGGCAGAAAGAGGAGCAGTTGTGCAGCTGGGGGGACACACACTTGCGGGTGGCAGCCAGACGTACTTCTCCAGCTGAGCAGCGCTCAGCGACCTGAAGGAGGATGTGGGAGAAGAGTCCTGGCTCTGGAACCCCCTGCAGGCCCAGGATGAGGGCACTCTCAGCATCAGAGAACATTCCAGGGACATGGTGGGGCCTCTGGGGAACTAGGCTCCCTGAGAGGTCATTTAGTCAGCACCCTAAGACTAAGGTTAGGCTTGAGGGTAGAGGGAACCTACAATAGTAATAGAAGACAAGTTTGCTGCTTGGAAGAGGTAACTGGGAGGTCCAACTCTAGGGAGACTGGGTGGAGTGATCAAATTACTCTCCTAAGATCCTTTATAATGAATGCTGAAATTTGTGGGTCAATGATAAGGAGAAATATGTCTTATCATGTGAGCTTTCTAAAGTGTTCTCATTTGTATAGGAGGTAATCCATCCAGCACAAAGGACTACACATTAACCCAACAGACAATGAAAAGCGGCTGGCATGCAGAGGGACCCATAAATGCTACCTCTCCTCACTCTCCTCAAGCCTTCCTTTCCTAAGGCTGAGTGAGGTGTTACCTGGGGCTGACAGTCCTCATCACTGTCGCTCTCCTCACTTTCCAGGCCCCTCCTGCTGTAGGACTCATGTCCTGCCTGGCAGATGCAGGAACCATCTGACTTCTGGAAGACCCTGTTAAGGCCCCGACATGTGCAGTGGGAGGCACCTGGAGATAGAGAAGCCCTATGGCCCATCACAGGTGCCTAACAGTGAACCATGATATGCGAAAGCTCTCTTTCCCTGTCCACAGTCAGGTACCTGATTAGGGTTAGAGTTAGGGTTAGGGTTAGGGTTAGGGAGATCAGATAACCACATTTGCCAGAGTCTGACCTTAGGAGTCTTTGTGGGGATTGAATGAAATCTTCTGAGTCAATGATTCTCAGCCCTGACTTTTAATTAGATTCATCTGAGAAGCTTTAAAAAACATGGATGTCCAAGTTCCCTTTAGGCAAATTTAATAAAAACCTCTTAAGTGAAGCCAGAACATCTACTTTTTTAAAAAGGCCCTTGAGTGCTTTAATGTGTAGCTGGGGCTGCAAATTACTGATATAATTGAAAGCACTTGACACCTCATGGAAAATGTTGTTCCTATTCTCCACTACACAAAGCCTTGTAGGCCTGTTCTGAAGGACTAGCACGGGCCTCTGTCTCTAGACAATAGAAAGAGAGGGAGCTGGAGAGACTGAAGGTCTCTGAAGGAATTTGAAGGATGGTCTAGATTGGATAGACAGAGCCAAGAGAACAGGGATTCTCAGCAGAGGATAAAGTGATGAGTGGGGAAGTTCATATTTTATATGGGAGACCAAAGGAGTCTAGGTGAATGTTCTTCTGGGAGAACAATTTGGGAGAGAGGCAGAGATTGGGACCTTGTAGCTGACTAGGGTTCTTTGCAATTCCAGCTTGTTTGCCCCTGTTGGGACTGTCATCTGCTCAGGAAGAATTAAAAACTCATTTAAAGTTTCGCACATGTCAACTTCCTGAAGATAATCACTCATACACTGTGCATAGTAGCCCAAAGGCCCTCAGCAGAACTTGTTGAATGGATTGAAAGTTGACTTTTTTTTGTGTGTGTGTGGACTTTGTCATATTCTTTCCCCAAATTAATTTAGGGACCACTGACAAGAGAAATAATTATTTATACTGTAGAGAAGGAAGGGAATTAATTCTGAAGTGACACAGAGAACTCTCACCAGTGAGGTTATAGATGGTCAAGCCCTCTCTAATATCCTGAACTTCAGTATGTTCTTTGGCTCATTTGGACCAGGTCCCTGCTGACACCCTGGGCACTCTCAGATCGGATCCAGGAGTCTTTCGTGTCTCATTGTCCAACTGGGCTTCCACTTGGTTTTGTGGGACCTGTAGTTCCACAGAAGAGCCTTGGGGACTTCTTGGGTGAAGGAGTGACTCCATGGGAGCAGCTGTGAGAGCTTGTCCTTTGTTGAATATGGGCTACTCTACTTTTGCATTACTTCACATTAATTTCCTAAATAAACATTATTTTGAAAAACTCTTGGCCTGGCATCTATGACTATAGAAATAATCATGGATCTATATTAAAAGAATCATTGTTTAATATCTTTCCCCAACAATCTCAACTCAACAAGATTTTACTCATTCTCAAGTTCCTGTTTAAATACAATCTTTCCCATAAGTTTCCCTGATCCTTCAGTTCTTCCCATTTTGAACTATCCAGCCTTCCTTGTTTTTTTCTTTCTTGTGGCACTTGATGCTTCTGCCAATTTCTTATATATTTTCTTTCTTCCTATTTTATTTGTCTTCATATCTTCCATAGTGTCTTTGTGGCACTAACAACAATAATTGGAACTTGGCATTTGTGAGCTAACCTCTAAAATAAGTTAACTAAAAAGCCCCTACTTCATCCCCAAAGGGAAAATGGCAGTTTACAAAAGTGCATATACTTACAAGATTTTTTCTACCTTTGACAATGGCAGAGTATCTTCCTATGACATATAACTAGAAAGGTCAGAAAAAATATGGAAAACATCTGTTTGAAGGAATGAAGAACTTAACTGGGAACTTAAGGGGAAAACAATTTTGGAAAGAATGAAAATCCAGAGGGGCGAGCCCCACATTTGGCACCCCGTTTTCCTGAAAGGCATTTACCACTTCAAAGGTACCATTAAGAGGCTGAGATGAGCATAGCTTTAGGATGTCTCATAAGGCTAAGGGGACAAATGGTGTATTTGAGACCAGGGCAATTAGCCAGTTAGAGAGTGGGCATGGGTGGAGACTTACCAGGTGGAGAGAAAGAAGAGCTCCCACAGGGGAGGCAGCCGGCCTGGCCAGGATGGGCACTGAAGGTGCCTGCGGGGCATGGCAGGCACTCTCCAACTGCCCCTGCCTGGCTGCTGTTTCCAAAGGTTCCTGAGGGGCAGGGCCTGGGGCTGTGAGTCTTGGCTGGACAGTAATGCCCCACTGGGCAGGGCTGGCTGTGGTAACTCTCTGTTCCTGGAGGGAAATGGAGGGGAAATTCTGAGCCATGGACTTCAGCTCAGGTGGGGACTAAGAAATGGCAGAGTCCAGGGGAAGAAGGAACTTGGGGTATGGGTGGGGTGGAAAGTGGGAGGGAGATAGCAAAGCAAATACTGTTGAGGGCAGATCTAGATTGTAGGGAGGACAGTGGAGGCTCTGTTCTTTATTGTATCTACCCCCCCCCCCGGCCCAAAACAGTCCTCCTTGACTTTTGGGGCACCACAGAATGCACTTCCATCCCTCTAGCAAACAGAGCAGAATACCCAGCATTGCTGACACACTGGGCAGTGGTTGTCCTGTTTTTCAGAGCACTTGGACCACTCAGTCCAATATGCTAATTTGTACGATGTGATGTACAGTCTGTAATTTTTAGGTCTTTTAAAAACTAACATCAAGACAGGTGTGGTACCAACTTTCTCTGAATCTTCCTTCACCTGTGTCCTCCCCATGTTCTTGGGTCTTTCTCATCAGGTGGCTGGTCTAGCTGAGAAAAACTAGCCCCTGTTCCTCTGCCTGCTCCCAGGGGTTCTGTGGGTCCTCCCTACCTGCCACCTGCATCTTCCTCACCGGGCTCTGCCCAATTCTGACTTGAGGCCCCAGCCCCCCTCTCTTGCTCACATCCAGGCTTCCCAAACTCACCCTGGTGGCAGCTGAATCCAGGGGGGCAGGGCTGGCAGGCTTGGGAATCCAGAGCCAGGCTGCGGTAGGTGCCTGCTTCACAGAGGTGGCAGCAAGTCTCCTCTGAGACCCTGAGGCCACTCCTGTTCAGTGCCTCGGAGCCCCCAGGGCACTCATGTGGATGGGCACTGCCCAGGGGACAGTAATAGGGAAACAAACAGCTGCACAGAGACACAGAGCCCAAGACTCTAGTTTCATGTTGATAAGGGGCTGTGTGTGCTATTGGCTCTCATCTCACTAGCAGGGTTCCCCTCAACTCCCCCATCAACATTCCCCATGCTTGACCCTTAAGCTGCCTGGGGGAGGGGCAGCTCTGATATTATCCCAGACAGGGGGTCATGGGCTGGGCTTTGTGTCCAGTGTGGACTAAGTAGGTCCAGGTGTCATCCTGGAGGAGGGAGCCACATCCATTGGCCAGGTCATTGGGCAGTGGCCAGACCTCTGCTCCCTGCCCACTTCACCCTGGGCAAAGGAATGAGTGGAACAAATCTGACTGGCTCTGGATGGGGGGACACAGTGGGAGTGCTGGGAGTGTCAGTCCTGGACACAGGATTGGGGTTGCCAAATGAAATACAGTGCATCCAGTCATATTTGAATTTCAGATAAACAGTGGTAATTAACAATGAATAAACAATGAGTATAAGTACTCTCACATATTGCATGGGCCATACTTATACTAGAAATTTGTTGTTTACTTAAAATTCATACTTAACTGGGTTTACCTGTATTTTTATTTGCTAAATCTGGCCGCCCCACACAAAATGGCCCTGGAAACTAATGAAGGGCATCTCAGTGGGATTTGCTTCCTCACCCTCCCTTCCTTTTTAAGGACAGAGGCAGGGACTGAAGCATGTAAACACTGTAGCTGGGAAGTCCAAGCAAAGGGTTACCCAGTACTTGTCTCAGGGTCCTGAATCCTTTGGGACTCAGGGGTTTGACTCCTCTCTGGAGATCCCTGAGGCTGAGACACACAGGCAGGGGAGGGTACTCACAGCTGCCCTGGGCCAGTGTAGGTGGAGGAGCCAGCAGGGCAGGCATAGCCCCCAGGACAAAGTGGGGGGATCCCTGTCTGGGTCTCACAGTAGGAGCCAGCCCTACAAGTGACCTCAGCCACAGCACCTGAGGGAGACAGGAACAGACCAGTGCACCTTGGTCTTGAGGGTATCCAGGTGGCACAGATCCAACCAAGACTGAGTGGGCCATGGGGGGCTGGGCAAACGGCTTGCTAAGACAAGCAGGTGGCCATGCCTTGCCTGCATGATGCGCCCAGTGCTGATAAGACTTGCCTGAGCACCTGGCCTAAGCCTTGGGGGTGAGAGTACAAGGGATGGGAGCAGTGGCTGGGGAGGGAGGGATAGGCCAGCAGTCTCACCTGCAGGGCATTCAAATCCAGCTCTGCAGGGGATCACAAACACATTTGCATGATCCCTCAGCTCGGCCTGGGGGCAGTAGTGGCCAGGGGGACAGAGCTCACAGTCTTCTTTTGATGATGCCCCTGGTTTTGTCCGAAAGGTGCCAGGTGGGCAGAGAAAGGCACCCTGATCACCTGGACACCAGTAGCCTGGAGGACAAAGGTGGCTTTCAAGGGAGGAGAGACCTGGGGGCAAAAACAGCAGGCATGGCCATGGGACCCCTGATGGCCTCTTATCTCTCCTCCACAGAGGTCTCAGCCTCTGGCCTAGAGGTAGCCTCTCACCTGGGGACACACAGAGGTATCCAGGAGGGCAGGGGAGGCACTCTGCCAGACTCTGGCCTCCTTCTGCAGGCAGATAGGTGTGCTCAGGGCAGGCCTGAGGGGTTCCTGGGCTGGTCTCACTCCCTCCAGGGCAGTAGTGGCCGGCAGGGCAGGGGTGGGTGGCCGGGTCCCCTGGAGAGCAAAGGTTGTGATCACTTTCTGTCCTCTCTTCCTGCCCAGCGGGCCTCCCTCTGCCCTTCTCAGGACCAGTGCACTCCTGGTACAGGTATCTCACCAGCTTTGCACCAGCGCCCAGCAGGGCAAGGCCCACATTCCTCTTGCTGCTTGGCTCCGGGGGCAGCCGCCATGGTGTGAGGTGGACACAAGGTGGGTTCTCCACTGCCCTCTGGGCAGTAAAAACCTGGAGCACATGGGGTCACACCAGATCTTGTGGAAGGCAGGGAGGCTGCTCCACCATGGCAGGTTGGCAACAGCATGTATCCAGGGGTGGCATGGGGGATTCTACTGGCCCAGGAGTTGAGAGGCCTGGATGCCAGTCCTGGCTCCACATAAGATGTTTGTCAAATCACTAACCATCTGAATTACATTAGGTGCCTATCATATGACATACATATGATGTATGTAATTACATACACATGCATATGCAGATACATATTAGATGTATAACACTGGGGTCCACTACTTTTTATGATTTTTTAAAGTAACCTCTATGATCAACATGGGTCTTGAACTCATGACCCTGAAATCAAGAGTTGCATGCATGCTCTGCTGACTGAGATAGGCAGGTGTGGGTGTCAACTATTTTTAGAATTTGTTTTTGACTAAAAAAAAAATCCTTTCCCTGAGTGGGTCTGGTGGTGACAGCTAAGCAACCTTGCTCTCTGCCTCTTTCACACCCCAAGGAAAAGAAATGGGTTGTTACCTGGTGGGCACTGCTTGGCACACAGCTGTCCTTGGGGACACGAGGTCTGAGACTCCCTGGGACCTTGTGTTATCAGTTCGGAGGCCCCAGGGGGGCAGTAATAACCAGCAGGACATTTACCCCACACCTGTCCACCTCTAACAGTACAGAGAGGGGGAGAAGAGTGAGATCAGGGTAGAAGGGGTGATCCGAGCCCAGTGCCCCAGAACCAGAGGAGACCCAGGCCCTTGTTTCAGACAGTTTCATGCTGACCCAGCGTGTGAAATGCTTCTGACCTCTGCCCCAGGACAACACATGGCTATACCCACGTACATGATAGAAACAGGATGTGATACTTCATTCAGCAACAAAACAGGGCACGAGGGTCAGACCCAGGGGTGCTGGGCCCAGTGCAGGGTTCGAAGAACCTCTGCACGTCCTTCAGGAAAAGATGGATTCCTGGGTGTCTCTTCTCCACTGAGTTTGTGGAGCCCAGTGGATAAAGACGAGGACCCAGGGCTGCGACAGCAGGACAAGTTCCCCCTGGAGGATCTTTGTGGCCTTGTCACACTCACTGTGGAGTGAGGAGGGAGAAGACTGGCAGGTGTTCTAGCTGCTTCCTGCATTGCCCCCAGCGAGTGCCTGGGGCCTGCCAGGTCCCGAGGCCTGAGCTTTGACAGGCACCAGTCTGATCTCCAACTCTTCAGCAGAGTGCAGGCTAGATCAAAGTACGAACTTCCTGAGTATAGGGAGATGATCCTCCAGAAAGAGCATCTGAGGAACTCTCCACTTTCACTTTTCAGGAGAAAACAATCTGCTCTGAAGCAGGTTCACCTCTGCATGAAATGGAGCAGCTCTTCTTTCGAAAACCCCTCTTTCCAGTCTCAGGAAATTGGGAGTTACATGTTTTCAGCGAAAGTTGGGAGCTTCCTCTGGATCAGATATCCCCAGTGTGCTTTCCTTTAGTCTGGCTACTCTGGGAGAGTTGGGCCGAGGGCCACTTTGAGAGGCTAGGCCTGTCTCCAAGGCCTCAGGGGAGACTGGGGAACCCCTATCCAGCCCTACAGGTTGTGAGTCTCTGAATCCCAAGTACAGAGTTCTTCCAGTGGCTTCTTCCTGCTACAGGGAGAATGTCCCCATTGCACAAATTACATACATAACAAGTAAGTATAAGACATTCAGGCAGAATTTGGGCATCCTGAGGCCTGCTTTCTTATTATTCTGTTTATGGGTACCATTTATTGTCTTTCTAGCCCTAATGATCATAAAAGCTATTCGCATTGTGGAAAATTCAGAGATAGAGGTAAAAGGAAGGATTGTTCATCTTTTCCCTCAGTGTATGTGTATTACCTACAGGCACATAGAATTTTGCCTATAAGGAAATTCCCCATGTTTTTAGGCAGGACTGAGCAGATCTATGTTCATTTCATACTGACCCTCGCTCAATTTGAATGTATTTATTATTTTTTAAAGAAAATCTAGGTCTGTGCCCATTGTTCTGGCTCTCTTCACCTAATTGTCGGGTTTGACTCCCTGTTCAGACCTGTGTGGCCAGGTGGGGCTATAGTCTAACAGCTGGCCCTGGCCCCTCACACTTTAACTGCCCCACAAATAGCGTGGGGGCCTTGAGGAAGGCCAGGGGGCCCGGTGGGTCTTTTCACCCAGAGGATAGAATTTGATGGCAGCACAGGAGGTGAATAACCGTGGACTATCACTGACCTGCAGTAGTTACCGGGGGGACAGACGGAGCAGTCACCCTCTTCCCGGAGGCCTGATGCGTCTTGGGGAGTGAAGGTCCCTGGAGGACATGGAAGAGGGGACCACGTTCCTGGAGAGGGTAGGGTAGCTGGTGAAGATGGGCAGCTGAGGGCTCAGGTTACATGAGGGCCTGTGGACCCACCTCCTCCACACCTGGAGTAATTAGTGACTGGGTCCCCCACCTGTCAGTATCCCACAGTCCCCATGGTGTTGAGTTTTTCTCCCTGCTTTCTCAGAGTCTTCAAAGTGCTGAAATGGCTGTGACTTTAGTCTCTCCCCCTAGGATTATTGTCCTCTTAAAAAGAGTAACTCCCTAGGGAAGAATTTCCAGATAGCAGTGAAGCTTATTTGAGGGTGAGGGGCTATTAATCTAGCCAATGGGCTCAGGGAGTTGCCTTCTCTGTATCAGACACTGGGCTCTCTGGGACTGAGCTGGAACCAGTCAGTCCATACTAAGTGTATCTCTCTTGGGAGCTGCCTTTCCCTCCTAGTCACCACCTCCACAGTGCCTTACTGCCTGGCCTGCTTGGTTGTGGTTCTCTTCTCTCTAACCTGGGTCACCCCCCAACCCCACTACATCAGTGGCCCTTGTAGTGGCCTGGAGGCCATCCTCTGGCTTTGCTGACCTCAGCATTTTCTTGTGTATGTGGGCTGTGGTGCTTTGTGTCAGGCGCACCCCAGTATACACCTGGGATGGGAAATAAGAGAAGTCCCCCAGCAGGGAAAAAGTTTGAAGAGAGCAGCTGGATATACTGAAAAAAAATTCCTGACCAACAGAAGTAAGAAGCTGAAAGGTGTGAGTTTACTTAGGGAAGGTTAAAGAGAGTCAGGACTTCAGCAAGAGTGGGCTGAGGGTCTGGGTAGCCAGGTGAACAGTGCTTCCCAGAGGGCACCTGTACTTCCTCTGTGTGTGTGTGTGACTAATACAACCTGTAATTGTGGGGACAACAGGCCAAGTTCTTTGAACTTGAAATGTTGTAAATATTCTGGGGTAAGAGGTCACTCATTTGAAAGGGGTACATATACCTTTCACAACATAGTCACAAGAAGAACAAAGGTAGGGGTGTCTGGGTGGTTCAGTTGGTTAAGCATCTGACTCTTGATTTCAGTTCAGGTCATGATCTCATGGTTCATGAGATTGAGCCCTGCATTGGGCTCTGCACTGACAGTGTGGAGCCTGCTTGGGATCCTCTCTCCCATTCTCTATGCCCCTCCCCTGCTTGTGCTCATTCTCTTTCTCTCTCTCAAAATAAATAAACATTAAATATATATGTGAAAGGAAGAACAAATGTATGCATTACCTGTGGATCAAATACTTGCAAAGGTAACATACAACTCCTAAAATTTTCAGGAATATTTTCCCCAAATTTATGTAAGACATGGCAAAGATTATGAACTTTTGTGGATACGTGCTTGTCTGCCAGGCTGCCTGGGGACAACACATGTCTGTTTGTATGCATTTGTGTGTGTGAATTTCCATGTGTCTGCATACACTGTGTGTGCATCTGTACATGTGTGCACACATGTAAGTTTGTATGTGTGCACTATGAGCCTGTGTATGTACACTTGTGCATGGGTGTATGTATTCACATGTGCATGCAAACGTTTGGGTGAGCATGGGCTAATTCACAGTGTGTTCAGGGTGACTGGACTCAGACTTGAGGAGAGTGAACTCATGGTCACTGGGACATTGCCTTCTGATCTTCAGATTCCACTTCCTGCGCCCCAACACCACCACAGAGCCCTTCTCCATGTGGTGCTCAGGAAGCTGCTCCCAGATTGTTGGCCCAGACCTGGCACAGGTTATGACATCTGTTTGCCATCATCCTGATCCAGGTGCTCACCCTGGGCCCCCAGGCTGAGTGTAAGAAAGAGGCAGGACATTGAGCATGGGTATGTCATGCTGAAGAGAAGAAAAGAAATGGGGGAGGGGGCGGTCAGGATGGGCATGGGGTAGGAGTGAGGGGAGGATGGAAGTTGTGCAGGTGCTCTTCCCCATTGGCACTCCTAGTGCAATGGCATGCAGTAGGCACTCCACGGAGTTTGAATGAATGGAAGGAAGGAAGGAAGGAAGGAAAGAAGGAAGGAAGATGAGCATTTTGGGGAGAAAGATAAAGGTCTGGGATGCATGGGGACTTGAGGGTTCCTGGGCGTACCGGCTGGGCAGTAGGCATGTGCTGGGCAGAGCCTGGGCATTCTGGTGCCGGGATGCGGGCAGTGAAAGCCAGATGGGCACAGGAGGCAGGAGTCTGAACCTAGGGACGGCTGGTACTCCCCTTGGTGGCACAGGACAGGCCAAGCAGACCCTGGTTGGCAGAAGTGACCCTGGGCATTGGACACAAAATGGCACCTCTGAGAGCCAGGTTGGGTATGGCTGAGTGCTCAGGGGCTCAGGAAGGTCATGGAGTTATCCTTCATTCTAGGTGGTTCAGGTCATGGTGACTGGAGTGCAGGAAGCCAGGAGGCTGGGTGGGCCAGTTGGAGAAAGAACTGGGGCCTGGGAGATGGGAGTGTTGAGGTCCCTCCTACAAGGCACCAAGAGCTGGCCTAAGGCCCACAGTTGGAGGGCTCCAGCCTGAATCCTGGGTGGGGACCCCTGGTTTCCCAAGCCTTGGGGACTGGGCTCCCTTCTGCAGCTCCCAGGGAAGTACCTGAGGACAGAGGACGGCCATGGGGCTGGAGGTCCTGAGGTCCCAGGGGCATTCAGAGCCAGCCACACAGGAGCTGATAGGAGAGCTAAGGCCCAGGCCAGGGCAGAAGGAGCCAGCTGGGCAGGGCCCACAGCTCCCCTCGGAGGTGCCACCTGGATAAGGAGGTTGAACTTCATGGGCTCTGTCTCCATGCTGGAATATCAAGTCCTGAAGACAGGACATTTTTCCCTGCTTGGCTTGCTGCCACATCCCAGTGCCTAGCACAATATGTGTTGGATGAAGTAGCCACTGATCAAAGCCTCGCTTAGGGCATCTCTGCCTTGGTTGGCCAAAAGAACAGCCCTGCATTTTGCAGACAAAGCCCTGCATTGGGCATCGTCTAAAGGGTGGAGGAGTGGACCTTGTCCTGGGTGGGAAGTCCTAACATCCACACTTAGGCACAGGCCTGTCTCCCAGCCTCATGTCCACCCTAGTGGGAGCCCCAGAAACCCTGACAAACAGATGCTTCTGTTGTGCTGTTTGTGTCTATGGTGCTAACACTGGGATTTTGAAGAAGGAGGGGCCCACAGCTGGGAGGGGGTGGGAAAGTACAAGTCAGATGCTCACCTGGGCTGCTCCTTGTTGTCCCCATCGGGCAGAGCACAGGGTACAGAGTCCCCTGCGGGCAGTAGTGGCCTCGGGGACAGGGTCCATTGAGGGGGAAGGCAGAGTTTCTCTGGGGAGTGGGGCTGGAAGCTCCCCCCTCACAGTAGTAACCAGCTGAGCAGGGTCCTTGGATACAGAAAGACTAGAATTTTAGGGCAGCATCAGAAGCCTTACCAGCTGCCTGTGCTGTGGAAGGCCCTTTTCTTGCCTCCTCCCTGGTCCCTGCCTGCTATCCCAAACCCCAGAGAATCATGGAAATTAAAGCAAGAGGAAGGAAAAGTCAGGGAAACAAGGGATTACTGAGCACCTATGGTGTCCATGGCCCTGAGCTGGTGGCTTCCACTTGGAATCTAGGGTGAGGTGTAGCTATAAGAGATGACAGCTGTGGGCACTTATTGTGCGCCAGGCACTGTTCTGAGCTCCCGTTTGTAGGGACCACACTCCCCATAGCAACTATGGAAGGTGGGTACTGTTATCACCCCATTTTACAGGGGAGGAGACAGAGGTCAGAGGGGTTAAGTGACTTGTCCAAGGTCACACCTGCACTAAGTTCAGAGCTAGAATGAGAACCTGCTCTTGGCCACAAGGCTGAGGACCTTTGGGGGAGAGAGGGAGGAGCAGGGCCCAAGGGAGGAAGTGTCAGGAGGTCACAGCAAGGTAGGCAGCCAGACCCAGACGTATGCTGTGGCCCTGTCAAGAAGTGCACTGCGGGCAGCTCTGCAGTGGGGCTGGGACATAGCTCTTCTGGGTCGCTGGTACTTACCCTCAGTCTGCCCGTTGCCCTCACCAGGGCAGTATCTCCCTGCAGGACAGGGCTGACAGGCCTTGGGGGAGAGAGCACCTTCCCGTAGGTTCAGGGTTCCCTCCGGGCAGGGAAGAGCAGAGGGTGTCCCTCCTGGGCAATAGTGACCTGTGGGGAAGATATGAGTAAGTGGACACCAAGTGTCCCAACCCCATAGCTACTCCCTGGGCCTTACAACCTCATCATTTATGGCAGAGAAGTGAGGGAAGCCCTGAGAGGGATGCAGAGAGCACAGCTGAAGGACAGGGAAGAGGACGCTGGCCTAGGTGGTGGGAGAAGGCGGGGAGGGTTAGAATCCAGGCTAGGAGGGTGGGGGCTTTAAGGGGTCTGTGCAGGCAGCAGAGGTGTGCCTGTGTGCTTGTGTGTGGACATGCATGTGCATGCGTGCGTGGGGACGTCAGCACTGAGGTTTCTGGAGTCATTACATAGTAAGAATGAGAAATAGGTCTGGTCTGGCTTGATAGGCCTGGGAGAGAGAGTTTCTTATGCTAGAGAAAGTGGGGTCATGTGCACCTCAAACAACCCCCCAGTATTCCCACTCAAGAAATAGCTGCCCTAGAAGCATTCCAACAGGCAACCTGGTTAAGAGTCTCACAAGAGACATGCTGTAGTCTTCTCTGGGGGCATTTACTCAACTCTCTCAGGGTGGGGTTCTCAAAATCCTCTGGTTTCACTCTGCAGACAGGTGGTGGCTGTCCAAGGACAGCAGCACCTTAGGATCAGGATGGGACTGACCAGAATTTCCAGCCTCTCAGATCTGTGTTCCTCCCTCCATAGAATATGCACACTTACCTTCTGGGCACCCTGGAAACCTGCGGTGATAGGGAGGTATGAATATATGAGGCTGGTCACAGACTGTGTGAGGGAGGCCCTGGCAGTCCTCAGCAACCTTCACCCTGTGTCCTCCTTCTGCAGCATAATTAGCCCCATTTTATAAGTGGGTCTCTGACTGCCAGGGAGGGCTGAGGTTTTGCCATCGAGCATTCAGTGCCAGGACAGAGTCGAGCTTTGGGAGCCGGGGGCGCCAACTACAGTGAACCCTGAGGTGCGCTGTCCATTGCGGCCATGTCCAATGTCCCTCTACCCCTGAGAGTGATGGAAGAGGCTGATCTGAGGGCATTCGTTACCTTTGGGGCAGGTGGTGGGCTCCACGGTAGCAACATTTTGGCAGTAGGTGCCTCCTGGGCAAGGCAGGCAGGTGTCAGCCCCAGGCAATGGGCTGAAGGTGCCAGGTTCACAGGGCTGCTCGCTGTGAGCCCCTGAGGGACAGTGGAAGCCAGGAGGACATCTGTATCCGTGGGTTCCATCAGAAGGTGAGGGCACAGCACTGCCTCCCAGGCAGATATACCTGAGGAAATGAAGAATTGTGGCTGAACCACTTCTAGCATGATGATGGGGTCCTGGCCAAGCAAAAGGTGAGAGAAAGGGGTAGCCTTTGGAGCCCCAGGCTATCAGAGTTGTGCTGAGGACAAGCTCAGTATGGCCACAGCCAAGGGTCATCCCTGGGATGGAAGGAGGTCCTCTGGTGCTCAACTCTAAAACATGTCTCTGCCCCTGTGATAGGAAACTATACAGTAGGGGCTCAGGCCCAGTTCTGGGAAGGGTCAGACATTTTCCAGGATAAGCATGGCTTCCCTCTCCAAGATTTTTCTGTCCTGTGAACAGATGGAACAGGACTTCCTTCTTACTGGTGGCCAGTCTCCAGTCCCTTTCAACAGTGAGGAGAAAACGTACTTGTCAGGAATCTCAGACACAGGTTGGCCATTGGCCAACGAGGAAAAGACCAAGGCCTGGTAGTGGAGGGTGTGGAGGCTGCCCTGAGACTTAGTGGGACCATAGGGCTGTCCTGGCACACTGGCATTCCTTGGATCTTGGAAGGTCAGTGCTGGGAGGGTGGGATCAGTTCAGTCCTATATCAAAGGGACAACACATCAGAGGCCTACATCCTAGGGGACAGTTACCCTGGCTCAGGCTCCTTACAGGGACTGGGGAGAGACCATGGGATCTGTAACTTGGGGCCCTATCAGGCCTGACCTAGGGACCCTCCTCCTTCTTTGCACCTGAGGAGTTCAGGGTCAGGGCCCCCTCACCCTGCATCGCAGAGTTCTGCCTCTGGGACATGGGAGAGCCCAGGGTTGCTGCAGTAGTGCCCTGGAGGACACGGCTGACACTGGTCCTCGCTGGCCAGGCCTGGGGCAGAGGAGTAAGACCCAGGCAGGCATGGCATTGGGGAGCCTGTTCCCCTGGGGCAGAAGAAGCCTGGAGGGCAGATATCATTCCCAGAAAGTCCTGGGGCCTCCACCTGTCAGTCAGAGAGAAGGAAGAAAGGCCTTTACATTAGAGCTGTGGTCTCAGGTTGCAAACACCTCTGCTGGCACCTGGGGGTGGGGAGACCTCAAATAAGAGCATTACATGCAAAATCATCCCATTACTATGTGCTTCCAACTCTTTCAGTCAAAGGCCTATGGAGGATGAACTAGAAGGTCTGGGAAGGGTCTCTTACTTCCTAAATATAGTATTGACCTCCTCCCCCTCTCTTCCTCATTCCCTGACCTTGTCTCTTCTCTGTGGCATCAATGTAGGATTGGGGCAGTCTATGTTCTAAAATGGAAGTTAGTGCAAGGGGCAGGTATGTCCAAGGTCACAACACAAGTCAGTAACAAAATGAGAATCAGAGACAATCAACTAACACACCAATACACATCTGTCCATCTGTCTGTCCAACATGAGTCCATGAGTCCATCCACACAACTGATTCTCCACTACCCTGCTCTACAGTATAATGATCTAATATACTGATGGTCACCTTCTCACCATGTGGCTTTGAGAACATCCATTACTCCACATGCTTCTCCGTTTCTTCATGTCTAAAGTGGGGTAACCCTGGGGCCTCCCACAGGGCCATTGCAAGGACTGCTGAGTCAATGTGTATATGACACATGAACATTGCCCAGTACCAACTAAAGGCTCTATTTATGTTACTGCTATTATTGTCACATGCCATCAAACCCAAGATGTCATACAAGAAGGCAAATGCTTTAAAAGAAAAAAAGTCACTGTTCAGGGTGGACTCAAGACACATGTCTGGGGGCATATGCCTAGTGTTACATACCTTGTGTTTGAGGGGGGTGGGAGACACCGCACCTCCTGTGCAGTAGTGCGCTGAGTGGCAGAGCCCTGATGGCTGGGACAGCCCTTCTGATGAACAGAACATCCCTATAAGAAGCAGACCCAAGGGGCAGGTGACAGAAGGACCCCTCCCACCTCCCTCTGGCTCTGGCACCAGCCCTGCCTCTCTTAGGCTATGCCCCACATGCTCCTCCCCTCCCCAGGCTCTCAGACTAGCACAGGGTGTTAGCATGATGGCCAGGCAGAGTCACGAGTGAGGGGCAGAATGAGCTAGAGACACATGGAGCTGCCTTGCCCAGGGCAGTGCTTTTTTCCAGCCATACCTGGTCTCTGAAGAAAACATGGGGGTTGGTCTCACCCTGAGCCCTAGAGGTACATGTGGGGGTAGGCTGGAGCACAGGCTATGAAGAGGCCTGGAGAATCCAAAGGATGGTGGGGACTGTGGGCCTACAGGAGATCAATGGGGCTCTGACCCATGCTTGGAATTGACTTTGCTTACCTTGACCCAGCTGTTAGGCATATGAGGGGCTGCTATGGCAATATGGGCACAGGGGGCCAAGGCACATTCCCTAATGGATTTGTTTGCCTGCCCTCCTTCTACTTTTCCTTATTCTCTCCTCAGCCCTTTAGTCTAGGCTTTCTAATGGCTCATTGTCCAGAGTCCACAAACCTGCTGGGCACAGCTCACAGTCCAGTTCTGCACTGGCCCCTCGCCTGGGCCCGAATGTCCCCCGAGGGCATGGGTGGGCAGTGGCTGAGTGGGAGCCAGGGGGACAGAAGTAGCCCTGGAGGCACAGGCTGGGGCCACCGGCTGTGAGACCTAGGGTGCAATGGCAGGGTCAGCCTGAGCTTGCAGTAAGAGCCCTACCTTCTGAGCATCCTGGTCAGAGACTTGGGACCCCCCTCCCCCCAGCTCCGAGGCTGCCCTGGCCCAGCCCCTCAGTCAAGGTGCTTCATTCTTTGTCTAATTCCCAGGCATATTGGGTGGGAGAGGGACCCTCAATGGCTGTCCATCTGTCATCGTGGCAGAAGGTGTATTGCCCAAGAAACCTCTGTAGCCTTATGAGATCTCTAGCCTTGAGGCTGACTCTTGAGCATAAAACTCCGCTTCTCTATAAGGTGGAACTTGCCCATGCTGGGCACACTAGGTCCACCACCCATGCAGTGGTCTGAAGACTCCACTTCTTTGCTCCTGGGCTCTGCTGGGTCAGTAGCCACCTGTGTATCTCTAAATAGGAACAAGACCATATCATGATCTTGAGTGTGGACACCGAGTCGGGCCACAGCCAACTAGATCCTAGGGTCCTAGACCTCAGATTTTTCTGTCCTGCATGTAGTGCCTACCATCCTGAGCTGGGCACTGGACATTCTAGTGAGTCACCATGCAATCCCTCCTCCCAGCTTAAGTCCCTAACTTGTCTTTACCTTGTACCTGGACTGTTTCAGGGTCCCCTTCTCTCCGCTTTGCTGCCAGTTGTCATAGACTGCATGTGGATCATAACACTATGACTATGACAACCAAGGTTCTGGCATAAGAACTCCTGAGATACATTCTAAAGCCAAACCTAAATGAATGCATAAGGGAGGATACCAGGGGTCTCTTGTACTGAGCCGATTTACTGTGCCACCTCAGGTTAGTCCCTCCCCTTTCTCTTGAACAAGGGAGGGGACCTCCTGCTCATCAGGCATCACTCCTACAGGGGCTCAAACTACTGGAACCTTGCCCTGGGACCCAGCACCATATGGGGACCTTGTGTTCATCAGCTCACCTGTGCCTGATGCTTCACAGTAGAATCCTGCAGGGCAGGGCTCACAAGACCCCTTGGCCTCCTGGGGCTGGAATGTTCCATTCTCACAGGCCCTTGGCTGGGGAGATCCCTCTGGACAGTAGAAGCCACGGGGACACCGGAAAGATGTAGGGGTGGCTGAGGTCTGGCCAGGAGGACAGTAATAACCTGCTGAGCATGGCCCATCTGGGAAGGGTTTCCCGGATCCTATGGAGAGGGGGTGGAGGTAGGCTGAGTCTATGACAGTGAACCTGGCTTCAAATGAGAAGGAAAGGGAAAAAAGGGACCTGGAAGAGTGCCTGGAACTGTGCCTAAGCTGGGAAGTGTGGTGTGTCCTGAAGCTCAAGGCACCAGGCTTTGCAGCCAGACTCTGCATCCCCTCCCAGCTCTGCTGCTCACTCCCTGTGCAGGAGGCCACTTTCAACTCAGGTTTGTCATCTGTAAAATGGCAGCTCTATTGTGATGATAAATGAGCTTAAAAGGCCTGTCTGGTCACATGCCATAGGATCATATAGAGCCAAAATGAATGAGTGCTCACTTAGGAACCTAGAAATACAGGCCCTGCTGTGGTAGTTGGAGATGTGCAGGGCTTTGCCACCCTGGCTGCAGGTGATGGGCCAATGCCTCACACCCCTAGTCTTACTCTGGTGTGACACACCCATGCTCCTATGGGGATCCCCAGGGGACCATCTGTGGGAATCCACACCTCCCTTCTTCTGCTTCCTAGTACCGTGCACTATTCTGTTTACTGTCCTACTGTATCTAGTTCTAGATGATCTATACATAAATGGAGTAGTCAGCTAAAACTGACAAATGCACACCATACTGTCTTCCTCCTCTTTGCAACATGGTTACTGCTATGTCTACTCTCTCATCCTCAGGCTCAGTCCTGGCAGGGTCTCCCTGAAGTCCTGCCCCCTGCTGCTCTGGACAGAAACCCCTGACTCCTGAACAGGGCCATTACCTTCAAAGCCCATAGCAAGCACTCCATGAAGCCTCCACCCCTGTGGGATCGATGTCCCTCTCCTGCCCAGGACATCCAGAACATCTTGTCTGCCAGAAATCAGCATGCTTGGGCTGTAACATTCATGTTCTTGTCTCTTTCCATCCCCTTCCCCACTGTGAATTCTTAGGGGTCAGAACCAGGTCGCCTTTGCCTTCCCATCCCATACCCATGTTCAGGCCTCAGGTAGCATCCCCTATACAGGGCCACAGGTCATATGTGATGGGAGGGGGACCTAGGATGTCACCTTCAGACAGGTTAAGTGCCTCTGGGACAAATGGATCACAAAACGACCCCTCAGAATCCCAGAGAGATGGCTCTTGTCACCTGAATCTGAACAGAATTGTCCTGCAGGACAAGGTCTACAATCCGTAGCACTGCGTGCACCAGGCCACTCTCGGAAGGTTCCCCTTGGACATGGGTGCTGGGTGGGGGTCCAGGTACCCAAAGGGCAATAGTAGCCAGCAGGACAGTCCATTGGCCAAATAGGCCTGGCGCCTGGCCTCTGAATCCCAAAGGAACAGAACCTGCGGAAACAGCCAGTAGGTGGTCAAGAATGAAGGAGTCAGGGCTTTCTACATCCCTAGGTTTTCTAGGCATTGAGGATCCTCCAGAGGAAGAAAGCTCCTGGAGCATGATGGATTTGGGCAGAAGTGAACCCCCCCAGGACCATCTGAGGTCAGAGGAAATGAGCATCAAGGAGGACAATGGCCTCCTGTCCTATGAGTCTTGTACACAAAGTCTGCAGCCCTCCAAAGCCCCTGCATTGGCGTTAGGGCTTTATTTACATTGGGTTCTGCAAGGTAAGGGTGCATGCAGTGCCCATGGTCACCGGTCCCTGAAACATGTATGAGCCCCTCTACTCTCAGAGAGGGCAGGAAAGGTCAGGTGTCACCCAGATAAAGGAGGAACCCTAGTCCCGGCAACAGCTCCTCACTTTCCAGCAGGGCATGTCTTGCAGAGACTCTGTCCAGGTTCATCCTGATACTGCCCTGGGGGGCAGAGCTGGGGCTCCAGGCTGCCTGGGGGGCATGAGTGCCCAGTGGGGCAGAGAGTGCCTAGAAAAGCCATGGGAGACAATCATTCCCTCTTGGGAGACTCTGCATCTCCTTCCAGCCAGAGCCCAGAATGATTCTTACTCCCTCCATGTGAGTGTGGCTGAGTGGATGGGGCATGTGATTCATGGTACTTATGATGTACGACACTCCCAGGCCTGGATTCTTATACCTTGGTCCTATATATGCCTAAAGGGGAGGCTCCAGCTGAAAACCAGCCCTGTGTGGAAGGCCTGTAGGAACCTCCTGGTGGTCCCTTGGTGGGAAGGAACCAGGTCTACAGTGACGGGACTGAGAGGGGTGGAAAGACAGTGCTCTCCACAGGATGGGAGTTAGAACTGGGAACCTCACAAGGTACCCGAGGCAGCCCCAGGCTTCCAGGTCAGAGCATCTCTCACTGAAGTTGTTTCCAGGGGTCCTTGTCCTGTCAGATGTTTCATAAAACATGGGCTCTTTGGACATGTGAGTTTGGGAAATGCTGTGTCAAATGCAGTGTCCTCCAGAGAACAGAGGCCCTAGAAGACAGAACTGTGCAGGCTCTGCTAAGGAGAGCTCTAATGCATCCTTGTCCTAGGGGTCTGACCTTCTCCCTCTTCTCTGCTGGACCCCAGGTAGTACATGAGGGGTGAAGACCCTTCCTTTGCTCTCACTAGAATGTCTTATATAGCTCTAGAGTATTTTTATTCCCTCCCCCAAAGCACAGGATTATCCATCTTTGATTTTTTAAAAAGTCTTGTTTCTTCCTTTTCTTATTACTCATCCCAAGTGTCTCCCTTCTCCCTTTCTGTGCTCTGGGTGCATGAGGAGCCTTGCTAACACCTGGTGTCATCAGCTCCTTCCATGGCAGGTTCCAGGTCACAAGGGCCTGTCTCACTGCATTTGGGCCACAGGAGCCTGAGAACACAGGCATGTCTCCTTCTAAGCCAGCCCACTGACGGTCCCATAACATCCTCCCCCCTTACCCAAATGGTGAGGAGGCTGCACCCTTACCTGGACTATGCCCAGAGACAGAGGCCCTGGGGCAGAACCAGCCTCCTTCGCATGGGGCCTCTGGGAAGCTCAGGCCGGCTCTGGAGCAGAACCAGCCAGCTGGGCACGGCTGACAGTCCTCCCGTGACATGGCCCCAGGGATGGGCAGGAGAGAGCCTGCAGGTATATACTCCATGGCTACCACAGGGGGCCTCTCTCCCACATGGAGACTCAAGGTGGCGCCTCTCAAACCGAGTGGTGATCCTGCTTTGCCTGCTAGGCCTCACAGACCAGTGGCTGAAGGGCTCCCCAGCCTCCTGGGCTGCCTCATCTCCTGGAGGTCTGAGCCCTGACAGCTGAGGTTCATCTCATCCCCCCATCTGTGCTGCAAGGCATCACTCACTTCTTGTTGTGCCTCTGCCATACACCCTTCCATGTTCAAGCCTCCCCCAGCAAGCCAAGGTCCAAGCTCTTAACCACCTCATTCATCATTCTACCCCCCAAGTCCCATGCTATGTGCATTCAGGATGGACATTGCTCTTTGAGTATAGTTTAGGGGTTTCTTCTGTGCCCTTCCCAAGATGTCTCCCCAAGGCTGGACCCTCATTCCTTCCCCATCTCAAGGGTCCAGAGCAGACCTGTGCACTGCTGGTTACCAACCCCACCCCATCGGTAACTCACCTGGGGGGCATGGAGTGGGCTTGGGGCTACCCTTGGGACAAAAGTGGCCTGGTGGACAGAGGTCTCCTGTGATCCCATCAGTGGGATTTGGGACAGCCGCTGCCTGAGTACAGTGGAACCCTGCACTACAAGGCCCAGACACGGCCACTAGCCCAGGTAGGAGGCAGTAGGAACCTGTAGGAGAGAGGGAAAGACAGGACGCTCAGGCATGGGGAGCAGAGGGATTGGGGTACCTCCACCCCAGCCAGCGAATGTGGGCTGACCTAGTGTGCACCATGGGCTATGGCCAAAACATCCCCATCTGAGACAGGCCTGAGTCCTGCCCTCACTGGTCAGGGAGGATGTGGCCTAACATGGTAGGATTGGGGATATGTACCTGTCCCCTTACCTGGTTCACAGGGTGTGCAGTCTGACTGCTGGGCACCCCCTCTCTGTGGCTTGTAGGTGCCCCTGGGGCAGGGGAATTGAGAAGCAAAGGATGTGGAAGCAGGGCAGTAATGGCCAGCTGGACACTTGTTTCCCACCACCGAGGAGGTGTTTGCCAGGCAGAAGAAACTACAGAAAAGACAAGTTGGGAGGAGGGGGCTCACAGGGCTGGGAAGCCCCAGCTTCGTGACGTGGGGCAGAGATGGCTGCCTGGGCTCGCCTTCCATCACTGGCCTCAGGAGTTATTGCCCACCTGGTGATATCATAGCTCTATTACAGCTAAGGCACAGGGGGCTGGGCAGGAGGTCAGGGTGGGACTTAAATGGCTTAAATTGCAGCAAAAAAGACCTAGGTTTGAAATTAGGAATGACTCAGTGATACCCAATAAAGAGATCAAGAGTTATAAAGAAAGGTGACTAGAAGGTGTGGAAGTTCTTCCATGACTTCTTGAAGTCACAGAAAACTCAGGTTGAAAGAGATCTTAGCTAGCATCTTGTCCAGCCACCTTCTGTAGCAGGAATGCAAACTCTGCCCAACTGGACACGTGAGCCCCTAGGATGGCCTTTTAGCACTCACCCCTCAGGACAAGACTCACAGTGGCCCTGCGAGGCCAGGCTGTTGTAGGTGCCTGCTGGGCATGGCCTCGGGGTAACAGTGCCTGGGGGGCAAAAGTGCCCTGAAAGGGAAACAGATCCAACAGGTCAGGGCCACAGGAAACCCCATCCTAGGCCCAGTTCCTGCAGAGCCCAGGGGGCTGTTGGCCCCTGTCTGAGTGGCAGCCTTGGAGCTTGCTCCCTTCCCATCTCCCTAGGCTCCTCTTCAAACCAGTCCCCAGGGGGTACCTGCAGGGCAAGGGCCACTGGTCCCGTCTTCCAGGGAGCCATTGGGTACGATGGCTCCATGGCGGCAGAAGAAGCCTGTGCTGCAGGGCCCAGAAGGGCTGGTGAGGCCTGCAGAGCCGCAGTAGTGGCCAGGCGGGCACGGGGAGCAGGCAGCCTGTGGGAGATGTCCCCACTAAGATGCCAACTCCCAGCTCCGGCCAAGGCAGGGAGGCAGAGACCACACCAGAAGGCCTTAAAGGGGCCTCAGGTCAGAGAACATCTTGTCTTGGTTCACCTTCCTTCATCTACAGCACCCCTGATAGGACCTTGCTCCATTCTGCTTGCACATTCTCCAGGTGGGGCACAAACTCCCTATGATAGTCAAGGCTTAACACTCCAAAACTACTCTATCAGCATGTTGTTCTGCTTGCTTTCCTTTTTTCCTCTTTACTTCCATGTTCTTTTGTAGTTTGACCAATAACAACAGGAGAAGCCTGTTCTTCTGATCTACCTTCAGGGAAGACCTCTCTGCTCATTTGAGTAAGGAGGACCAAGCACCCTAGAGAGCTGGCATTCCTGGACCTTTTGACAAGCCAGGAATATTTCTCTAACAACAGGAGGGTCTTTGAATGGTGAACTACAAACCACAGTTTGGAGTGGCTTGTGAAGAGAGCCAGATATTAAAATTACTTTTGGAACCTAGCAATTAAAATAGAATTTTGTGCATCCCATGGTGGTGTTTTATAAGTTATATATTAATATGTATTATAAAGTAATGTCTCATGTCACTCCTCTGCTCAAACCCTACTTTGGCCTCTATCTCCCTCAGGTAGCAGTCCTCAAGGTGAGCACCAGGTGCTGTATAGCTGGCTCCTCACTCCCTCTCCGACCTCCCTCCTTGTGCTCCCTGCAACCCCCAACATGCACCTGCCACAAGGGGGTTGCTGCTGCCTCTGAGGTTCCTAAGTCAGCTTGTACAGTCATTCATGCAGCCAACAAGTACGTGCTGGGAGCCAGCTATGGGCCAGGCACTATTCCAACTATAGAGTAGTGAGCAAAAGACAAAACTCCCTAGCTTTGTGGTGCTTATATTTTGGTGGGGAATATAGAAAATAAACAAGGCCAGTAAGTAAAATGCTATGGTAGAGTAAGATATGTGGTAAGGAGGGCCAAGGAAGATCTCCCTGGGAAAACGACTTTCGCGTACAGACCTGAAGGATGGAGGAGATGGCCAGGTGCCCTGTTCTCCAGTCCCCATGACAACCTTGACCTCAAGGTTTGGCTAGACCCAAACAGTGCTCTTCCCATACCGAGCCTCCTCCCAGGCTGGAGTTTACCTACCTCTGAGCTGAGCTTGATGCGTGTGCTGAAGGTGCCAGGTGGGCAGGGCTGGGGTATGGCTGAACCCCTGGGGCAGTAGTGTCCCTGAGGACATGGGCCAGCCTCCTCTGGAACCAAGAAACAAGTCAGCCTGACCCCTGGGAAGTGGTGAGGAGCAGGTACTCTAAACAACTCCTTCTGCATTGCTGGTATAGGCTCTGGGCCCTGGAATTGGGCTGTGGGTCCCCCACCCCCACTGGTCACACCCTCTGCACCTGGTTATTCCACCATAGCCCCATGCTGCTGTTACAGAAGGGAAGAGATCAGGGGAAACTTGTCCTGACATGGGATGGTGGCATCTGGAAGGGGCTCTTGAAGGAAGCAGGGCATCTGAAGGAGGCAGGGCCTCTCTGGAAGGTTCAAGCCCTGGGGTCTAGGGGTGGACAGACAGCATTTGAGACTGAGGCAGGGTTTCCATCACCCATTCCAGCTCTTACTGTAGAGGCCTTTGCAGACCTTCTCATGCTGATTGGTATTTTAACATTTTTTCCTAGTTTCTGGAGGTGCTTAGCTGTGTCTTCTGTCCTCTCCCTCAACCCACATGGGCCCTGCTCCAAGAGGCCTGCCACCAGGGCTGCCTGCTGACTGAAGATGGAAACCAGCTAGTTCTGGGCTGTTGCTGAGCAGACAGGGGTGTTGTAGCTGGAGGATCAGGAGCTGGTGGGATGAGCTGTGCATCAATGTCCTCACCAGAGTCTAGGCCTCCATAAGAATGTGTGACTTTTAGGCCCGAGGGCAGCTGCAGAGTGATAGAAAGCTAGACCGGGGTCAGTGGGCCTAAGCACTCAAGTTGGCTACTGACTGTGTGCCCTTAGGCAAAGCAGACCGTCTTTCTGAGCCTCACTTTCCCTTCTGCCAGAGATAGGGATTGGACTGGATCATGGGATTTTGCCCTATGGTCCCTGGATTCCAAAGAGGACTTGAGCCCCAAAAGATCAAAACCACTGGAACAATCCCTCAGCTATACAATGAGAACCACTTGGGAGGATTAACATATTGACCATGCTTGGGATGGGCCCCACCCCCAATATTCAGATTTGATGACCTGGCTCTCCCCCAACCTCAGTATCATTATGTACCAGCTGACTCAAACGCATGGGCTCAGCTGAAGAGTACTTCTCCATGACCTATAAGGTAAGCTTCCTCAGGTCTGCCCTGGTGTTTGCCCTCAGCCTGGTCTGTGTGGGATACAGGAGTTCTTGGGCTGTCCTGCTCAGGAGGGACAGTAGGTAGTGGAGACAAATACCAACTCACTGTTTATGCTGGGCACCCATGTCCTGCCTGCCCTGCCCCCCACCCTCCACCACGAGTGAGAGCCCAGGTAGCCCATGATAGGCACCCAAGGTCTCTTGGAGAGAACAGGCTCATCAGTCTCTTTGGGTTGATGGAATGGATGAAGGGCTCTGAATATGTTCCCTACCTCCCAGTCGGGGGGGGTTAGAAAATGGGGTAGGGGATCAGTGTCCAACAGGGAAGGCCTGGTACCTTCAGTGTCGGCCTCTGGGTTGGGCCGGGTGGACCCTCTGGAGCAGAAGAAGCCTTCCCAGCACTGTCCACCAGCCTCCGTAGCATTGGCACTTGGGCAGAACCTGCCCCTATCACAGGCTTGACATTCTGGCAGGCTGCTCAGTCCCTGCACAGGGCCATAGGTGCCTGGAGGGCAGGGCTGCCAGTCAAGCCCTGTCCCTTCAGGGCAGTAGAAACCTGGGAAGGGAGATGGGCCAAGATTAGGGACTGAGGAGGCAGGGGATGGGGAGGAAGCTGACAGAGGGCAGGCTCTGGGCGCTGGGCTGGCGTCCAGCATGGAGGCCCGGCATCTCTGCTGCAGGGCTCCTGCCCAGGAAATAGAAATGCTCTGTAAATCCCGGAGTTACTATCTTGTTATTAGAATGTATAGGCCAGGCCTTTGAGGGAAGTGGAGAAAGGTTGTCAGCTGGGCTATTGGCAGGACACTTACCTCTTGGACACAGCTGAGGCCTCAGCCCTGGAACACAGTAGTGGCCACTGGGACAGATGTAACATTTTGTTGTGTGGGTGCCAGGAGTGTAGGAGCCAGGAGGACACGAAGTGGGGTCAACCATTCCCAGAGGACAGACGTGCCCAGGGGGGCAGGATCTCCCAGAGAGGCCCTCCATGGGGGTGGCAGGGGCAGTTCCTCCAGTGCAGGAAACACTGGAAAAATGTGAGCCAAGCAAAAGGGCCTCAGCCAAGGACAATTGCTGAGGAGGATGCAGCCACAGGCAGTGCATGGACATTTAGCATGGGCCTGGGACCCTTCCTAGGCTGTTCCTTCTTGAATTCTGGCATGACTTAACCTCTGCATGTCTGCAAGTGGCCCACAGGCTTCACAGGCCAGTGGGGGTGGCTCCTTCCTGACTGTAGGGATTTCCTCCCCCTTGCTCTCTGGCTGAATCAATCCTGGAATGGAACTACCTCCTTACTTTGTGGACACTGTTCCCTCAAATCTATGTGGGTGTGTTTGCCTACCCTAGGTGGCAAGGTGCTGGCCAGATTGTCAGGTGGCCGCTAGAGCAGAGTCTCCCTCCAGAGCAATCTTGACATCCTTCTGGGGTTTTGTTCCCTTCCTCAGACCAGGTACCAGGTGGGCATTGAGTGGGGACAGGAGCTCCTGCAAAAGTCAGAGTGACAGAGGGAAGAGGCCCCTGGTGGCCCAGAGGGAAACATTGGACTGAGTTAGGCTTCTATCCCTTGGATTTCTCCCTCTGGGCAGACCAGGATGGAAATGCTTCCCCTTCTCAGCTTCTAGGGGGAGGGCAGGGACCAGTTCAGCTTTGGAGTCCTTGAGTCAACTTTACTGAATGAAAGGAAGATTCTTGCCATTCTGAAAGAATGAAGGAGGAATAACCAGGCCCCTGAAAGCATCCTCAGGGCAAAGGAGGAAGGTCAGTTGCTCAAGTGAGGTTTTCTGAAGGCCAGGTTAGAGGAGGGTTCCCAGGGAGGGGAAAGGTGAGGACTGTTGAGCAGAATCAGGAGGGCATGTTGGGGAGAAGGGACCTGTACTCAGCCCTGCACAGCTTAGCACTGCCCTCCACTGAGGGCCATGGCTCATGTGCTGGGAGAAAGGCTCAAAACCTGTAGAGACCTGCCTTCAACAGCAGGAGGCTGGAAGGGCCTTGACCTCCTCCCACCCTGCCACCATTGAAGTAGACCTAGAGGTGTTGAGGTACCCTCAAGGCAGTAGTGCCCAGCAGGGCAGAGGAGTCCCCGTGCCCCATCCGTGGGGTCCTTGCTAGTGGCTCCTCCCTTGCACCAGTGCCCTGCAGCACAGTCTCCTGGAAGAAAGGACATCTTGTCAGCTGTTCCCACAGTACCCCTTGCTGGAGAACACACCACAAGGCACAGGGCTGCTCATGCTATCCCCAGACCCTCCCCTACTATGGCCATAGACTATACGCGTCCTGACCCAAAGCCAGCCCAAACCACCCTGTTCCTCAGATGAGCAGGGTCCTGAATCTCTTCCAGGTTCAGTCAGTGCAAGTTCCCAGGTCAAAGTGGTTGTGGGGTCTGGGCCAGTTTGAGATTTGCCCTCCTTAGAGACTGTCAACTGCCAGGACTAGATTTTCCTTATTGATCAAAACATTTCCAGCCATTTCATTAGCCACCCAAGCTAATGGGGTGTGGGGGGCAGGGGCTGAGATGTTAAAGGCCCTCTAGAAGAACCCCTGAACCCTGTGTTGACAGCAGACAGCCAGGGGTGGTTCTACTTTGAGGCAGGTATACTGTGACGAAGGGACTCCCAATTCTGGGTGGTAGATCACTGGAAGGTTTTAATGTTTTTATTTTTATTTTTAATTTTTTTAAACGTTTATTTATTTTTGAGAGAGAGAGAGAGAGAGAGAGAGAGAGAGAGAACAAGTGGAGGAGGGGCAGAGAGAGAGGGAGACAGAGAATCCAAAACAGGCTCCAGGCTCTGACCTGTCAGCACAGAGCCCGATATGGGGCTTGAACTCAGGAACCGTGAGACATGACCTAAGCCAAAGTCGGACACAATCACTGAGCCACCCAGGTGCCCTATCACCTGGAAAGCTTTTTAAAACTAGACACTGAGGTCTGACCCCATACCTCCTGACTTTCTGGGGTGGGATGTGGGCACACAGTGTTTCTGATGTAAGGGGTCTTGGGAAGGCAGTGGAATATTTGCCCAACACCCTGCTGCTCTGCCCCCCATCTTTACCAGTGATCCAGGTCCATATAGTTTTCCCCTGAAGCATCTCCTCCTCAGCCTGCTCTGGGACCCACCAATCAAGTCCACCCTGTGCCGAAGTCCTTTTCTGCCCTCCAGGACATACCTGTTGGTGCCACGAGCCCTGCCAGTGCACAGAATTTCCCAGCAGGGCACAGCTGGCATTCAGCGATGCTCCTTAGCCCTCTCCGAGGGCCGTATGTACCTACTGGGCACCTGTGGTGTGTGGCCATGGCTGTGCCCAGGGGGCAGTAATAGCCTTGAGGACAAGGATATAGGCTGAAGTCCTTGATGGGCCCAGCACTAGAGTCGCAGTAATAACCTGGCCAGGAGGGAGGGACACTTAGGAGGACTATCCTCTCCCTGAGACATTTAGACATAACAGGGTCTCTTGCCACAAGGGCCTTGAGATCTGTGCTGTGGAGCCCAGGACCCAGACAGCTGCCCTTGGGGCGCTCTCCCCCCCAGACCTTGTCCCCCTTCCCTGCACCTGAAGATCTTTGCTGCCTCTCACCTGCTGGGCAAGGCCCACTGGGGGCCTGTAGACCAGCCTCCTTGCAGTAGAAGCTTCGTGGGCAGGTCTGGCATGCAGAGGGCATGGTCTGCTCTGGGAGGCCGGAGAAGGTGCCAGCGGGACATGGTGTTGGCCTGTGTGATGCTGCAGCTGAGGACACAGGGAGGCAGCAAAGCCATGGCCTGGCTGAGGGGAGGCCTCAGGTCCAGGGGGTAGGCTCCTTAAGGGCAACAGGTGTGGGCCCAGCCTCAGAGATGGGGCAGGACCCATGGTGACCTTGCCTGTAGGACCCATCTCTGCCAACTTCCCTGAAGCCCAGCTCCCTGGCCCCTCCATATCACATGGAGAGACTCAAGCCCTTCACCTGCTGCTGGAGGATCATCATGTGGGCTCATACACTGACAGCTAATGAGACTCCTGATGCGACAAGGCCACTGCTGTCGGTTCTCAGCTGTCCACATCAAACAACTCAAATCACAGCAAACATCCCAAGTGACTTTAACTACTCCCCACTGCAACATTCCTTGGCCTTGGGATGGACCATCTACGGCATCCCTTTTCCCTCTGGCTTCTTCCCAATTGCCCCAGGGTCCAGACACAAACTGAGAAGTAAGATCTGTCAGCAGCCCTCTGGGCAGGAGGCCGAGTAGGGCTGAGAGTGGGGCCCATGGAGACACTCACGGCAGAAGGTTCCTGGGGGACAGGGGGCCCCTGTCAGCCCATCCTCTGGAGCTGGGGACACTGCTCCTTTGGCACAGAAGTAGCCAGCCTGGCAGGGCCCACTGGGTGTGGACAGGCCTGGGGGCGAGAGGGGGTGCCAGGCTGGGGCTGAGTAGCCTCCTTATGCAGACAGACAGGGGTCCTTGTGCAGTGTCTGGCCCCGGAGGACTGGGAGTTGCATGAGTGGCTGAGCCTATGCCCAGCGCTTTGTCTCTTTCTCTCCTCTACCCAACCCTGTGACAGGGGTACCACTTTCATCTCACAGAGGGCCTGAGGCATTGTCAGTAGTAGCAGACAGAGCTGAGATCTGAGCAGAGGCTGGGGTCTTGGCCTCACTATGCTCTACCATCTGAGGGTGGCCAGAGGCTAGGGCAGGAAGAGTCTAGTTCATATCTGGGTCCTCAGTGACTGGGAGTGTTTGGTCACAGCAGGTGCTCAGGACGTCACTCAGTCATGGGGATTCGTGAGAGGGCATAAGTGAGGGGCCACCGAGCTCCTTCCTCTGCAGAGAGACTTGCCCTCCCTTGGTATTCTGCAATGACCCACCTGTGTTCACTCAACCATGATGGCAGCAAGTTTATGTTAGCACAGACCTTCCTGTAGGCTTGCCAAGCACACCACCTGACCAGGCAGGTACAGACATCAGTTCTCAGTTTATAGAGGGAAATATTGGTTCATGCCTGCAGCCACACAGCTGGTAAGAGCAAGGTGGGTTCCTACCATTTCTCTCAATCATCTCCAAGCCTGGGTCATAGCACAGTGGCCAGAGAGGGCTCCTGGGTCCTTACCAGAGGTGGCGCAGAAAGAGCCTGGTGGGCAAGGCATGGGTTCTGAGCTGCCCTCAGGGCAGAAGGATCCAGCTGGACACTTCCCCCCTGTGGCCGTGGCTGGACACAGGCAATTGGTGCTGGTGTAGTTGTCCAGGTCAAAGGGGCGGGCGGTCCAGGCTGCTGAGACGCAGAACCAGCCTGGGGTGGAGATCAGCACAGAAAGGCAGGCAGTGGGGCAAGAGGACTGTTGGGGACCCCAGGGGTCAAAGGCTGAGCTCACCCAGGCTTCAAGCCTACTCCTCCCAGTAGCTGTTCCAGGAGATAGTTCAGGTCACCCCAGGTCCAGGGACAGTAGTAGGAAGCACGGGGATAGGTGGAGTTTCTTAGGGTGCTTTGGGAAGCGCACCTGCATCACATGGTCCAGAGGCCTGGGTCAGATTCTCCTGCCCACAGTAGTGGCCTGGGGGACAAGGCAGGCAGCTGTCCAGGCTCTGGGTCATTGGGTCTGGGTTGTAGTAGCCCCGAGGGCAGGGGAACTGGGTGGCATATTTGGTGCCTGAAAAGCAAAGTTCAGAGGAGGGAGTCCAGCTGGGCTCAAGGCTACGGAGACGATGCCACTCACTGCTCCTGGTGCCATCTCGTAGGACCTGTCCTGGCAAATTCCTGGCCTGAGCCACAGGAGCCACTGCCTCACCAATAGCTTATGTTTGGCTTTCCAGGCTGTGTGGTCCCGGGCCCAGGGTCCACAAAGCCATAGAGTTTGCAGGAATCATTTTCCTGGTGGTGAACTTTGCTGAAAAGCATGTGGCCCCAAATTTGTAACATACTGGTAAAGTAATCTTAAATCTTTAGTTTTTAGCCAATGGGATTATGTTATGGAGTAGAAAGTAAAACTCTCATGAATTTTAAAGGTAAAGCAAAACACTTGTATGAAATTTGCTGCTCAAGGCCTCTTGCTTTGGGCTCAGCCTCTGTGAAAGGTCCAGTCCTTCCCTGGGCCTTTGGGACAGGTGGTGGGACAGTCTCAGCAGTGAACATCTGTGTGATCCTTGGTTGCTGCTGCAGTTTACAGAGCAGCAAGCACCAAGCCCCACCCCTACCCTTGCCACCTATATTAGCCCCTGCTGCTCAGCCTTGCCTCTGGGAGTTGTGGCCCAGGCACTCACCTCTGGGGCAGTAGAAGCCAGTGGGGCAGGGGTGCCCGCTGTAAGTGGTGATGTTCTCAGGGCAGTAATAGCCAGCAGGGCAGGGGAAGCAGGATGCTTGGCCAGTCAGGTTGCTGTAGGAGCCAGCAGGGCAAGGATGGGGAAGGCTGGTCCCACTGGGGCAGAAGTGGCCTTGGGGACAGGGCCCCCCGTGCTCTGCGTGGCCTGAAGAAAGGAAGGAAGCTAAGTGAGGAGGGCAGGCCCAGTCACTTGTTGAGCACAATGGAGCCTGGGGTGACTTGTGCCACCAAGACCAAATGTGGACTTGGGTTTGGGGCAGAGGTTCAAGGGTTTTAGAAATAAATAATGCTGATAATTAACATTTATATAGCACCTTCCAGATCAAAGAATATATGTTTTATATATATGTTATATATTTATGCATGTGTATTTGAGCCTCAGAAAATCCCCCTTTCGCGTTGCCTGGGTAGCTCAGTTCGTTGAGTGTCTGACTCTTGACTTTGGCTCAGGTCATGATCCCAGGGTCAGGGGAAGAAAGAAGGAAAGAAGGAAAGAAAAGAAAGAAAAAGAAAGAAAGAAAGAAAGAAAGAGAAGAAGGAAAGGAAAGAAAGAAAGGAAGAAAGGAAGAAAGGAAGAAAGAAAGGAAGAAAGAAAGAAAGAAAGAAAAAGTAAAAAAAAAAAAGAAAATCCCCCTTTCATAGGTGGGCAGGAATAATGACCCATTTTTAGTGGGGATGGCATCCTGGAATGGTAACTGATTTTTGTGACCAGCGTCTCTCCGTGCTTCGCCCAGACTCAAAGCCTGTTTTTTTTATATGCCCCCTTGTGTTCTTCTGAGGACATACAACGTGAGTGTTTATTTTTAAAAAAATGGATTTAGAAAGCATTGCTTTCATGTGTGGTTGTGAGCAGAACCCTGTGCCTCCTATAACCGCCCCCCCGCCAAGTCCCTACACTGGGGTCATGACTCCTGCTCTCTTGCTGCCCACCCGACTCCCCAGAACTTCACTTTCCATCCTGGAACTGGGTTTTTGCCTCAAATGTTTTTTGGACAAATAGAAGTTCTTGAGAAGAGGGACTTTAAGGCCCTGGCCTAGGTTCAATGGCCCTCACCAAAGTTGTAGCTCAGTGCTGTGTGTACCATCCCCCTTCCCCTTCAGAAGTTCCCAAGGAATAAAGGGTATCCTCTGAGAACATGGGTGCAGAGGGTCTTCCCTGTGAGCTTACCTTGTGCTCCACCTCCCCACGGGTGCTGTCTCTGGCCCTCATGGGAGACGAGGTCCACACTCAGCTCACCTCTGGGTTCCTCAAAGGGTACCATTCTGGAACCTGCTGGCTGGTCTCTGGAAGCCCCCAGGTTCTCCCTGCCCACATTCTTGAAAATATATGGCGTTTCCATCTTTGGGTCAGTGGGGCTCTGATTTAGGAGGTTGGGTGGGGCTGAGGTGGGCTCAGAACCACAGATGTGACAAGAGCCCAATGACCACAGTCCAGAGGGCAGTGAGCCAACCATGAGAAATACTGCTACAGGCACAGGACAGGAGGCCAGTGGGTCCAGGAATAGCAGTCAGACTTCTAAACACTCCGGCCAAGGATCTTCTCCAGGCCCGCTTGTTCACACCCTTCCCCTTTGTCCTCAAACTGCCCCGTACCCAGTCACCTCCCATAATCAGAGTGCCCATCTACTTCTGGGCGTTGGGCCAGTGCAGGGCCCACACCAGTCCTAAGAGACCCCTTACCTGCTGGGGTTGGGGAGGAGACTCCATCCATACAGAAGTAGCCAGGTGAACAGGGTCCAGAGGGGGCAGTGAGGCCAGATGCACCACAGAAATGGCCAAAGGGGCAGGACAGGCACTCCGATGCCATGGTGAGAAACATCCTGGAGAGGCAGAGAGAAACCTGGGCATCAGTGGGACCAGGTGGAGTAGCCACGTCCTGGCAAGGGACCATGCATTTCTGGAGCTGCCTTTTCATTTCTCCTCTTTTAGGTTCCCTGGGATTCTTCCTGCTTACAAGGCAGGTGGTTTCATTCTGGAAGATGCCTGGAGGAGAGCTCAACAGGGCTCTCTTTCTCTTTCTCCCCCTGCTGCTCCCCAAGATAGCTGTCTGGGTATAGTTGTCCTTTTCCATCTTAATCTTAATTCAAACTCAGTTGTCTAGGGCCACAGACCTTTTCGTCTGGCAGCAGTAGGCAGAATATCCACCAGCCCTTCAACCACAGCTGTCCCCTTGCCCTGAGTACCTTCTCTTGGGGGCTGGGATGCTCCTAAACATGGGAAGATGGGACTCTACTCTCAAATTAGACTCAGGCAGATGCACAGAATACCTGATGGCCTTTCTTTCTCGGGTATGAATGTTCTCAAGCTCCCAGCAGCCCATATCGCCTGCCCTTATTCTGATAAGAAAACTCCCTTTACCTATAATGCTGGTCACAGGTCAAGTGGAAGCCCTGCTCTGAGGCTGATGTCCTTCTGTGGTGGAGGGATGCTGCCAGTGAGATGGTCCATGTGGACAGAAGACCAGGAGGAAGACAGCTCTGGGCTTACCCCCATGGGCCTGGGGACAGTGGCACTCACCGATCTGAGAAGGTACCCACAGGGCAAGGCAGGGGCACTGCTGTGCCCACTGGACAGAAGTGGCCTGAAGGGCAGGGGCCCCCTGCCATGGCATGGATGCCTCTGTCAGGGTGGGTGACTTCAGCTCCTGCCCAAAGTCAGAAGTAGGTGGGATCACAAAATAGCCCATCCCACACCCAAACCAATCACTCAGTAGTCCCAGTCTTGCCCACCCTCTGCAGAGGACATTTCCTGAAATACAGTAGCAGAGATTAAAAACTGGAGTGACATCACCCTTGACTGCCCAGGAAGCTCCAGTCCAGGGTCCTGTCCAGTCCTGGCTCATCACAGGGACAGTGGGTGGGACCCCAGGTGTGGGGGTGGGGCACAGAGATGTAATCAGAAATTATCTGGGCAGACTGCAAAGGTGAGGAGAAAGTACAGGGGTGGCAGCATTTGGCCTATTCTGGAGAAAGGTGGGCACAGGACAGACCAGGAGGACTGGGGGCTCCACACCCAGCTTGAGAAGCAGAGTCTGAGCCACTGAATGAAGGCCTCTGGGACACTTGTTTTGGAAGCCTGTTCCCATCTTGGCCAAGTTTGTTATTTCTATTTGCACCATTACGACACTTTATTAGCTCATGGAGCACATAATCTATGGGTAATAAACTCTAAGAAGAAGAAGTATAGGAGAAGTTAGGAGAAGAGAAAAAAAAGTAGTGTGTGATCCTGGTTTTGTCACTGCCCCCAAGCTGGCAGGTTTGCCTGTGGAAGCATGATGTGTACACATCTGCGTGCATGTGTGAGCATAGGAAACACGTGCAGTGCATGTTGTACCAGCAACAGGCAGGTAAAGGAGGAAGACAGAGTAACAGAGTTTTAAACATCTGTGGTCTTACAGTTTGTATGAGAGTTGTTTCCACACCCCTAAGGACACTGATGTCACAAGGGGGAGGATAAACAGTGGCCGCTCTTTGTGGGCTGTCCTTGGACAAGGGAGGTCTGGGGTTGGGAGGTGGTCCATAATCTCACCCCTGGGGCACCCCTGAGCCGGTTGGGGTGGGGGGTAGAGCTGCTGTCTGGCAGGGGCTGCCGGGCTGGCGCTCATCCCACAGCACAATCCTAGAGTGCTGCCCATGAGCTCCGTGCTGGCCCTGGCCACAGAGAACCTGCACGGGTGGCAGTGAGGTCACGATGGCAGGGTCTTGGGAGACACAAGACCTCAGTGGGGTCACCAGCCAGGCCCAATCTTGTCACTGGAGGAAGGACAGGGAAGGAAGTCCTGTTCCCTGAGGCTCCCCCAGCCCAGAGGTTCCATGATTTGTGATCTCATAGCTGCCCTTATCTAGCCCCACACTTAACTCACTCTGTCAGAAGGTCTCTTGATGCTGCCCTGGGGAGTGAAGTACAGCCAAGGTCGGGCCTGCAATGCTCCCAACACTCCCACCCTTTGAAACAGGGTGTTGGATGGAGCCACTGCTCAGCCTGCCCTGCAAGAAGCCCAGTCCCATGCTGTCACTTCTGGGCCAATGACATAAGTGTCACTGAGTACACATCCTCACTTACCCAGGACCATGCCAAGCCCTTTGTCTCCTCCATGGAACCTGTTCTTCTGTATTATGGCCACTTCTTTGCCTCAGTCAAGGTAAGCATTTATTTACTGTAGTATCTAATTTTTACCTCAATAATACAAATTCCCATATTCTGTATTCTTATTGGGCACATGAGAAACTGAGTAAAGTGATTTCCCACAGCAAGGAATAGTGCCATTGGACTTCTGCCCAGTCCAAAGGCCCTGTTCTTGACCACCGTTCCCAGGGCCTCCTGTACCCTAGGCCATCAGAGAGAGGTTTCCAGTGACCTGCTGCTCCCCAGGCCCCAAAACACAGTTTTGACCTGACTCTCCAGGAGAAACCCCAACTGCTCCCTTCTGTCTCCTCACCTGCAAAACATAGCCAGCAGCTCTGGGCTGGGCTTTGGCCCTTCCATGGACTGGACATGTCCTGAGGGCAAGGAAAGGGGATGTGGCCAGTGCCCTGGGGACAGTAATGACTGGGAGGGCAGGTCCTCTCCTGGTGGCTCTCTTGGCCTGGAAAGTAAAGCATCTGTGTCAGTTTGTGGCCTTGCCCACCCTGTGTTGTAGATGGTTTCCATAGCAACTCTGGTCTGCCTTCTGAGCCAGCCCAAGTACCTGAGCCATTGCTGTGATGCCCATCTGTCTGGGATGTGGCCACCTGTGAGCTTTCAGGGCAGATGTGGCCCACAGAGCCACCATCTCCCCATGGGCCACTGAGAGGTGTCGGGGTCCACGCCCCTCCTGGGCAGTAATATCCTAGAAGCAGAGAAGGCATTCAGGCTGGTCTAGTTTTTGGTGCTGGAGCTGTGCTACTTGCCTTCCCATCCATAAGGGTCCTGCCACACTAATAACAGCTTTGATGGCAACATGCTCTGTGGCTATCCCAGATGAGCTATTAACTAGGTCCCTTTGAATGTACATCTTCAAATACGTGTTCACCATTTCGTCAAAGGGAGGCTGAGGTGGGTGGCAGGATGGTGGAGCAGAGTGCCTGCGTCTCATCCATCTGGACCTAAATTTCACTCCCCAGTGAACCCGTGGATATTCTGTTGTACATGGAACCCCCCCCTCCCAATCCAGAGGCCCTTGGGGGAAGGTCAAAGTGTTGTCCCAATCACAGACAAGGTGATGGGCCTTCCCGGGCCAAGCAGGCAGAAGACTCTTCCTTAGCCTTTGGAACACCACTGTCCTTCCTCATCCCTGGCCCTTCTTTTCCTTCTCCTTCCCCCTCATCTAGGCCTCAGGACTTGGAACAATCCATTTAGAAGGGGCACCTAGTAGTTTCCAGCCTGCCTTCCAAGGCCAAGCCGAGCCTCACTGACCTGGGCACATTTCCCCTAAGCTCTCGCTAACATGTCTCTACCTCAGGAGCTGAGGGTCCTAGGGCCAGAGCCCAGGTGGCAGACCTGACCATCCTCTGCTTGGTGCTTTTCCTGCCAGGCCATCGCGGGAGATATGGATGCCCTCACCTGGTGCACACGGGCCCCTGGGGGCAGCCTGGCCTGCTGCAGCACAGAAAAACCCAGGTGGGCAGGGCAGGCACCAGCTCACATCCTGTGCCCCTCTCTCTGCATTCCAGGTGCCAACTGGGCAGGGCCTCTGCCTGGCATCCTTGGTGCCAGCAGGGCAGAAATGGCCAGCAGGGCAGAGGTCACCAAAGGGGAGTCCCTCCTAGAGGAAGAGGGTCCAGTTGAGTTTTAAAAGTTGAGAACAAGGGGGTTCTCTCCACTGGGCTCCCTCATAGTCCTTCTGAACCCCTCTGTGAGGAGGCCTGCCTCAGTCAGCCAGTAGTGCACTCCTGCTCATTTACACGCATCAACCTGACTTACACCCCCTTCTGGGAAATGCTCTGGGAGTTTAACTTTTCAGAAAAATGAAATAAATTTTAATGTTGAGTAGCCTAAACAATCCCACTTCTCTGCCTATTTGCTGAAAGTGCTGCTACACTTGTGGTAAGGCACATCTGTCTGTCGGTCTTATCTCTCTCACTCTTACCTATGTATCATCTTTCAGTCATCTATGTATCGACAGTATATCTACCTGTCATTATTAACTGTCACCTATTATCCAGCTGGATGGTATTCCATATCTGTGCTTAGATATTTTCCTATTACTGGGCCTTTGTGTTGTTTTGTGTTGTGTTTTTGCTGTTAAAATGTGTGGTGTTTTGAACATCTTTAAACGTATTTAAATGAATGACATTTTTTTCCCTTTTATGTTCTTTCCCACATGAGTATTGCATCAAAGGGTACAAACTGCCTTGAGGCTCTTGTCAACATGTTTCACAATTGTTGTCCAGCAGCCTGGGCCCAGGTGCAGCCCACTGGAAATGGACTCTATCCCTCAGCAGTGTCTTCTTAGGGCCTCAGCAACTGTGTTTACTTTTGATGATTAGTAGATGCATATTGTATAGAAATGGCTTTGGTTCATGTGTCTTAATTGTCAGCTCTGTTGTGCTTTTTCCTAACTGATGACTTATTTGTATTTGGTGGCTTTTTAGGTAAAAGCTGGAAACTGATATTAAATACTTTGGCCCTTCCACATTTTTATTGGCCATGTTTAATGGTTGCAGTTTTACTGGCTCTGTCTCTGCAACATCCCACCATTTTTGCTCTGTTACCCCCAGAGGCCATGAGCCCTAAAGGTAGGTACTGGTGTCCCCTGACTCCAGCCCAGGCCTCTGAGCTCAGGCCAGCCTTGCCTCCCTTAGGCCCAGGAGGGCCTGCACTCACCGGAGAGGAGGTGTTGGAACCAGGCCCACAGTGGTGCCCAGGACTGCATAGCCCCTGGGGCTCAGTCAGGCCTGTTCTGCCACAGAAGGCCCCAGGGCGGCACAGCTGGCAGTCTTCCACACGTGCTGCCCCAGGGGCCTCTCGGAAAGTGCCCTGAACAGAGAACGTTGAACTGACGTCAAGACCTGGAGGCCAGAATGGGGCTCCAGGCCTGGGTAGCCTGGCTGCTCTGCTAGGAAGGGAGCAGAGCAGGGCCCCTCCACCCTCACCATGGACACCATAGGGCTGGGGAGGAGAAAATGGCCTGCTTGAAGAATGAGCCTCCAGAACACACACACGAATGAGAGGGACTTACTTTTTGATAGACCAACAGTGTTTGATGGCAAAACACCCACCCAGTGAGGAATGTGATCAATTCACAGCAGTTTCAAAAGCAGGCAGGAAGAGAGAATAGAGGACATCAGGTCATTTGAAGAGGTGCGTATATCTTGGGGAGAAGAAGCCATGGCTACAGTGGGGGATGGGGGAGGCTGGAGGGTTCTGGAGCCTGGAGAACAAAGGCTGCCCCCCCAGCACGCCCCCCTGCTGGCAGCTCCACCTGAGTCTCTATCTCTCAGCTCCTGAGCCTCTCCCTCCTTCTCCCTGCACCCCTCCCCCTTCCACAAGCCTGGGTTGCTGTGCCCCTTGTGACCTCTGGTCTAACACCACTATCAGAAATCAGCTTTGAGAAAGGGAGTGGTCCAGTGCTCCTCATCAGAGTGGGGCAGGAGGCAGAAGGCTGGCGTGTGGCCTTGTCACAGTGAAGGAGTGTCCTCCACCCCAACCACCGGTACAGGGCCGATGGCTCCAGAGCCTTTGCAGGCACAGGTGAAGAGATGCCAGGAGGGCTGAGGGGATCTTCTCACCATGGGACAAGGGATGGTCAGCAGGCCTGGGGCTGGGCAGTAGTGCCCAGGTGGACATGCTATGGGGCGGGCCAGTTTTGTCTGATTGCAGAGCTTTCCTCCTGAGCACTTTTGGCACCAGAGATGGCCTGGACCCTGGAAGGAGGATTGGCAATAAGGTTGGTTTCTTTCCACTCCTCTAACATTTGGGCCAAGGCTGGCACATTGTAGGCATTCAGAATACATGTGAAATTGAACTGAGAATGCTGCTGGCTGGGACCCCAGGCTATTGTGTACATCTCCTTCTGAGGAGGGCAGGGCATGGGAGGGGCTCAGAGCAAGGCAGATGCCAGTAAAACTGAGGTACTCTCTGAGCACCTGCCCTGGTCCACAGGTTTCCAATGCCTGGAGGAAAGGGGCCCAGGATGGAGGCTGCACCTAGCCACCTCCCCACTTGCCTGACTTTAGGATCCTCCCCCTTCTGAGCCCTCTAAGGGATGGAGTCTGTTCTGGGAACACTTACAGAGAAGCTTCCAGCACCACAGGGCTGTGGAGTAGCAGTGCCTGGCTCAGGGCAGTGGTGACCTGCAGGGCAAAGCACACAGGCCACAGCCAGCCTTGCACCCAGACTCTGGTGGGAGGTTCCCCTGGAAAAGAAGCAGAGAGCAAGGAGTGTGGGTGCCCACAGCCTTCTTGGGGAGGAGCCGTGACAGCCACATGGGGTCACCATTTATGGAGGGCAGGAGACCACCACTGTCTCCAGCCTCACCCTCCGGATTTAAAGGCCAAGTCCCACCCTGGCTGTAAACCCCTGGGTTATGCTGAGGATGTGGTAGGTGTGGCCCTAAATGTGGCCTAGATGGGACAGTGTATCAAGAGAGGTTTTAAAACCAGGCTGATCATCCTTCTATTAAAAGTTTGCACATGACATATCTGATAAAGTGTTAGTATCCAAAATAAATAAAGAACTTATAAAACTCAACACCTGAAACAACAAATAATCCAACTAAGAAATGGGCAGAAGACATGAATAGACTCTTTTCCAAAGAAGACATACAGATGGCCAACAGATACATGAAAAGATGCTCAACATCACTGATCATCAGGGAAATACAAATCAAAACCGTAATGAGATACCACCTCACAGCTGTTAGAATGGCTAAAATCAACAACACAAGAAATGACAGTTGTTGGTGAGGATGTGGAGAAAAAGGAACCCCCTTGCACTGTTAGTGGGAATGCAAATTGGGGCAACTACTCTGGAAAACAGCATGGAGGTTCTTCGAAAAGTTAAAAGAGAACTACCCTATGATCTAGCAATTGCACTACTAGGTATTTATCCAAAGAATACAAAAATACTACTTTGAAGGAATACATATACTCTGATGTTATAAATATTATCTACATAGCCAAATTATAGAAATAGCCCGTGTCCATTAACACTTGTAAATATGTATATATATATGAATATTACTCCATATTTATTCAATATTTACCTCACAAAAATATTACTCAATATTTACTTCATAAAATATAATGAAATCTTGCCATTTGCTACAACATGGATGGAGCTAGAGAGTATTATGTTAAGCAAAATAAGTCAGTCAGAGAAAGACAAATAACATATTATTTTACTCATATATGGAATTTAAGAAACAAAACAAATGAGCAAAGGAGAAAAAAGAGAGGCAAACCAAGAAACAGACTCTTAACTATAGGGAACAAACTAATGGTTACCAGAGAGGAGGTGGGTGGGGGTGGGGGGGAATGGGGTAACAGGTGCTGGGAATTAAGGAGAGCATTTGTCATGATGAGCACTGAGGGATGTATGGAATTGCTGAACCACTGTATGGTGCACCTGAAACTAATATTACACCGAATGTTAACTACTTGGAATTTAAATAAATTAAAACACAACCAAACAAAAAGTTGTCTGTTCCTCTACTTTATGTTTTTATGTTGGTGTGGTCTATCGTTGGTCTGTCTGTCTGTCTGTCTCTGTCTTATTGTAAGTGATTTGTAATGGCCCTTATATAATAAGGCAGTAAGTAGATGGATGCTTGGCCTGACGTTCATATTGAAAACATCTCCCTGCTTGGTTGTTTGCCTTTTAACTTTGCTCATGATGCTGTTGAACAGAAGCTTGAAATAACTACCTTCAGATCCTGTGGT
This sequence comes from Panthera uncia, assembly GCF_023721935.1. Taxonomy (NCBI): domain Eukaryota; kingdom Metazoa; phylum Chordata; class Mammalia; order Carnivora; family Felidae; genus Panthera; species Panthera uncia. The sequence continues at coordinate 124,466 of NW_026057576.1, read as the reverse complement.
CTTTCCTCAATTATTTCTGCCTTTCATGTCATGCTTCTTTTCCACATTCTCTCTGGTTGTAAATATTTATTTAAAAAAGTTTTAAAAATATTTATTTCTAAGAGAGAGAGAAAGAGCATGAACAGGGGAGGGTCAGAGAGAGAGAGAGAGAGACAGTATCTGAGGCAGACTACATGGTTCTGAGCTGTCAGCACAGAGCCCGATGTGGGGCTCAAACTCAGGAACTGCGAGATCATGACTGGGCTGAAGTTGGATGCTTTACAAACTAAGCCACCCAGGCTCCCCTACAGTTTTGTTTTTTACATGGAAATCTATATTTGGTCTGAAATTTATTTTGGTTACTGTTTTCACTTTTTACGTGAAGGATACGTATCACCTTTTCAAAATAAGAAAAATTCTTAAAGTTTACTCCGTGACCAGAGGAATAAGGGGCACATCTTCATAAACCAGTCAAATCAACAGAGAGAATTCCAGAGCGCCAAATGATCGTTGCTAAGACGTCAGCCAGAATTAGCTTCCAGAGTGCTTGGCCTTGGGGTGTGTTGTTCTTGAAGCAGCTTCTCTACTGGGGTGTGGGCACCTTACCCATTGACTCCAGCCCAGAGTGAGTTCTCTCCCTTTCAACATCTAGGGCCATGAGGGTGGGGGTGGGTCCCACTCCAATTTGCCACCCTGCATCTCAGCCCTGGCCCTTGCCTTTTCAGTTCCTATGTCTTATCTTAACAAAGCTATCAGATCCTAAGGCAGCCCAGACCCTCATCTCTCTTTATAAATCCCTCGATGCCTGGCATTGTGCTAGGCTTCGGCCTGTACTTAATAAACATGTGGTAACTTTGAGGATGGCCATACCCTTCAGCCTCCCTTACCGTGGGCAGAGCACGGGCTTGGGGGCACCACTGGGGCAGAAGGCCCCTGGGGGACATGGCAGACAGTCTTCCATCTGGCTGTTGCCTGCTTGAGAGCTGTAGGTGCCTGCTGGGCAAGGGAACTGGGTGCTCCACATTGTACCTGTTTCAGAAGGAAGGAGGGGTCTCAGGAGGGAAGAGGGGGGCCAGGGCTGCATTATGCAGGCACAGTAGCTTCTCACCCTACTGCCTGGGGACAGTTCCTCAACAGAGGCCACTGGGAAAGGGGCAGGGAGCAGGGGGTGCCACTCACCTGGGACCAGCCTTGTCTGGACTCATACCCTGGGAATCCCCAGTCAGGATGCTCAGCAGCTGAGCAGTCTTGGCCCTACTGTCAGGAAGGTTCTCTTGAAATCTAACCTTAGTATGGCAGGCTAGCTTATGGCTTTCTCTTCTGGCACTCACCTGTGACCTTGCAGAGCAGACCCTGGCCCCACTCACCTTGTGGGCAGTAATGCCCAGCTTTGCATGTCCCTGAGGGAAGCTGGGCTCCAGTGACACAGAACCAGCCCCTGGGACAAGGTACACACTCCTCGACTGCTGTTAGTCCAGTCTGGTTACTCCAGGTGCCTGGGGGACACTGGAACTGGGTCGGCCGTTTGGTGCCCAGAGGGCAATAATGGCCAGCTGGACAGGGGATAGGGGGCCAGTTTGGACTTCCAGTTCCTGAAAACACAATCTTGAATTAGACCCGGAGGAGCAGCACCCCCTCCAGCTACATCCCTCTGGTAAGTGGCAGGGACATGGGCTGGGGCCTGGCATTGGTGAAAGGGGCATCTAGGTCAGCAGCGGCCCAAGGCTACCTGAGGCAGCATGGTGGGAACGCAGTGATCTTCATGGTCCCATCCTCGGACACCCTAAGTGAGGTGAACCATGATCTTTGTGCGAAAACAAAGGGTTATGGGTCAGGGTCTATTTTCCTGGCCTTCCTTGCCTAGGAGTGGAGATGGTTCTTCACCCAAAAAGGCAGGGTCCAATAGGCAGCAAGGCTGCCTTTCCCCCTTTTCACTCACCCCTAGGACAGGCTACTCCCGAGGGGCAGACCTCACACTGTGACAGGTCGGAGAGGTTGTTGCGGCTGCTGAATGTCCCGGGTGGGCAGGCATGGGTGGGAGCATTGGGGCTGGAAGAGCCCACAGGGCACACATACCTATGACAACCAAGGAGCACCCATCAGCCTGGGTAATCGCAGGGAAATCCCATTGTGCCTGCTGGCCTCTGTGGCTTTGTTGCAGTAACCTCCCTGTGCCCCTTTCTCCCCGTGGGAAAGACAGGAGTTACCTAGCTGCCTCCAGCTCATGCTCAGGCCCCGGTGCTCCTGGGGAGGGTCCTGGAGCCTGGGGCTGGAGTGACACTGAGCCCTGATTGGGAGGCAGGGGCCCCCCCAGGACACGGAGGTGGGTGGATGTTTGCTGAATCCCCCCCTGAATCTGAGGGTCTGACTCCTGAACGATGGTAAGGGGAGGACTCTGAGCCCCCATCCAGTCACCTCTATATCATTGAGAAATCAAAGTTCCTTACCCCGGTGTGCACTCTGCATCTGGCTGAGTCAGCCCAGCCTGGGTACAGGCCTTGCCTGCTGGGCATGGAACGCAGTCTGTGGTTTCATCCTGGCCTGGATTCGGGCTAAATGTGCCTGGCTGGCATGGGATCGGTTGGGTGGCTTGGTTGGGGCAGAAGTATCCCGCTGGGCACTGCAGACACTGGCTGAGAACTGGGGAGAGAACAGCCCACATCACTGCAGTTCTCTCTGAAGCACCTGCGTTGCTGGCCTCAAAAGGAAAACAATGAATGCTTCCCAGGTCCTGGTGGGTCTGATCCTCCTGTGGGCCTGGGAGTGCAGGGAGGAGGGTTGCCATCGGCATTTACCAAGGTGCAGAGTTGGGTGGGGGGGAGTCCTTTCCTCTCCATGCAGAGACCAGTGGCTTCCTTGCTCTCTCAGTGCTGCAGGTTTCAGGGGGCTCCCACTGCCTCAGCAGCACCGCCCACAGACGACTATGACAGGGAGTCTCCTAGCTTCTCAAACTCCCATCTTCCTTTCTATAAAATGGGATTACAACAACACAGCTTCCCAGGCTTGCTGTGACAACACTGTGCAATGTGACAGAGCCCCTGTGCAGTACTGGGCACCCGGCAAGTCTTCGTGAGTCCTAGTTTCAACATCACAGCATCACAGTTCCAACACCCTGGGGAGAAAGGAAGCTTTCCGGCTGCTGTGGCTCACACCAGACCTATCTTCACTTTCTTGGAGGCTGGGTCACTTCCCTAGTTCTGCTGTTTCTGTTGCTCTGTCTCAGTGTGGGACAGCCTCTGCCCTCGCTCTGTCCTCACATGGGAACTGGGGCTCCTAGTAGGGGAGTTAATGTGTGACCACGGGTGATGCTGCTGGACCCTTGCTCCTCGTTCTCCAACTCCTGGGACCTGCAGAGGAAATGACTCCTTCCTACTCAGCTATCTCACCTGAGTGCCCACTTTGGCCCTATCCTCCAGGGGCTGGTTCTGGTGGGGGCTGGTCTTGGCCCTGGGCTGCAGAGGAAGCATCACACTTTCCTCCATGGCTCCGAGGAATGGCCCAGGGAGTTGGTGGCTTCAGAACTTCACAGAAAAGTAGCTGAGAGGCTCCGTCACAGACATCTGTTTCCTTGAACCACTTACCAGGGATCCAGCCCTGTCTCCAGTTAACAGCCTCAGAATTGGGCAAAATGGAGGCTGTGAGGAATTTGTCCCTGCCTCTTTCTCTTCCTTTCAAAACCATCCAACATCCATCCATGTGGACTTCAGGGCATTCTTGGGGTGTTACAAAGTAATGAGACAGATGTGGGTTTGCACTGTGACCTCACTCTATGTGACCCAAGCCACTTAATTGACCTCTGAAGTTCAGAGGGGGTTATGAGCCCCAGATCATAATCGGTGGTGTTCGATGGTGTTATGTGAGCTAACACATGTGAGAACACTTAGTGCAGAGTCTGACACCCAAGAGGTGCTCCAGCCCCACCCCACCATGCTTGGGCCTTTCCTCACCTGCCAGGTCAAACCTGTACTGTGTTCCATGAGTCACAGACTCAGGATGTCGGAGCTTGGAGGGGCCTCAAGTGTCACCCAGCCCATGGCAAGTAAACTGGTGCTCAGAACTGTTGCAGAGTTGTGACAAATGGGAAGCAGGAAGATGTTTGTGGCCATTTATATTTTTCTGGAGAAATCCTGTATTGGCTTTTGGAGATAGCACTAAAAGAATAAGCAGTGGAGAGCTTGCAGGCAAGGGGAGAGAACTGTTTGGGCTAAGGGACAGGCAAGCGGGCAGTGAGACCTATTGTGTGCAGGGAGCAGTGGCCTAGGGCCCATGATGTGGTGGGTCTCTTGGGTATTCAGGGCCCCCCAACACCACACACCATTATCGCTGATGGCAGTGGCCCTGTCCGAAGGCCAGCAGCTGGATTGGTGGGTGCCCTCCTATCCCATACAGCACTGTGTGTGGGGCTGAAGTTCAGGAGCCTCAACCCTGCCCAGGCTTGCAGGGGAGGGCATCAGCCCTGTGTTGTCTTGACACCTGGGTTCTGGTCCTGGTTTCGCTGCCAAAATTAGATGATCCTGGGGAGCGAGTGTGCTTCCTGAGCCCCCAAATCGTTACATCCTCAGGGTGGTCACAAGCTCTCCTCAACCACTACTGGCTGTCACAAGCACTTACATGACAGTGCGTTGTGATCTGTGGTGGTGCATCTGGTAGTGCTGGGGCAGGAGAGGGGGAATATTCCCTCAGGACACTGAGTGGTCTGACCTGATAAATACCCCTTTTCTGCCCCAGACTCATTCTTCCAAGGTAATAGGGGACGTTGTTGATGGCGGTGATTATGAGGTCAGAAGCAACTCTTTCCTGAGCACTCAATATGTGCTAGGTTCAGTGCAAGGTCCTTTATATAGATGTCTTGGGGCGCCTGGGTGGCGCAGTCGGTTAAGTGTCCGACTTCAGCCAGGTCACGATCTCGCGGTCCGTGAGTTCGAGCCCCGCGTCAGGCTCTGGGCTGATGGCTCGGAGCCTGGAGCCTGTTTCCGATTCTGTGTCTCCCTCTCTCTCTGCCCCTCCCCCGTTCATGCTCTGTCTCTCTCTGTCCCAAAAATAAATAAAAAACGTTGAAAAAAAAATTTATAGATGTCTTGTCTGATGCCCACAGAAGCCTTATAAGGCAAATATTACTACTGAGGCTTAGAGAGGTCAAGGAACCTACTGATAGCCCATCAATAGCAGATCTGGACGTGTCCCAATTCCCACATGGTGTTCTCTGTCTGGGCTCCTGACCACTCCTCCCTTGTGCCTACCAGCACTTTCATTCTTCACTTTTAAACTGTTCATTTCTTTTCTCCATGGGCTCAGTGCTAGTGGTTCCCAGCCACATGACCCCTCTGTCTTTAAACTCTATGTAGAACAATTTGGGCTGCCTTGAACTTCCTGCACATGTCCTGATTTTCCCAGCTGAGCAAAGACAACATGGGGCTCCCAGACCTGGTAGCCTGATGGGGCCTGCTGCATCCTGAGTGGGGCTTTCCTGGTGTTCACCTCTACCAGGGCCTGGAGATGCTGCTGGCTATAGTCAGCATCATGAAGTATGTATGGTAGACTTTGGATGAGCACCTAATCAGCAAAGTCAGCAACTCACTCTTCCCATTGTACAAACAGCAGACAAAATTCAGAACTGACCTGCTGAGCAGAAGCTGGTGTTGGGGTGGGGTGTCTCCCTCCTGCTTTCAAAGGTCCTGGCCAGGCATGGCATGGTGATGGCACCATCTGGGCAGAAGTGGCCTGTGAAGGGAAGCCATATGGGTGGGTCCCACCAGGACTCAGGGCCTCATCATTGGAGGAGTCTGCAGGCCCTAGGGTGGTGAGTTGGGGGCCCAAGACCAGGCTGGCCTCTGTGGCAATCTATAGCCCAGAGCCCTGGTGTGGCATCACTGCCAGGGAGAAGATCAGAGCAGCAAAGTCTCTGCTCTCTGCTTCTCCAAAAAGCTACTTCCTCTGCTTGAAGGGTTCTCCCTGCCCTCCGTGACTGACTGACTGAGCCTGTGCATTTTCTGGGCCTGACTCCCATGTCTATTCCTCCAAGAAGCCTCTTGGGTCCCTTGCCAAGAAGACTGCCAGTACCTTTGTCTGAGCTTCGATGGCTTTGTCCTTACTTTGATTCAATACTCTCCACACTGTAGTTTAGGGGGTTCCTGTGTCTGTCTGTCTTCTAACAGTGAGCTCCAGGGACCCTAACACTGGCCCAGTGGCTGGTACGTGCAGGTGTTCAAGAAGAGTGTGTGAGGCAGAACATGGGTGGGCGGAGGGCTGGCAAGAGGTCCATGTCAGCTGTGTTCCTTTTCCCACTGTGCCTTTCTAGTCCTCCTGTCACTGCAGTGCAATCTATGGTCCCTCTCCAGGCAGCCAGACACTTCACTGAGGTCCTTGCCTGCCTCTAGTCCAGCCATGTGTTTCCCTAGGCTGCTTCACACTGTTGGATGGGCAAGCCCTCTTAGTTCCCCTGGGAGTGGCTCTGTCTCCTAAGTGTCCCATGCATTCAGTGGGCTCCCCCACAGCCCTGGCCCTGCCCCACAATATACATCAAAGAGCAGGTGGATAAGAGGCTGGGTGACCTCAAGGTAGGGGCAGTATCCTTACAGAGGGGAAGGGATAAAGATGAGAAACCACTCCTGCTCACGCAGGTGTCAGCACCCTCAGTGTCAGCCTTGTTTACCTTCTGCCCGCAGGTGCAGGGGCTCTCCCTCCATTCCTCTTCCACTGCTGTCCTTTGGCCAGTGCCCTGGAAATACAAATACACTTCATTTTCAACCTGAAGAAAATTAAGGAGGGAAATACTGCTGAAAACAAAACCATATACAGTCTTAAAGTTAACAAAAGTAAAAATGATGTTTGCTTTGAGATACTCCCTTCTTGATCTTTAGAACCCCACTTGTCTTGTGGCCCTGTGCATGCTGCTGATGGGAGTAGGGATCCACCTTGGATCCAGCTCCTGGTTCCCTTGTTCTGGCCTCCCCACTCTGGGAGACCTGGTTGTTAGGGCCTTGGCACTCTCTTGTGTACGCTATTTCTCCCTATCTTCTTTTCCCTCAGGCCCCCTCTATGTCTCATGTTCTTTGTCACTCCAAACCACACTTGCACAGTGATAGCATCATCTGTGCACAGCTGAGTGGAATAGGGTCCTCTGAGCATTCTCTCTCTCTCTCTCTCTCTCTCTCTCATGCTCATTTCAATCCTAAATGTCTTTGTGGATGGGAGACAAAAGGATTGCAGGAGTTAGCGGTGGGATGGGTAGGTAGCTGGGCATGAAGACCTCTCTATCTCTTTCCACTTGACATTTATGGGTTCTGGAATGAAGTATGGCCCCACACAGGCCTCTCCCCTGTTTGCTCTGTCTGCCTTTCTTGCTCCCACTAAGAACTCAGGCAATTATGGGGCTTGTAGAACATTCAGAAGCTGGACAGGGAGGGAGAACAGGGGACTGCATGTGTATGTGGCCAACCAGAGGAGCCTCCTTACTGATGGGCAGCAGAGCCAGTTGGGCAGTGACAGAGCTCTTGTCTCTGAGATGAGGTGCCAGAGTGCCCACCGCTCATGTGAGGAACAACTTGTTTCTGAGTATGGTGGCTACCATTTACTGAGCCTTTACTTAGAACTTTCTACATATGACTTTACTTAGCAGGTGTATTTAGTCAGCATTATTATCAACTCCATTTTTAGAAATAAGGAAAGAGAGGTTTAAGGAAAACTTAAATAACCTTCCCAGACTCATACATATGACCATAAGAAAGGTCTCAATAGATTTCAAAAGATTGAAATATCAGAGAGTATGTTTTCTGACTACTATGGAATTAAAATAGAAATTTGTAAGACATCTAAAAAAGCCCCAAATATTTGTAAATTGAACAACACACTTCTAAATAATCTTCTGGTCAGAAAATATCAGAAGGAAATTAGAAAACTTTTTAACTTTAATGATAATAAAAACCCCACATCATAAAATTCGTGAGATATAGCTAAAGCAGTGCATAGATACAAATTTTAGGTTTAAATGCCTGTAAACTAAATGCTTATATTAGAAAACAATAAAGGTGGAAAATCAATTATCTGTTTTTACCTTAGGAAGCTGGAAAAAGGATATCATTAAAATCAAAGCAAGTAAAAGGAAGGATATGATAATCAATGAAACAGAAAAATAAAGAAAATCAATAAAACCAAAACCTAGTTATTTGAAAAGATAAATAAAATTGATAAAGCTCTAACTAGACCAATCAATAAAAAAAGAAAAAGAAAGAACACAAAGTACCAATATTAGGAATGAAACAGAATCACTGCAGATGATATGTTAAAAGGTTAGTAAGGGGATAGTATGAAAAACTCTATGACAATAAGTCTACAACATAAACAGATAAATTCCATGAAAGATTTAAATTACCAAATTGTCACAATGAGAAACAGAAAATCTGAATAGCCTTAAATTTATTAAAATTTTGAATTTGTAATTAAAGACCTTTCCATTAAGAAAACTCTAGGCCCTGTGGCTTTACTGAGTTCTATACAACACTTAAGAAATAACTCATACCAAATCTACATAAACTGGTTCATAAAATAGAGGAGTAGGTACTAATTGGAAGTTAATTTTATAAGGCTAGTATTACTTTGATATCAAATCCAGACAAAAATCAGAAAAGAAAAATACAGACTAATATCTGTCATGAACATAGATGCAAAAATTCTTACAAAATATCAGCAAATCAAATTCAATCATAGGTAGAAAGGATAAAATATCAGAACTATGTGGAGTTTATCTCGGGAATGCAGGGTTAATTTAACGTTCAAAAAACAATGATACTCATCATCTTATCAGAACAAAGGAGAAAAACCATATGCTCATCCCAATCAGTGCAGAAAAAGACAGGACAAGATTAAATACCCATCCATGATAACAACTCTCAGCAAACTAGAAATAGAAGAGGATTTCCTCAACCCAATTAAGATTTAGCACAGAGCAAAGATGTCCAATTCTATTCAAACTAGTACTAGAATTCATAGACCGCATGATAAGACAAGGAAAGGTAATAAAAAGGCATGTGGCTTGAAAAGATAGAAGTTAAAAAGTCTTTATTCAAAGATAAAATATTGCATGAAGAGAAAATATTATGAAATCTACACACAAAATAGTTACTCTAACAAATAAATGAAGCAGGTAAGATTGAAGGATGCAAGGTCAATATAAAAAAAGTCAATACTAGCTGGGGTCCCAAAGACATATCTGCACACCCATGTTCATAGCATTATTCACAGTAGCGAAAATGCTAGAGCAACTCAAGTGTCCATCAATAGAATGAAAAATCAAAATGTGGTATATATATATATATATATATAGTCTTTTAAAAGAAGGAAATTCTGACCTAATGGTATACCATGGATGAACCCTGGAAATGCTATGCTAAGTAAAATAAGCCAGTCACACAAAAAGCAAATACTGTATGATTCCACTTACATGAGATACTTACAGTAGTCAAAATCATAGAGACAGAAAGTAGAATGGTGGTTGCCAAGGGCTAGGGGTACAGGGGAATGGGGATTATTGTTTAATCAGTATAGAGCTTCAATTTTACAAAATGAAAAGAGCTATGTAGATGGATGGTGGTGATAGTTGGACAACATTATGAATGTATTTAATACCACTAAGCTGAACATTAAAAACCAGTTAAGATGCTAAATTTTATGTTACATGTATTTTGTCACAAATAAAAAGCAAATTGAAAAAAAAAAACTAGCTACCAACACTTGAAAATTGAAATAAAAGATACGATTCCTTTTATAATAGCATCCCAAAACATGAAATACTTAGGGATAAGTTTAACAAACTGCGCAGGTGCTGTACACTAAGAACTGTAAAACTCTGCCAAGATCATACATCTAGTAAGGAACAGAGTTAGTACTTGAACTGTCTTCCAAAGTCCATGCTCCTCACCACTCTGCAAACTTCCTTCCTTCTGTGTTGCCTCATTTCACTCTCCCCAAGCCATATGAGTGCATGTTCGGTGCCCAGGAGTAGCCAGACTTTGTCCCTCAGAGACCACCTGGGCTTCCAGGGGATGTAGTTCAAGCAGAAAACCCTCTGATCCCATCCTGTGCCAGTCCTTCCCCAGTGGCATCGGGGCCCCAGCCCATTCTCACCTACCTGTGGGGCGAGGCTGGCAGCTAAGGACTCTGTCTATGAAGAAGTAGCCCAGAGGGCAGAAGACATGGGCAGTATGCTTTGCTTTTGGCTCTTGCCTGGGCAGGTAACACTGAGGGAACACAAGGAAACACAAGTTGAGAAGGCAGGTAGGTCATGACTAACACCTGTACCTGGAGGCTGTTGAGAGTTGGGATCTCAGTTCAGGTGCTTACTTTGCCAAGGGTCTTTACAGATCCCCTAACTTTTCTGCCCCTCCAATTTTCTCTGTAAAAGAAAATTACCACCAACATTACCTCCATATGTCATGGTGAGGCGGAATTAATTATTGTGATCCATGGTTGAAGGGAGGTTTTCAAGTACTCCTTGTCTAACTTTTGGTGGATACTGCAGCTCCAGAGCTAAACTTCTTGAGCTGTAGCTGTTGCTATGATTCAGTTCTCAGGGGACAGAGGTCTGCCTTGACTCTTGTCCTCTACCCAGTGGTGCACACAGTAGGTGCCTGGTTGACACCCACTGAGTGAGGTGCAATGTGGCTGCTGTGGGCATTTGTGCCACAGCTCCAAAGTTTCTATGTTAACTGCATGTCACATGGAAGCAGTGACTCTGAACCTCCCAGCACTTCACAGGTATCATCTCATTTAATCCCCACAGTAGAGGTGTGTTATATTTGTTTTTGTATTGAACTGGCTGGGCAAGTCCCCGGGCACTGGGTCAGAAGTGAGAAAGGAGTGTTGGGTGTCTCCCCAAGGAGAGCATCACCATCTTACTTTTAACACGTTTGTTTTGATCCTGAGAAATTTAGCCTCTTCTGGGGACTTCTTGATAACCACCATGCCCCCTCCCACAGGAATGGTTGAGACAAGGAGCTGCCCTTCCCCCGGGGTCACCTGGTAGTCTTTGCTTTCTCTGAGTCTTGGGAGCCGGCTGCAGATTCTGGTGAGGCACGGCCGCTGAGCTGTCCTGCCACCAGGGTAGCTGCAAAAGCCAAAGGAATCTGAGCAACTGAGGAGAGGCCCTGCAGGTTTGGAAGCCGGGGAGCAGTTGGGCCTCAATGGCAGTGCAGATGGCATCGAGGCCCTTCACACCTGGCCTGGGTACATTTGGGTCTGCTGCCATCTGGTCTGAGGAGAAGCTGCAAGCAGCCAGAGCTGCTAACAGTGAATGTGGGAAGATAGATCATGTGATGGCCAGCCCCACTTCCCAAGTGAGGATTCACCAGGTCATAGGGCAGGAGAGAAACAGTGCCTGTCTAGAGCCCACGTCTTCTGGTACCTATCCTGCACCTTGGCTGTGATTGAGGTTAGAAATCCAGGGACTGTGTGCTGGGTAGGCTCCAGGGGATCAACCACCAGGCTACTGGACTCATGCCCCTGGGAGCTCATCACACTCAGGGCCACCATAGAAGGGACCTGTACAGGACCACTTTCTTCCAGGGAGCAGGAAGCCCTGGTCTCTCCCAACCACTCGCCCTGCTGCTTTGTCCTTCCTGCCCTTTCCCTCTCTTCCTGGGGCACGAGGGTGTCCACTCCTTACTGAAAGTCCTTGGAGCACTGCAGGCTGCTCCCAGCCATGGAGTCCTGGCCTGGCAGGCAGGCAATGAGGCACAGAAGGTAGCAGAGGGCCCCACTGCGGTAACAGAGGGCAGCTGTCCCTGTGAAAAGCAAAAGAGAGGAGCGACAGGCTTGGTGTGAGGGCATTGCTCCCCTTTTGCCTCTAGAGAGTCCTTCTGCTCTGGGCCTTCTCCTGTGATGATGTTACTTGAACAAAAGTCTGCAATTACTGAGAAACTGTCATAACAAATGGGTCTTCCCTGAGGACATGGGGTGCCATGGCTGGTGCTGAGGATGATAGTTCTTTTGGACACATGGCCAACCTGAGACATAGGGAGAGAAAAGCACAGATGTAACAGGGACACCAGGTTGGCTGAGAGCCCCCCACCCAAGGCCTCAGAAATCTGATGCTTTGATGAAACCTAGTGACTTTTTTGTCACCCTTACCTTCTAGAATTTCAGGCACTTGAAGTGCCCTGAGGCTCTATTATCATAAGATAATAGAGCTGACATTTCATCTGGTCAACCCTCTCAATTTACACGTGGGGAAGTGGGGATTCAGAGAGATCACAGGACTGGCCAGAGTCACCCTGAGGCCCTGGTGAAAGGGCTGGCACAGGCAGGGGTCAAGGTATGGCAGGGCTCCTGTCTGGGGTCCCCTTGCAGTTCATGAGGCCTGATATGCAGCCCCTCCTTAGTGCTGGGACGCCAACCCTCTGTCCCTGAAAACTGATGCACTGTAGACCCAAGGAAGAGCTGCATGAGCTTTACCTCAGAACTGCTCAGCAAATCCTTGTGGGTGACCCCAAGAGAGTCCGGGTTCTCAAGAGAAATCCACAGGCATGGGGACAGACAGACCTGGGTCAGATCCCAGGTCTTCCACCCACTACCAGTTGGTAACTTCTGTCCACCTCAGTTTGATCATGTTTTATTGGGGCATGAAACCTACCTTGGAGAATTGTGAACAATAAATGAAAAACAATAATGAAAACAATAAATGAAACAATAAATGAAAAGTTGTGAACAATAAATGAATTTATATATTAAATCTATATTAAACAAATATATAAATGCATATATTTATGTATGCTATAGGTATGCTATAAGATTATATAAGATTTATATAATTTTCACTTGATAAAGCCAACTATAAGTACTTGCTTTACATGAGGCCCAGAGAGGCAGACAATTCAGAGAGAAACAATACCCACTAGGACATACAAAACCACTCAGACTGCATGTGATTCCAGGGCCAAGACAAGGGGCAGAGTATAACGATGAGGGGACAAGAAAGGGAGTGATCACTGAGAACTTGGGGGGGAAAGGCTGTGTACAAAAGGCAGCCTCACTTGGGTAAGGGAGAGAGTGAAAACATGCAGGTGGAGGGAGGGGACACACACACACACACAGAGGAGTGTAGGTTAGAGAAACCCAGAAGAGGAAGGCCAGCGGTGTGTGCCCCAGATGCTTCCTTTAGGGCAGTGACCCAGCAGTGATGAAGGCCAGGCGCTGGGTTCATACCTGGACCTGATACAGACAGCATGCCCTTGGCCAAGTGATTTACTCTCTGAACCCCAGTGTCCTCATTTGAAAAGTGAGGTTAGTTGTACGTATGCAGAGTTGACAAGAGGTCTAACAGAGAATGCAGGTAGAGGCCCAGGTCCCAACACACAGCATGAACCCAGATGTCATGGCTGTTATTTCACTGACCTTGCTATTGGCTCACCTGCACTGAGGGCACCTAGCAGAGGGGCCAGGGCCATCCAGAGTCCAGGCTGCAGCATGCTGGAGCAGTGACAGGGAAAGGCTGAGTGCAGATAATGTGCCAGATCCTAGCCTCTCTAGGCTGGAACATGTGACCTACAATGCTGTAACCTGGCCTCTGTAGCTGCCTAGGACCAGACCCAGTACACCCCCCACCAAGGTTCCCTGGGAAACGTGCCATCCCTGAGTGCATCAGAGGAAGACAGGAGGGATGTGTTCTTTGTCCAGCTCTCCTGTCCTTCCAGATGGCCTCTGAGAAGATCCAAATTGCCAGGTTCTGATGCACTCATGAGACTTACTAGCTGCAGGATCCTGCATATAACTTACTATTTTTCTGTCTCAATTTCCTCATCTTTAAAACTGAGGTGACAAGACTACATATTTCCTGGGATTGTGGGAGAGCTAACGGAGTTTCAGGCATCTTCAGAGCAGTGTCTGCACACACATGCTTAGCAGCATTACTAATTTGTGTTTTAATTTATTGAGCACTCACGGTTTGCGTGGCAGCATACAATGGGCAGAAGAGTAAAAGTCCTGGCACATGTCCTTAGAGCTTAGCTTAAAGGTTATGAGACTAGCCCTCAGGTAGCAATGCCAAACACCACCATCATAAACCAGTTAGCGCTATGTGGCCTTACTGTGGGGCCAGCTTTCATTCACTTTTTCAGGAGCTCTGTAAGGGGTGGAATTTTATGGGTGCAGTAGGAAGAGTGACTTGCTTGAGGTGGCCCACTATATAAGTGGGAGAAGCCAGTCTGTGTTAGCCAGAGTCCATGCTGACTCAGCTCTCTTCCCATGGTAATGTCTGTGGTTCTCATGGCCCTGGGGAACCATCCAGACACGGATGATGATACACCGTTATTTACCCAGAGCTGGCTCCTCCAAGGGACAGGGACACAAGTGACTAGGTGTCTGAAGCTCGGGTTTGGCCTTGGAGGATGCACCTCAGGTTTAAAGTGTTGTGAGGTCAGTAATCTTGGTGGATGTGATGTTGCCTATAATTGCTGATTTGTAAAAGCTATCGTATTTTAGAGGGACTCAGAGCCATCCATGCACTGGACATGCCCACCCATCCCGCCTCAGTTGTATGACTTTCCCTCATCCCTGTCCCAGTCACAAGGCCATCTTTCTGTTCCTCACACACTTAAGGACTGTTTCAGATTTCTGCTTAAGTGTTTCCTCTTTATTGTCTGATTCCCCACACTGCCTTGTTTTAATTCTCTTGCTTGCACTAAGTACCATTGATGTTTATCTTGTTTGTTCACAGATTGTTGGTCTCTCTTCAGTGTACTCTAAGGCCATGAGAGCAATGACCTGGTTGAGCTCTCCTCCTCTGTGGCCCTGGTGCTTAGCATAGTACCTGGCATGTAGTGGGTACCTCGTAAGTCCTTGAGAAAGGGTAAAGAAGTGAGAGGTGCCCCAACAGTGTCTCTGTTAACTGCAGAAGTTTATTTTCCAACCTTATACAGGTGCCCAGCAAACAGAGCAGATAAAAGCTCTGGTTGGTTTAAAGGGAGGTGATGGTGGGGCAGGGGGAATCCAGAGGCCCCTTTTCTCTCCAGCTTGTCCCATAGGCAGCCCCTGAGGCTCCCTGTACAAACTGCTTACCTCAAAGAGCAGTTTAAGAACTACTAATCTGGTCCAACTTCCTTATTTCCTGGAGGATAAAGGCACAGAGAGGTGAGGAGATGTGCCCAAGTCCACACAGTGAGATGCAGGCCTGTAAGAAAGCTGAGTTCCCTGACCTTGACCGGAGACACTTTCTGTTCTCCTCAATCACAAACCCAGATTGATGTTGCCCACCTTCATCTTAGACAAGCCATCTGGTCTGGGGCCACCTTTGTGTCAGCTATACCCACACCTGTCCCAGTCTCCAGTTCTCAGACAGAAGCCTGAGTTAAGCCCCAAACCAGCCTTCTGTGGAAATATGCTCCAAAATGCATCCTTGGTGAAGAATAATGATTCAGGAGAAATACTGTTTGCACTGTGAGCCCTACAGAAGGCTTTATTTCTGCCCAGATGATCAGTGTGGCCCTGTCTACTATACTGAGCCAAGCTGACTGTTCCCAAAAGAACCTCAGTGCATCCATTTCCTTCTACTTCACAAAAAATTTCCAGGAACTTGTGTAATCTCTTATTACAGGTAACAATTGCCAATTTAAATTCAATCAGCATTAGTGCAAAAGGGGCTTAACACCAAGTTTGTCAGTCACATCTACCAAGGTGTGAACACATGAAGGTTATGGGGTTTCACCAAAGAGCAAGGCCTCAAGATAGAAAAAACAAAACAAAACAAAAACAAAAACAACAAAAACAAAAACAAAAAAAACCAACCAGCTTTCCCATAAGAACCTCAAAGCTAGGGAGATTTTCAGGCTTTTATTTCTGAAACTCAGACCTGGTCTATCACTCAGTCCTCTCCCAGATTCCAGAGGAGAGCAGCTGAGGCTGTAGGCAGCCAGCTAAGTGCATCTTCAATTTCCCTTTTAGTCTCTCTCAGTTGCTGGCTTCATTGTTAGCAGCAATGAGATCTGGCTCCCACTCTACACACAGGGAGAGAAGTGGTGAACTTTTGGCAGAGGTTCTAGGATGGATGACTTTTTGTTATGATAACTGATCTATTGAATCATGAGCCTCTGAACTTGGTGGACCTAGTAAGCGTCAGTCCAGCTTCTTTCGGTGTTCCTGATGGCTGGGCCCTGATGCCAGAGAGTGACAGTGAAAATAAGAGAAAGACCTTGATCATTTCAAGTCACAGTGCCATGATGATGATGGTGATAATTATATGATAGTAATGATGGTGATGGTGATGATAATGAAAGTGATTATCATGGTGGTGATGGTAGTGATGGTCATGGTGATCATGATGGTAATGATGATAATGATGGTGGTAACGGTAATGGTGATTATGATAGTGATGATGATAGTGGTGATGCTGCTGCTGACCATTTCTTGGGGACTTGATTTTTTCTAGACATTGTATGAACATTATTTCATCTGACCCATCAATAATTCTGTGAAGTATCTGTTATTATTAACTCAATAGATAGGGAGATTGAAGCTATAACAGACCTAATTTCCCAAAGTTATTCTTCTATTAAGAGACCGAGATGTGATTTAAATTCAGGCCCATCTAAAGGCTGTGACTTCCTTCCTTCCTTTCTTCCTTTTTCTTTCTTTCTTTTCTTTCTTTTCTTTCTTTCTTTCTTTCTTTCTCTTAAATTTTCTTTAAATCCAAGTTAGTTAACATATAGTGTAATAATGGTTTCAGGAGTAGAATGTAGTAATTCATCATTTACATATAACACTCAGCACTCATCCCAACGAGCACCCTCCTTAATGCCCATCCCCCATTTAGCCCATCCCCCCAACCAAGACCCCTCCAGCAACCCTCACTGTGTTCCCTGTATTTAGAAGTCTCTAATGATATACCTCTCTCTCTGTTTTTATCTTATTTTTCCTTCTCTTCCCTTATGTTCATCTGTTCTGTTTCTAAAATTCCACATTTGAGTGAAATCATATGATATTTGTCTTTCTCTGACTGACTTATTTTGCTTGGCATAATAGATTCTAGTTCCATCCACTTTGTTGCAAGTGGCAAGAATTCATTCTTTTGATCACCAAGTAATATTCCATTGAATGTATATGCCACATCTTCTTTATCCATTCAGCAGTCAATGGACATTTGGGCTCTTTCCATAATTTGGCTATTATTGATAGTGCTACTATAAACTGGGGTGCATGTGCCCCTTCGAATCAGCATTTTTGTATCCTTTGGATAAATTCCTAGTAGTGCAAGTGCTAGGTCATAGAGTAGCTCTATTTTTAATTTTTAGAAGAACATCCATACTGTTTTCCATAGTGGCTGTACCAATTTGCATTCCCACCAACAGGGCAAAAGTATTTCCCTTCCTCTGCCTCCTTGCCAATATCTGTTGTTTCCTGAGTTGTTCCTTTTAGCCATTCTGAAAGGTGTGAAGTGGTACCTCATTATGGTTTTGATCTGTATTTCCCTGATGATAAGTGATGTTGAGCATCTTTTCATGTGTCTGTTAGTCATCTGGATGTCTTCCTTTTAAAAGTGTCCATGTCTTCACAGGATACAAAATTAATGTACAGAAATCAGTTGAATTTTTATACACCTATAATGAAGCAACAGAAAGGCAAATAAAGAAACTGATCCCATTCACAATTGCATCAAGAAGCATAAAATACCTAGGAATAAACCTAACCAAAGATATAAAGGATCTGTATGCTGAAAACTATAGAAAGCTTATGAAGGAAATTGAAGAAGATTTAAAGAAATGGAAAAACATTCTGTGCTCATTGATTGGAAGAATAAATATTGTTAAAATGTCAATACTATCCAAAGCTATATACACATTCAATGCAATCCCAATCAAAATTGCACATCCTAAAATTTGTATGGAACCACAAAAGACCCCGAATAACCAAAGGAATATTGAAGAAGACCAAAGCTGGAGGCATCACAATTCCAGTCTTCAGTCTCTACTACAAAGCTGTAATCATCAAGACAGTATGGTATCAGCACAAAAACAGACACATAGACCAATGCAATAGAATAGAGACTCCAGAATTGGACCCACAAAAGTATGGCAAGCTAATCTTTGACAAAGCAGGATGGAATATCCAATGGAAAAAAGACAGTCTCTTTAACAAATGATGCTGGGACAACTGGACAGCAACATGCAGAAGGATGAACCTACACCACTTTCTGACACCACACACAAAAATAAACTCAAAATGGATGAAGAACCAGAATGGGAGACAGGAAACCATCAAAACCCTAGAGGAGAAACAGGAAAAAAACCTCTCTGACCTCAGCTGCAGCAATTTCTTACTTGACACATCTCCAAAAGCAAGGGAATTAAAAGCAAAAATGAACTATTGGGACCTCATGAAGATAAAAAACTTCTGCACAGAAAAGGAAACAATCAACAAAACTAAAAGGCAGCTGATGGGATGGGAAAAGATATTTGCAAATGACATATTGGATAAAGGGCTAGTATCCAAAATCTATAAAGAACTCACCAAACTCCACACCCAAAAAACAAATAATCCAGTGAAGAAATGGGCAGAAGACATGAATAGACACTTTTCTAAAGAAGACATCCAGATGGCCAACAGGCACATGAAAAGATACTCAATGTCACTCCTCATCAGGGAAATACAAATCAAAACCACATTGAGATACCACGTCATGCCAGTCAGAGAGGCTAAAATGAACAAATCAGGAGACTATAGATGCTGGAGAAGATGTGGAGAAATGGGAATCCTCTTGCACTCTTGGTGGGAATGCAAACTGGTGCAGCCACTCTGGAAAACAGTGTGGAGGTTCCTCAAAAAATTAAAAATAGATCTACCTTATGACCCAGCAATAGCTCTGCTAGGAATTTACCCAAGGAATACAGGAGTGCTGATGCATAGGGGCACTTGTACCCCAATGTTTATAGCAGCACTTTCAACAATAGCCAAATTATGGAAAGAACCTAAATGTCCATCAACTGACGAATGGATAAAGAAGATGTGGTTTATATATACTATGGAATACTACCTGGCAATGAGAAAGAATGAAATCTTGCCATTTGCAGCAATGTGGATGGAACTGGAGAGTATTATGCTAAGTGAAATAAGCCATACAGAGAAAGACAGATATCATATGTTTTCACTTATATGTGGATCCTGAGAAACTTAACAGAAGACTGGGGTGGGGTGGGGGAGGAAGGGGGGAAAAGTTACAGAGAGGGAAGGAGGCAAACCATAAGAGACTCTTAAACACTGAGAACAAACTGAGGGTTGATGGGGGGTGGGGGAGAGGGGAAAGTGGTTGATGGGCATGGAGGAGGACACCTGTTGGGATAAACACTGGGTGTTGTATGGAAACCAATTTGACAATAAATTATATATATAAATTAAAAAAATAAAAGTGTCCATGTCTTTTGCCCATTTCTTCACCGGATTATTTGTTTTTTGGGGTGTTGAGTTTGATAAATTCTTAATAGATTTTGAATACTAAACCTTTATCAGATATGTAATTAGCAAAAATCTTCTCCCATTCCATTGGTTTCCTTTTAGTTTTGTTGATTGTTTCATTTGCTGTGTAGATGCTTTTTGTCTTGATGAGGTCCCAACAGTTCATTTTTGCTTTTGTTTCCCTTTTCTCCAGAGACATGTCTGGTAAGAAGGTGCCGCAGCCTAGGTCAAAAAGATTGATGCCTGTTCTCTCCCATAGGATTTTGATGGCTTCCTGTCTTACATTTAGGTCTTTCATTAATTTTGAGTTTATTTTTGTGTGTGGTGTAAGAAAGTGGTGTAGGTTCATTCTTCTGCATGTTGCTGTCCAGTTTTTTCAACACCATTTGCTAAAGAGACTGTCTTTTTTCCATTGGATATTCTTCCCTGCTTTGTTGAAGATTAGTTGGCCATACGTTTGTGGGTCCATTTCTGGGTTCTCTATCTGTTCCATTGATCTATGTGTATGTTTTTGTGCCAGTACCATAGTGTCTTGATGATTACAGCTTAAAATTTGTTTAATGTTTATTTGTTTTTGAGGGGGGGGGGGAAGGGCAGACCACAGAATCCAAAACAGGCTCCATGCTCCAAGCTGTCAGCACAGACCCCTATGCGGGGCTCAAACTCATGAACAATGAGATCATGACCTGAACTGAAGTCAGACATTTAACCTACTGAGCCACCCAGACACCCCTGATTACGGTTTTATAATACAGATTGGAGTCTGGAACTGTGATGCGTCCAGCTTTGGTTTTCTTTTTCAGGATTGCTTTGGCTATTCAGGTGTTTTGCAGTTCCATACAAATTTTAGAATTGTTTGTTATTGCTTGGTGAAGAATGCTGGTATTATATTTTAGGGATTGCATTGAATGTGTAGATTGCTTTAAGTAGTATCGACATTTTAACAATATTTGTTCTTCTGATCCATAAGCATGGAATGTTTTTCCATTTCTCTGTGCTTCTTCCACTTCTTTCTATGTAATTTGATCTATCCCACATCTCTGCCTTGTCTTTGTCTCAGAAACCACCTGGGAGGTGGACTGTGCAAGAGTGTGTGTCCAGAGTCTCTTTCCATTGTTTTCATGCAGTGGCTTGAAATCATTTTGGAGTTACTTGCTATGTTTAAGCTTTAATGAAACGTGGACCCATTTTTCCTGAAAACAGCAGCAACAATAATAAAAAAAAAACATACACATGAAGCCAACACTGTATATCCAATTTGGGGGACAATGTAGGCAGCAGTCACATCTCCAGTTTACATTCCTGATCATAGGCATGCTCACAGTTCCCATCCATCTTGTTACTTCCAGCATCAAAGAGGCAAAATCAAATGTGTTCACCCACCCCATAAGCACAAACTTGTCTTGAATGTGCCAAGAGGCAAATCTGCCTACAAAAGCCACAACCAGACAGCTGGGGGTGGGGCTCATGCAGATAGGTGTATTGATTGGACACGATTTGGAGAATGCTTCTCATGCAGAGGGGCACCATGCTCTGATTGGGGCACCCCTTTGAAGTGCCCTGTTGAGGATGGGCCATATCTCTCAGGGGTTTTCCCTATCCTGACAATGCTAGGTAGGATCCAGGAAAGGAAGGCCATTGGCAGAGGATTTGGGGCAGGCAGTCACAGGCCACATCCCTGTGTTTTGCCTCCCCTCCTTACATCCTGCCTTCCTGGAAGTGAGTGAGGACACTAGGACGTCTGTATACTGTTGGCTGAAAGCTGCCTTGCAGTGCTTCTAACATCTGGGTTATAGAATGTTACCAGGTAGACATGATTTTATTAAAATACTCTGCCCTCCTATAAGCATATTTATTTCATTTCAGCTTATAGGAGCAGGTTTCCTGTTGTTTTGCTTCTGAGACAGAGAAGGCTTCTGGAAACAGGGTCTTGTTTTATATTAAACACAATGGCTGCCAGAGTTGTTGGGTCTGCCAAGTTGACCCAGCATCAGTTTGATGTCGGAAGCCACGTTTCTTGCATTTCTCAGAACACAGGCCACCCCATGGCTTAAAGTTCATCCTTACCTTGGACTCTGTGGGGATTAGGAGGGATAGAGGCTTCAAAACCTGATGTGGGTACTTCAGGAATTGGGGAGAGAGGAGATGTATGGGATGAGACACATCCTGTGCTGGATGCTGAGCACCTGGAGGACCAGCATTTTGCATTTCAGCACTTTGCATAATGAAAGAAACACAGCACTATCCAACAACTGTGAATACATGAAGCTCTTTTCTGTGGTATAGTCCTTTAAGCCTTGGTGTTCCCACAGAGACTGCCAAAGGGCTTCCTGGCTAGGGCAGTTCTAGGGAAAGAGAAGAGGATGCCTGACCTATATATGAGTTCTGTGTCAATACTGGGGCTTACAGCTTGATCCCAGACCACTTTCTTTATATCTAATTTTCAGCTGAAGTAAGGCAAGGTTATTAAAATTTATGAATTGCTCTAGAGTCTAGAGCCACCAGAGCTTCTCAGAACTGCCACTTATCATGTGAAAACTTGTCTAGTAAAAGCAGGCCTCTCATGGAAAAACCTTACTCCTCAGTGACCCAGATTCACAGCCCACCTGCCTGGGAAAGGAGCTTATGTTACAGTTGGCAAGGCTATTTCCTATAAGGTGAACACCAATCAGCCACCCACTCCGTCTAGAGTCAGAGGAGGAGTTGTGGGGTGTGAAGTGGCAGCCCTCCACTGCTCTATCCCCAGGACATCAGCCAGGTGGGATGAATGTTGGGACCTGGTGACAAGATGAAGGCGATCTTTGACCTCCAAGTTCTTCATGCAAGAACTTAACAGGCATTGGTGACAGATGAGAAGAGATTGCTGATGTTTCAACTGTTGACATCATCTTGGATCTCTTGCAGACTACTGTCATTTATGTCTTATGTGCATTCTTTTAAAAAAAATTTTTTTAACGTTTATTTATTATTGATAGAGAGACACAGATTGTGAGCAGGGGAGGGGTAGAGAGAGGGGGAAACATAGAATCCAAAGTAGGCTCCAGGCTCTGAGCTGTCAGCACAGAGTCCGACGCGGGGCTTGAACTCACAAACTGCGAGATTGTGACCTGGGCTGAAGTTGGTTGCTTAACCAACTAAGCCACCCAGGCTCATTCTGGATTTGCATCACTGAGATATCTCCCTCAGGATCAGCAATGTCTGTTAGAGGTTGGAGCTGTCCTCTTCACTATGGAGCTGCCTGTCCCAGGACAGGTAGAGGATGGGGTTTGATACACACTACACCTCACTGCCTTTTTGGAGGGCCCTGTGTTCTGAGCATGGTGCACATTGAGCAATGGAAGGACATTCAGGTTTAGGACAGCAGAATGCCCCAACATTCTTAACAGATTTCCTGGGGCCATATCCTCCATCCTAGGTCTGCTTAAGGACAAAATAAATAAATAAATAAATAAAGCTCTCCAAAATAAATACATTTCATTTAAATTTACCCAGCATAGAGAGAGGGAAGGAGGAGCAGAAATAGACTGAAGTCAGAGGGGCAACCCAGACCAGACGGTATACAGCCTTGCAGTCCCTTGAAGTTGAGACCTGAGATTAGCTTATTTGGCCATAGAATTACAAGGGAATTTCTTTTTGATTTCCTTCATGCCTTCCATCTAGGGCTTCAGTTCTGGAAGCAGAGAACAGGCATCCCCTTTGGGTTCCACAGTGTGTGAGACTAAAGGGCGTGAATAAATGGCCAAGGTCTTCAGAGTTCCAGAGTTGTGACAGCTGATGACAAGCTCAGAGTCATAAATCCATGGCCTGGAACAGATTTTAAAGGGTGGAGAAAGCAGACTGACTTTAGAGTTAGAATGCCTGGGTTGATGCCTTGGCATTGTTGGGCACCGGCTGTGTAACACCAGGCAAATTGCTTAGCCTCTCTGAGTCCTAGATTTCCCAACAATAAAATTAAAATAGTAATACCAGCCTTCTTCAACAGGTTTCTTGACAGGATCAAATAGAATTAATGTATATGTGCTTAGATACTTTAAAGGGCTAAAGTATTCTAAAATATTGTCACTACTTTTCAAGTCCCAGGCTCCTGAAACCCAACATTTTAAAGCCTCTTTTGGACTGCCTGAACAAAAGAAAACTTTCCTGAAACTGGCATACTGAATCTGGCAGGAAGAGGCTGACAGTGGCTGGGCAAGTTTCAGCACATTTCAGTTGACACATGGGGTCTTGTATGTAGGAAGATGCTCAATGCCTGCTTTTAGACTCCACTGAGGATAGAACTGGAGGAAACAGATTAAAATTACAGGAGGGAGTATGTGGGATAAACAATTATAATACAGCATTGTCAATAAAGGTGTGAACCATAAGAGAGCTGATCCAGGAGCTTGTGGAGCTTTTCTTGTGTGTCTGTAAAAGGGAGAAAGCAATTTCCTTGGAAGTAGAAAAAGATAAATGACTACCCACTGGCCACATTTCAGCCAAGGATTCCTGAAGCAGAGGAAGATGCTTAATGAGAAACAAATGATTTAGTTGTTTGCAAGGCTTATTTTAACTCATTGTATTCAAATTTACTTTGCTTTCTTTTCAAAGGAAACTTATGGTCACCCAGTTTCATTGATTCACATCTTTAGGTCAATAAATTATTCCAAAGTTCTAGTCCAGTGATTTTCAGTCTTGGTGATGCAACAGAATCACTTAAGCAAATAGATGATAGATAGATAGACAATAGATCAATAGGTGGATAAATAGATATTTGCATGGCATCCCCAGACCTCTTGAGTCAGAATCTTCTAGAATCTGGGCTCAAGTATCAATATATTCCTAAAGCTCCACAGGTCACCCTGAAACATGGCTCAAGTTGAGGACCACAAATGCCTTTCAAATCCTTCATTCTGCAATGCCAACATTGTAATCCTTGAACTCAGTTGTTTTAGAATTGTGTACTGCATTTTTGAACTGACTTTAAATACTGTTTTGGGGGGAAAGGCATGCACTCTTTCAAAGCAAGACTTGATTCTAAACTTGATTCTATAAATTTTATCAGGGGCACCTGGGTGGCTCAGTCAGTTGGGTGTCTGACTTTGGCTCAGATCATGATCTCACAGCTCTTGAGTTCAAGTCCCATGCCGGGCTCTATGCAGACAGCTCAGACTCTGGAGCCTGCTTTGGATTCTGTGTCTCCCTCTCTCTGCCCCTTCCCCATTCATGCTCTGTCTCTCTCTGGCTCTCAAAAATGAATAAATGTTAAAAAATTTTTTTTTAATTTTATCAAAAAACCCATCTAGTTTCATGATGATTCTATATAACTGATGGATAAGGGAAGATCTTGTATTTGGAGGAAGAAAACCCTTCTGACTGTAAAGGGCTGTTATGAAGAAGTCATTTCACTCCCTCTGTGTTCCAGCCTGGGGCACATGTGGGGGTTAGGGCTGGGTGGTGAAGATATCTGTGTCTTTTGGCTTGAAATTCACTGGGTAGAAGCCAGTTTCCACTTATGTAGATGACAACCAAAGGAGATGAAAGGAATGGAGAAAGCTGAGAAGTCTAATGGGAAGAACAGAAAAAGATGCTGGAGTTTCATCTCTGACAAACTTTAAGTTAAAAGTCTCTTCAAAAAGGTCTTGGGGAAGTTGTAATTAAGGCTCCTCATACCAAGCTGTCAGGAGCTTCACCTTACTCTTCTCTGGGGTTCTATATGGACTCCCAGGAGGTTTGCATGACCAAGACAACATTGCAGGTGAATGCATACTTTTTTTACCATGCAAAAAGGACTCATTGTTAACAGTTCAAGATTGTAAGAAAAATTTTTATTGTTCCTCAGGTTTTGTATACCACTTTCCACATAATAACTAGGTAAGACTTGAAATTACTTTTTAAGGAGAATTTTTTCCTATATAAAAAGGAAACATTTTCCTGAGAGTTTGTGTTACACACATATGCTCACATTCTTGAAAGCTGACATTGTGTGGCATTCCCAAACCAAGCCTGTGAGATGATGGTAGAGCTCCAGGGTTCGTGTACTCTTGAGTGCAGGTTTTTGGTGCCCAACCTAGGGGGTGCCATTCTCATACACCCAATGGCAATACGTGTCCTACAGTTGCACACTGCCTAATACGCGCAACTGTAGGCATGTGCGGAGGTGCTGAAACTCCAGGGCAGAATAGGGGCATAGGGCTGGAATCAAGAAGGACAATGCACAGCAATCTTACCCAGACAGAGTGCTGTGTAAGAGTAAGTTCTGACCTTGCTGCTTTGAACCCTGGTCATGAAAGTCATCTATAGAAAGAGGGACATCTGGAAAGATGTCAGCATTATGGCAGTGTAAGTCATTTTTCTTTTCTTTCCCCCTTTTAAGCAACGAAGTAGATAATCACTATGAACTCAAAACCCTCAACATCTATGCCAAAGGACCTGGGAGGACTCCTGCCCACCTATGCATTGAAAAATAAACAAAGAAGACCTCAGTAAGGGTTGCAGATCCAAGGGAGTCAGGGAAACTTCCCCACCCTCACTCACCAAAGTGGGGCAGGGGTGGGGCGTGGAGAAACTGGAAGGTGCTGACCTGGGCAGATACTCACTGGTGAGACAGAATTTGTGGAGGTACAGCCTGTCTGAGGGGGAGATTCAAGCAAGATAGAGATGAGTTTGGATGCCGAGGAGAGGCAAGAACTCCAGAGCCACTCTCCTCCCCAGGATGACACTGCACAGGGCTAAGCTGTCCTTCTGTGGAGGAGGTGGAAAGCAGGGAATGAATGCCTGGGTATCCCAGTTGTGGGGGTTGCAGCTGGAGAAAACCCATTTTTATCTTCAGAAGTACCCTGATTTCTGAGGTAGGGCCCTTATGATTGGGAGAGGGAGAAAAGGAAGGAAACATCTTAAATACCAAAAGGTATTAAAGGAAGTTGGTTCCTGCTGTCTGCTTCAGAACTTCAGCAGGAAGTCCTCCACAGGAAAACTGCACTTAAGGATCTCTCCATCAAGTCCACAGGCACACCCAATGCCCTGAGTGCTAAATCCACGTCTCCCCCCATTGTTTGGCCAGCTCTCTCTGTATGCACTCCTGAGTGTGGCAGTGAAAACACGTTGGGTAATTGGATTGTTCTTAGGAAAAATGGACCACTACCTGTGGGCAAAGTAAAAACCACAAACTAGAGTTATAGTGCCACCTCTTGGAAAACAAGAGAGAGAGGTTTCCTGCAGCCAGCCTGATGAATTATAGGAAGAAGAAAAAAAACCACAAAGTTTAAGGATTTGGCCACAAAAGAGATCAAAAGAAGTGGAACACGTTTATCCATAATAAGCCTAGGAAACCCCAGAAAAGCAACACCAAGGAACAGTACCCCATGTGAATATAACCAGTAAAGATACTTCAAATGTGAAAGCAGCAATGCAGAAATACAAGGAACTTTAAAAATCTAGAAAGCAAGCCATTGCCAAAAGATACCAATAATTCTCTAACAATCAAGCCCAAAGACACTTTAATAAAGATCTAGCTAATAAAGAATTCAAAATAGTGTATTGAAGAAACTCAACAGGCTATAAGAAAACTTAGAAATACAGCTCAATGGCCCAGCCCTGCTTCAATGCTCCGCGGCTGCAGCCGGATAGTTTGCAGGTAGAAAGATGGTGTTTGTAAAGAGCGGATGGTTGCTGCGACAGAGTACTATTTTGAAGCATTGGGAGAAGAATTGGTTTGACCTGTGGTCAGATGGTTACCTGATCTATTATGATAACTAAACTTGGCAAAGTGTTGAAGACAAGGTCCACATGCCAGTGGACTTTATCAACATCTGCATGGGGCATGAGTGTCAGGATACTCAGCCTCCAGATGGGAAACCAAAAGACTGTACGCTGAAGATTGTTTGCTGAGATGGGAAAACCATGTGGCTTTGTGCAGAAAGCACAGAGTATTGTTTGGCCTGGAAATTTACACTCCAGGATTCCAGGACAAACACAGCTTATGTTGGCTCAGAAGTCCTGTATGATAAGACAGCCGTGACTTCTTCCCCTCCTCCTCACACAGCCTATGGGACACTAACCTCTGAGGCATATGGCTATGATCCATACAGTGGTGCATAGCCTCCAGGAACTCAAGCTATCTATTGTTCTTTATCCTGCCAGTACCCACATGAAGGACTTTATGGACAACAGCCTGCCAACCAAGTCATCATTTGGGAGTGGTATCGAGACAGCGACAGTGATCTGGCACTGGACATGGTGGCCAGAGCTGCCACTAGCATGGCCTTAGGCTCTCTGGTCTGGGTCTTCTAGAGTCCTTCAGATCTGGATGTGCATAGCTTCTGATACCGTGTGTGCAATAATATAATTTGCAGGGCATTTCTGTTGGTGATAAATGTTTTTAATAATAGTTTAATTGTTCTTTTGAAAATGATGACATCATAGTTCTAACTAATCCATACACGTACTGTAGAGAAGGCTTCTGACTTGTGTTTAGCTAAAACATGGACTCTCTGGGGCACTGGCTCATTCCAGGAGTTTCTTTCTAGAACTCTTGGAATACCTTATTTTGGCTACACCTGTTTAGAATGGCATTTTCTTTTCAGAGTTAGGTATAGTGCTTAAGGGATAATTTAGTGTTCTGTTAATATATGGTGACACATGAGTGAGTGGTATGGCAAGGAGGACTACAGCTTCTTTCTGTTGAACATTGAACTTTGAAATCTCGGATCAGAGCTGGCTGCATGTAACTTCAGGAGTTGTGGGCTGGTAAGCAACCAGGAACTTCCCTGAGGCAGTGGGGTGGTATCCCCAGGACCTCTGGGGCCAGCAAGGCTGACTGCTCAGGATGATGGGGGAGGGTCAGCTCCCCTCCCCGCACCCCCCGCCCTGCCTCCTCTTAGAATGATGCTTCTTCATTTTATTCTTTGTTTTTTTGGTAGTGATCCTTGGAAAATATCCCACATTAGGAATTGGCTTGAGCCTCAAAGTTTTATCCTTTAAAACTTGAAGAAGGCAAAACAGTTTCAAGTATGTGGAGGTAGATGTGCTTTATTCAGAGATGACCCTATGTTTTTAGTGTCTGCTTTGAGTATTTTTGTTGCCACATCAGCCTACTTATAGCTTTTTTTTCTACTTGTTGAGAAAGTGATATTAAAAGAGTGGTGAGGAAGTGGAATGAGAGCCATAGTTATAGTGTTACTGTGTCAGGCCTCTAGAGATTGCACTGTGCAGAGGGTGCTCTTTTCCTTTCTTCTGTCCTTCTGAAGAGCAGGTGTCCTGCTTTGTGCAGGACTGGGGCACTGTGACTCTCCCCCAAGCACTGGGGTTCATGGAGCCCTGGTGGTGGCATAGTGGGGGCCCTTGGAACCATGGCTGTGGGGGAGACTCAGGTTATAGATGGGAAATGATGCCTAAGGACATGAATGGCCTTCTGTCAATATATTACTAAACTTGACCAGGACACAGGCTTTGTTTTTATTCCTGATACAGAAGCTTAAACCATGTAATTTTGAGCCCCAGCTATGTGTGAAACTCTAGAAAACCCATAATCCTGCACTTCTGTTATTTCTTTATGCGAATTTGTAAAGCCCATAATTAATTCGGTCTTCTGTCCCGCAGGCTTTAAACAATGTACTTCTACCAAGGCAGTTTAGCACAGTAATAGTTCCTGCCCCAACATTCCAAAATACATTCCCTACTAGCACAAATTCTGTTTTTATTTTCTGTGGCCAGTTTTATAGGTCAACTGACTCCATCTCTGAGCAGACTTAAAGAGATCTCCATATGAAGCCATATGCCAAATGACCCTGATGGTGACCACAGTCAGGTCTGTTTTCCTGGGCAGTTCTGCTGAACTTACTGACACTGTAGAGTCTGTTTTTAGTTGAAAGGAGGTGCACTTGACTATCATCCTTTGGGATATTTGAGATGTTGGAAAATTGCCAGATGTGCTGTGTGACAATATTGGTTTTGATGACAAAAAATGTTGCTTTAATGATTTTACATCCTGTAGAGTAAGAATGGCTTTATTTATATGATAGTCATTATTAGAGCTGTATACTTTACTAACAAAATATTAAACAGTGTTTAATGTGGCATTAGGGTATTAATTTTGAACTTGGAGTTATTGGAACCACAGAGTACTTAGTTATGTCACTGAAATGCCTGGGAAGCAGAGTCCCCCTCTGACAGAAGGGAGAGGTATGAACTGAGTCTTGGGCACACGTGTGTGCACTCTGTTGGCTAGCCCTATTGGGCAGACATAGTTGAACCTGGAAATTCAGTGTTGCCAGTGACTTGATGCTGATAGGAAATGCATGGTAGGTATAAAGATGGGCTGAGAGATTTCATTTCCTTGGTCCAATTTCTGTAGATGCCAGCTTTGTAATCACCTCAATTTAGGTAATCCTAAATCAAGAAGTTAGTTGAGGTGGAAGAAACTTGTTCAGGTGTGAGTAAGCGTTTCACTTTCATGTGTACTTCAATATAATGTGCCTGGAAGAAGTTGGCCACTGACATTGCACACATGCCAAGCTGATTGGTTTTTTTAGTTACTGGAGTGAACTTCAGGATCCTAGATTGTAAAGAGAAGGGAAAGACCAGTGGCTGTGTTTCAGATGATCATCCTGAAACAGGCCAGACCTGGACCCAAGACCTGGATCATAAGAAGGAGTTCCTACAGTTGAAATGAACGGCCCAAGTTTATTTTCTACATCAGTTACGATCCTGTTTCATTTTTCTTTCTCCTTCCCAAGTTTATGTAGACACAGGCACGGAATGCAGTTCTATTTCCCACCTCCCCTAGAATTGATTTTCTGATTGCTTTCCTCTCATGTTCTCTAGTGCCCACAGAACCTATTTTTTCCTGTATATGCAAATTGTATGTTTAGAAGTGAAAATGTTAATACATTAAATGATTAACCTAAAAAAAAAGAAATACAGCGCAATGAGATTAGGAAAAAGATACAAGAACAAAATGAACTCTTTACAAAAGAGATTAAATAACCATTAAAAAACCAAACAGAAATCCTGAGGCTGAAGAATTCAATGAATGAGATGAAGAATGCAGTAGAGAGCCTCTGAGATAGAGTAGAGCAGATGGAAGATAGAATAAGTGACTTGGAAGGAGAAATTTTGAAATAACAATATCAAGAAAAAGAAGAGAAAAGAATAAGAATGAGGGGTGCCTGGGTGACTCAGTCGATTAAGTGTCTGATTCTTGATTTTGACTCAGGTCATATTCTCATGGTTCATAAGATTGAGCCCCTCATCAGGCTCTACCCTGACGGTGCAGGAACTGATTGGGATTCTCTCTCTCCCTCTCCTTCTCTGCTCCTCCCCGATCATGCTCTCTTTCCCTCTCTTTTTATAAGTAAGTAAGTAAATTTAAAAAAAGGATAAGAATGAGCAAATGCCTTCCCCCACAAAACCTGTGTGATCAATGAGACTCAATCAAAAAGGCAAACATTTGAATAATTGGGATTCCAGAAGGAGAAGAGAGGGAGAAGAGAGCAGAACATTTATTTAAAGAAATAATAGCTGAAAACTTCCCTGGGGAAAGAGTGAAACATCGAAGTTCAAAAAGCTAATAGGTCAAACACAGGCAGCAAATTCCTTGACCTCAGCAGGGGCAACTTCTTACTAGGCATGTCACCAAAGGCAAGGGAAACAAAAGCAAACATGAACTATTGGGACTTCATCAAGATAAAAAGCTTCTACACAGTGAAAGAAACAATCAGCAAAACTAAAAGGCAGCCTATGGAATGGGAGAAGATTTTTGCAAATGACATATATGATAAAGGGTTAGTATCCAAAATTTATAAAGAACTTATAAAATTCAACACCCCAAAAAAAAACAACCCAGTTAAGAAATGGGCAGAAGACATGAACAGACATTTTTACAAAGAAGCATCCAGATGGCTAAGAGACATAGGAGAAGATGCTCAACATCACTCATCATCAGAGAAATAGAAATCAAAACCACAATGAAATACCACCTCTCACTGGTCACAAAGGCTAAAATTAACCACTTGGTAAACAACAGATATTGACAAGGATGTGGAGAAAGGGGAACCCTATTGCACTGTTGGTAGGAATGCAAACTGGTGCAGCCATTATGGAAAACAGTATGGAAGTTCCTCAAAAAATTAAAAATAGAACTACCTTATGACCCATCAATTGCACTACTAGGAATTTATCCAAAGGATACAAAAATTCTGTTTCAAAGGGGCACATGCACCCCAATGTTTATAGCAGTGCTGTCAACAATAGCCAAATTATGGAAAGACCCAAAATGTTAATTGTCTGATGAATGTATAAAGAAGATGTGGTATACACACACACGCGCACGTGCACATGCACACACACACACACACACACACACACACACACACACACAGTGGAATACTACTCAGTGATGAAAAAAATGAAATCTTGCCATTTGCAACAACGTGGGTGGAACTGGAGGTATGCTAAGTGAAATAAGTCGGTCAGAGAAAGACAAATATCATATGATTTAACTCGTATGTGGAATTTGAGAAATTCAACAGGTGAACATAGAGTAAGTGAAGGAACAATAATATAAAAACAGAGAGGGAGGCAAACAGTACATTAAAATAATTCTTTTAATGTACTGTTGAATTTGATTTGCTTGAGATCTTGAGATCTTGAGATCTTGTTGAGAAATTCTGCACCCATGTTCATCAGGAATATTGGCCTGTAATTCATTTTAAAGTGGGGTCTTTGCCTGGTTTTGGAACC
Source organism: Panthera uncia (assembly GCF_023721935.1). NCBI lineage: Eukaryota > Metazoa > Chordata > Mammalia > Carnivora > Felidae > Panthera > Panthera uncia. Next base: position 92,336 of record NW_026057576.1, on the reverse strand, counting down.
AAGGCAAATCTGGCTTTGTAGAATGAGTTTGGAAGTTTTCCTTCTATTTCTGTTTTTTGGAACAGTTTGAGAATAGGTATTAACTCTTCTTTAAATGTCTGGTAGAATTCCCCTGGGAAGTCATCTGGCCCAGGACTCTGGTTTCTTGGGCGATTTTTGACTACTGATTCAATTTCTTTGCCAGTTATGGAGTTTGTTCAAATTTTCTATTTCTTCCAGTTTCAATTTTGGTAGATTGTGAGTTTCTAGGAATTTGTCCATTTCTTCCATATTGCCTAGTTTGTTGGCATATAATTTTTCATAGTATTCTCTTATAATTGTTTGTATATCTGTCGTGTTGATTATGATCTCTCCTCTTTCATTCATGATTTTATCTCTTTGGGTCCTTTCTCTTCACTTTTTGGTAAGTCTGGCTAGGGGGTTATCAATTTTTTTAATTCTTTCACAGAACCAGCTCTTAGTTTAACTGATATCTTCTACTTTTTTTTTGTTTATATATCATTTTTTTTCCTGCTCTAATCTTTATTATTTCCCTTCTTCTGCTGGCTTTATGCTTTGTTTGCTGTTCCTTATCTAGCTCCTTTATGTGTAAGGTTAGGTTGTGTATTTGGGATCTTTCTTGCTTCTTGAGATAGGCCTGAATTACAATATATTCCCTTGGGATGCCCAGGTGGCTCAGTCTGTTAAGCATCTGACTTCAGCTCAGGTCATGATCTCGTTGTTCATGAATTCGAGCCCTGTGCTGGGTTCTGTGCTGATAGTCTGCTTCAGATTTTGTGTCTCCCTCTCTCTCTGCCCCTACCCCACTCATGCTCTGGCTCTCTCTCTCTCTGAAAAATAAATAAACATTAAAAAAATTTATACAATATATTTGTCTTAGGATTGCCTTTGCTGCATCCCAAAGAGTTTAGACTGTCGTGTTTTCATTTTCATTTGCTTCCATGTATTTTTAAAAATTTCTTTAATTTCCTGGTTAACCAATTCATTATTTAGTAGGATGTTCTTTAACCTCCATGTATTTGTGGACTTCCCAAATGTTTTCTTGTGGACTTCATGTTTCATGGTGTTATGATCTGAAAATATGAATGGTATGATCTTGGTCTTTTTGTATTTGATAAGGGCTGATTTGTAACCCAATATGTGATCTATTCAGGAGAATGTTCCATGTGCTCTTGAGAAGAATGTGTATTTTGCTGCTTTAGGATGAAATGTTTTGAATATATCTACTAAGTCCATCTATTCCGGTGTGTGATTCAAAGTCATTGTTTCCTTGATTTTCTGCTCAGATGATCCATTCCTTGTTGTAAGTGGGTGTTAAAAGTCCCCTAATACTCTGGTATTATGATGAATGAGGTTCTTTATGTTTGTTACTAATTGATTTATATATTTAGTTGTGCCAAGTTGGGGGCATAAATATTTACAATTGTCAGATCTTCTTGATGGATAGACCCCTCAATTATGATGTAATGTCCTTCTTGTTACAATCTTTGTTTCAAAATCTAATTTTCTAATGTAAGTATGGCTACTCTGGCTTTCTTTTGATGTCTATCAGCATGATAGATGGTTCTCAATCCCTTCACTTTATATCTGCAGGTCTCTTTAGGTCTAAAGTGAGTCTTTTTTAGGTATAATATAGATGGGTATTGCTTTTTTTTTATCCATTGTGATACCCTATGTCTTTTAATTAGAGCTTTTATTCCATTTACATTCAGAGTGATTAGTGAAAGATATGAATTTGGTACCATTGTGTTAACCTATAGAGTTGGTGTTTCTGGTGATGCTCTCTGGCCCTTTATAGTCTTTGTTGCTTTGGTCTTTTTTTTTTTTCTTCACTCAAAGAGTCCCCCTGAAAATTTCTTTCAGGCCTGGTTTAGTGTTCACAAATTCCCTTAGTTTTTGTTTGTCTGGGAAACTCTTTACCTCTCCTTCTATTCTGAATGGCAGCCTTGTTGGATAAAGAATTCTTGTCTGCATATTTTTCCTTTTCAGAATATTGAATATTTCCTGGCAATCCCTTCTGGCCTGCCAAGTTTCAGTGGACAGGTCTACTGCTGACCATATGTCTAGTCTACTCTTGTTGGTTAAGGACATTTTGTCCCTAGCTGCTTTCAGAATTCTCTTTATCTTTGTATTTTGTAAGGTTTCCTGTGATATGTTTTGGTGTTGACCTGCTTTTGTTGCTTTTGAGGGGATTTCCCTGTAATTCTTGGACTTCAATGCTTTTTTTCCTTCCACAGATTAAGGAGGTTCAAATAAACCTGCTTCTTTTCCCAGCTCTTCCTCTGGGACTCTTATGCTGTAGATATTATTGTGCTTTATGTAATAGCTGGGTTCTACCTTCATGATCTAATAGTTTTTGTTCCGCCTTCTTTTCAGCTTCATTATTTTCCATAATTTTATGTTCTATCACCCATTCTCTTCTCTGCTTCTTCAATCCTTGTGACTATATATCCAGTAAGCTTTGCATTTCAGTGATAGCTTTTTTTTTTTATTTCGGCCTGACTAGTTTTTAGGTCTTTTATCTCTACAGCAAAGGTTTCTCTAGTGTCTTCTATGCCTTTCTCAAGCCCAGCTAGTATTCTTATGACTGCTTTTGTAAATTTTTGTTCAGATATATTGCTTATATATGTCTTGAGCAACTCCTTGGCTGTGATTTCTTCTTGACCTTTCTTTTGGGGAGAATTCCTCTATCTTATCATTTTGGCTAAGTTTCTGTCTTTTGTGTGTTTTAAAAGCTTGTTATGTTTCCTGAATCTGAGAGTACTGCTATATTAAAAGGGGCCATACACTGCCCAGGGCCTGGTACTTCAGGAAAGTGTTTCTGGTGTATGTTGTGTGCACTTCGCTGTTGTGTTTTGGCTGCTCTTTCCCACTGGTCAGTCCTCTGCAGAGCTCCTCCTAGCTTGCAGTGGGGAGTATTTGGAACTTTAATTAGGTATGTTTTAATTTGTTTGTTAAAATAAGCCTAGAAAAAAAGGCCTGATTTCCCCACTAAAAAAAAAGAAAAAAAATAAGGAAAGGAATGAAAAAAAACCTAAACATACAATTAAAAAAAAAACAAGTATAAACCCGATTCATAAGAAAAAGTAAGGGAAAGAAAAAGAAAAGAAAACAGAACAGAAAGAAAAAAGAGAAAAGGGAAAAAAAAGAGAAAAAAGGAAAAAAAAGAGAAAAGGAACAAACAAAAAACTGTAAGCCTGGTTTCAAAGGGGAAAAAAAAGAAGTAGAAGAAAAGAAAAAAAATTAAGCCTTGTCCTATTTCCACCAGAACTGCAGGTGATGCTTTGAAGCACTCTATGGTAGTAGACTTGGTGCATGCAGGGTGCTGCCTGTGCTGATCTTCTGGAGAAGTCTGCTGCACTGGCTAAGAGTCAGACCTGCCCCAGTAAATATGCAGTTGCCAGGCACAGGGGTTTGGGATTTGGTGTCAGCAGGTCCCACCTCCACTGAGGGCTGCTCTGTTGCTCTCTAAAGTCCCATCATGTTGGTAGTAAGGGGGGAAATGGCTCCACCTACTCTCTCCTCCTTGGACAGAGGATCTCACACCCATTCTGTTCAGTAAGCCCTCACAGAATAGCAAGGGCAGTCAGTGTGTCCTGATCCACATATTCGGCATGGGGCTGGGATTCAAAACTTGAAATCTTTACCTGGCACCACTTGGGCCCACCCCCCTCCTCCAGAGTAGAGCCTTCCCACAATGCGTCTGATGTCCTTTGTCCAAGAAAAATGATCCCATGCCTGTGCAGTGCAGAGAATCTATGGTGTAGCACAGCAAAAAGCAGCAACCAGGTTATCTGCCCTCTGCATGCCCCTCTGTCCCCTGCTGATGAAAGGCCTTTGGCTGGTGCCTGCAGGGTCTTTTGGCCTTGGAGAGGCAGTATACCCACTTCCAAA
>NW_026057576.1:69821-87942 GCF_023721935.1 Panthera uncia | reverse complement strand
GTACTCCAGGAAGGGAGTGCTATGCACTCTGGGGCCAGTGTCCTCCTTCTCCCCTGGAGTGCATGCCACAGCTTCACTCCAAAGTCTCACACTTCCAAAAGCTCAGAATTTGAACTCCAAACGTTGTTTGCAACGTGACACTCAGTACCTCTTGCTCCCTAGTCCGTGGTCTGGAGAGGTTTTCCTCTTAGGTGAACCCAACGCTGCACTCTCTCAACCCCTGTCTCTTTCTCTTCCTTTTGCCTCTCTATGGAATGGGTTCTCTCCCCTCCACAGTACAGCTGTTTTTCTCTCTCCCAATTCACATCCGTGTACCTCTACCTGCCATGCTGTCTCCCTCCAACTGTGGAGATCCTTCTGCCAGTCTGTAGATGGATTCCCTGGGTATTCTAGGTGATCTGACCTCAATACTACTTTGCTTGAGGGACAAGAAAAGCCCAGGGTCTTCATACTTCTCCACCACCTTAACTCCTCTCCCTCTCCTCTTTCATTTCTGATTTCATTTATTTGGGTCTTTTCTTTTTTCTTTATGAGTACGGCTAAAGGTTCATCATTTTGTTTATCTTTTCACAGAGCCAGCTCTTTGTTTCATTCTTTTTTTTTTCTTTCCCTTTCTTTCCTTTTTTTTTTTTCTTTTAGTTTGTTTGTTTGTTTGTTTGTTTTTTTCCATTTATTTCTGTTCTGGTCTTCGTTATTTAATTATTTCCTTCCTTTACTAACTTTGAGCTTTGTTTTGTTCTTCTTTTCTAGTTTTGTTAGGTATATGGTTAGATTATTTACTTGAGATTTTCTTGTTTCTTCAGGTAGGATTTTGTCATTATAAATTTCACTCTTAGCACTACTTTCACTGTGTCCCAAAGATTTTGGACTGTTATGTTTTCATTTTCATTTGTCTCCATGTATTTTTTAAAATTTCTTCTTTAATTTCTTTGTTTACTCATTGGTTGTTTCATAGCATGTTGTTTAGCCTCCACATGTTTGTGTTTTTTTCCAGTGTTTATCTTGTAATTGATTTCTAGTTTCAAAACATTGTGGTTGGTTGGGATGAGCCCTGGGTGTTGAGTGTAAGTGATGTATCACATTGTAATTGATTTCTAGTTTCAAAACATTGTGGTTGGTTGGGATGAGCCCTGGGTGTTGCGTGTAAGTGATGTATCACATGAATCTACTCCTGAAGCCAAGAGCACACTGTATACACTTATGTTAGCTAATTTGACAATAAATTATATTTAAAAATTAAAATAATAAACAAGGATATAGAGTCACACAAAAAAGCATTGTGGTTGGAAAAAATGCTTAATATAATTTCAACTTTCTTAAATTTATTGAGACTTGTTTTGTGGCCTAACACGTAATCTATTCTGCAAAATGTTCCATGTGCACTTGAAAAAATTATATTTTGCTGTTTTGGGATGGAATGTTCTGTATTACTTATTAGGTCCATCTGGTCTAATGTTTTGTTGAGAGGAACTGTTTCCTTATTCATTTTCTGTCTGGATGATCTATCCATTGATTTAAGTGGGGTGTTAAATTTCCCTGGTATTATTGTATAACTGTCAATTTCTCCTTTTATATCTGTTAATATTTGCTTTATATTATTTAGGGGTGCTCCCATTTTGATTGCATAGGTATTTACAATTGTTATATCCTTTTGCTAGTTTCACCTCTTTGTCATTATGTAGTGCCCTTTCTCTTGTTACAGTCTTTGTTTTAAAGTCGATTTTGTCTGATCAAATATTGCTACCAATGTTTTCTTTTTTTTTTTCACTTCCATTTGCAAGGAATATCTTTTTCCATCCTTTCATTTTCTGTCTATACTTGTCTTTATGTCTGAAATGAGTCTCTTGTAGGCAGCATATGGATGGGTTTTGTGTTTTTATTTTAATCTAGTCTATTACCTTATGTCTTTTGATTAGAGCATTTAGACCATGTAAATTTAAATTAATTATTGATAGTATGTACTTATTGCTATTTATTGAATTGTTTTCTGGTTGTTTTTGTAGTTCTTATTTGTTTTTTCCTTCTTCTCTTGCTCTCTTTCCTTGTGATTGATGACTTTTTAAATGTAATGCTTGGCTTTCTTTCTATTTATTTTTTGCTATCTATTATATGATTTTGTTTTGTGGTGACCATATGGTCTATATGTAATGTCCTTAGTATATAGCAGTCTATATTAAGTTGATGGTCACTTAAGTTCAAACTCATTCTACCTTTTTTTTTTAAAGTAGGCTTCAAAGATAAAATAAAAAAATAATAAATAAATAAATAAATAAATAAATAAATAAAAATGGGCTTCACACCATGGAGCCCTATGAGGGGCTTGAACTCACAAACCTGAGATCAAGACCTGAACTGAGATAAAGAGTCAAACACCCAATCGAATGAGCCACCCAGACACACCCCCAAACTCATTCTAAAATAAGTCTTTTTTGCTCTCCTCCACATCTTATGTATATGTTATCATATTTTACATCATTTTATTTTCTGGGTCCCCTTAACTAATTTTTTAGATATAAATGATTTTACTACTTTCATCTTGTAACCTTAATACTAGCTTCATAAGTGATTGCTTTACTACCTTTCCTGTATGTTAGCTTTTACTCATGAAATTATTTCCTTTCATAATTTTCTTCTAATTATGGCCTGTTCTTTCCACTTAGAGAATTCCATTTAACATTTCTTGTAAGGTTGGTTTAGTGGTAATTCCTTTAACTTTTGTTTGTCTGGGAAACTCTTCTTCTCTCTTTTGATTCTTAATTCTACCTTGCAAGGTAGAGTCTTCTTGGTTGTAGGTTTTTTTCTTTCAGCACTTTGAATATATAATGCCTGCAAAATTTCAGCTGAAAAATCAGCTTTAGCCTTATAAGGTTTCCCTCATAAATAAGTAGTTGCTTCTCTCTTGTTTCTTCTAAAATTCTCTCCTTATCTTTAATCTTTAACATTTTCATTGTTATGTGTCATGGTGTGGAAATCCTTGGGTTCATCTTACTTGAAACTCTCTGTGCTTCCTGAACCTTGATGTCTGTTTACTTCCCTGGGCTAAGGAAGTTTTCAAGTATTATTTCTTCAAATATTTTTTTGCTCCTTTCTCTCTTCTTTTTTCTGGAATCCCTATAATGTGAATATTTGTGTGATATTATCCAAGAGATCCCTTAACCTATCCTTGTTTTTTAAAACCCTTGCCGGGGCGCCTGGGTGGCTCAGTCGGTTGAGCGTCCGACTTCAGCTCAGGCCACGATCTCACGGTCCGTGAGTTCGAGCCCCGCGTCGGGCTCTGGGCTGATGGCTCGGAGCCTGGAGCCTGCTTCCAATTCTGTGTCTCCCTCTCTCTCTGCCCCTCTGCCGTTCATGCTCTGTCTCTCTCTGTCTCAAAAATAAATAAACGTAAAAAAAATAATAAATAAAACCCTTGCCCTCTTCAGAGGGCATCTTGGTAGAACAGCTGAAGCTGATGTGGACATGGCTGGGACAGTCCTAAGCTCTCTGTGCTGAAGGTATACTGAGGTTTGCACCTGTGTTACCTAGGCAAGATGGCTGGAGCTGTTTCAGTATGCGTTCCAGTATGCACCATGCTAGGGATTTTTCTAGTATGTGCCATGCTGGGACTGCCTTGGTAGGATGGCTGTGGTTGGTATGGGCTAGGAGCCTGGGGCCCACTGAGGCAGTAGACCAGCTAGGATGCCCAAACCCTACTCCTGTCCATGCTGTCATGGTGGAGGGGAAATGGTAATCATGGAACTCCTTAGTCCCTCTGATCCAGAGTGAGTTTCAGCTGCTCCCCTGCCATTTGGCAGAGTTCTAGGGCTGAATCCTTTATATTCTAGTTTCTCTCTCTCTCTTCATCTACAAAGGTAGGCTATGTTTATTTAGAGTCACAAGTAGTTGACTCAGTCTGACTCAAACCATGAGGAAACCATCCTGTTTCACTCCATTCTGGTCCTAGGGTGGCCAAGCCTGCTAGGAGTACTGCTTAGGGCCCATTTGAAGGTTTACAAGTTTCTCACTGAGGACAATCTGTGACCGTGTGAGAGTGGTCAGGTAGATCACCATCAACAGGTCATTGATGTTGCTATTGAGCATGGTCTCAAAGTTATCGGGAATTATCCTGGGCACTTAGTTAACCAGACTCATCAAGAAGTGGCCCACAGTATTGTCACCTGATACCTTTCCAGACAGCACATCCTCTGCATACTGCAACACTGTGCTCAGGGCATCCTATATGCAAGCCGATGTCCCTCATACTTGCTGAAAGTCGCTTGAGAGTCTGATCACCTGGTTGGGGCTAAAACAGGACTCCATGATCAGCTCAACTCAATGTGTTTAGTCATAATGTGCATATTTCACTAATACAGGTAAGAACATCACCCCCTTGGTCTTCCCAGGGACACCATTAAAGTGCTGAAATAGGCCTTGATGCTCACATGGCCAATCTCAAGGCTCATGTCCATAATGAGGTGAATGGGGTTGGGGGCTTCCCCGTGTAGTACTCATGGATCAGCACAGAGTCCTCTGTAATGTCATGGCCTGAAGCATCCCAGGCTAGGATGAGCTCATTTGGGCTTTCTTATATGATTCATACATGTTCTCAGTGAATTCCAAAGGTCCTCTATACTTTTTTGAAGCCCAGCGATTAATTTTACGACTATTATTCTAAATTCTTGTTCCGTTATATTGCTTAAATCGTTTTTTGATCAATTCATTAGCTGTCGCTACTTCCTGGAGTTTCTTTTGAGGAGAATTCTTCTGTTTCGTCATTTTGGATAGTCCCTGGAATGGTGCAGAACTGCAGGGCTCTTCCCCTGTGCTGTCTGGAGTAACTTGTGTTTGCAGGCGGGGCCGCAGTCAGACCCAATGTCTGTCTCCAGCCCACCGCTGGGGCCACAGTCAGACTGGTGTGTACCTTATCTTCCCCTGTCCCAGGGGCAGGATTCACTGTGGAGTGGTGTGGCCTCTGTCTGGGCTACTTGCACACTGCCAGGCTTGTGGTGCTGCTTTGATGGGATCTGGCATATCAGCCAGGGTGGATCCGCAAAGTGCACAGGGGTGGGAGGGGCAGGCTTAGCTTGCTTTGCCCTTGGTGGTCCCCAGCGGGAGGGGCCCTGCAGCACTGGGAGGGAGGCAGGTAGACCTGTTGGAGGGATGGATCCACAGAAGCACAGCGCTGGGTGTTTGCGTGGTGCAAGCAAGTTCGTGAGGGGAACTGGTTCCCTTTGGGATTTCGGCTGGGGGATGGGAGAGGGAGATGGCGCTGGCCAGAGCCTTTGTTCCCCCACCGAGCTGAGCTCCTCCGGGGCTCAACACCTCTCCCTCCCAGTGTCCTCTCGCCCTCCAGCTCTCCGAGCAGAGCTGTTGACTTTTAACATTCCAGATGTTAAGTCCCGCTGGCTGTCAGAACTCACGCAGTCCGGCCCCTCCGCTTTTGCAAGTCAGACTCAGGGGCTCTGCCTTGCCAGGCGGGCTGCCCCTCCACCACCCCAGCTCCCTCCCACCAGTCCGTGTAGCTCACACTGCCTCTCCACCCTTCCTACCCTCTTCCGTGGGCCTCTACGCTTGGCTCCAGAGAGTCCGTTCTGCTAGTCTTCTGGTGGTTTTCTGGGTTATTTAGGCAGAGGTGGGTGGGATCTAAGTGATCAGCGGGACAGGGTGAACCCAGCGTCCTCCTATGCCACCATCTTCTCGAGAGCCCCCTTGAGATGCCAATTTCAAGTCTACATTGTTACCTGTGCTGACTGGCTATAAATTGGAGGTTCCCACAACCCCCTCCTTAGGTTTCATTAATTTGGTAGAGTAGCTCACATAACTCAGGAATAACAATTTACTTACTAGTTTAAGGATTTATTACAAAGTATATGAATGAGCAACCAAATGAAGAGATACATACAGTGAGGTCCAGAATAGTCCCAAATGTAGGACTTTCTGTCCCTATGGCGTTTAGGGCGTGTCACCATCCCAGAATGTGGATGCATGCTGGTCTACGAGCCTGTAAGCTATCCAAACTGGCAGTTCAGGGATGTTTTTGAAGTTTCATTGCGTAGGCATGGCTGATTAAATTACTGGCCATTGGTGACTGGATTTAATAATCTCCAGGTACCACCTCACCTCACCTCACAGCAGGTCAGGGGTGGGGCTGAATGTTCCAACCCTTTAATCATATGGTTGGTTTCCCTGGCAACCAGCTTCCAAACTTAGTTACTTAGAGGCTGTCAGCACAGAGCCTGAGGTGGGGCTTCAACTCACTGACCGGGAGATCATGACCTGAGCCGAAGTCAGATGCTCAACCAACTGAGCCACCCAGGTGCCACCCAGGCCCCCGCCCCCAGTTACTTTTTGCAGGTAAAAGTCTTGATATCTTTTTATGTACTTTTGGAAGGCATCCAGTTAATTTGCTTCTGACTAAATTTCATTACATTCAGTGACATCTTTAAAAGTGGCTGCTCCCTTTTGCAGGAGTTACTAACTGTATTTATTAACTCAGAGGAGAAAATACTTACATTGTAATGCATTCCAATTCAGAATAATGGAAAATATACAGCAAGAGCCTTGGTCTTTGCCAAAGCCCCATGGAAAGCATTTTGAGTTCTTTCTGTTTAAGTATTCAATATAAGAGCATTTGCCCTGTCTAACCCCAATTGAGGCTCTGTTCAAATGCAGGCACAGTTATACTTTAGAGCTCTTTCTCACCAACAGTCTTCCTTTCTTATTAATTTCAATAAATATTCACTGACCCAAAACTCTGCTAAACCCATGGGGGAACACAGAAATTTTTTTTTTTTTTTAATTTTTTTTTTCAACGTTTTTTATTTATTTTTGGGACAGAGAGAGACAGAGCATGAACGGGGGAGGGGCAGAGAGAGAGGGAGACACAGAATCGGAAACAGGCTCCAGGCTCCAAGCCATCAGCCCAGAGCCTGACGCGGGGCTCGAACTCACGGATGGCGAGATCGTGACCTGGCTGAAGTCGGACGCTTAACCGACTGCGCCACCCAGGCGCCCCACACAGAAATTTTTAAAACTGGGGTCTTGTTCTCTAGTGTAAGTTAAGCGAAATAATATGCAAATTCTTATTTCTGGTATTTGAAGTAGCGCTTGGGGCTGAAGAGGTCATGGCGGTCAGCCTGTTAACCTTGTCAGTTGTCAATCCCAGAACAGAAAGACAGACAGACCTCTCTTTTTTCTTCTTAATGTTTATTTTTGAGAGAGAGAGAGAGAGACAGAGAGAGAGAGACAGAGAGAGAACATGCAGAAGCAGGGGAGGGGCTGAGAGAGAGGAAGACACAGAATCTGAAGCAGGATCCAGGCTGTCAGCACAGAGCCCAACACAGGGCTTGAACTCATGAGCCATGAAATCATGACCTGATCCAAAGTCAGACACTTAACCAACTGAGCCACCCAGGCGCCCCAGGACAGATCTCTTGGAGAAGTCTTCCTTAAAGCAAGGTTACAAGGCTGTAGGTATGTTTGAAATCTATGGCATCCCACTGAAATCACTTTTCAAATGCACTTTGTGTTTATGTTTGGACAGTCTGCAGTTATTAAAACATCTGAAATTGATTTGAATGCTGGTATGGCTTAACAAACACTTATCTTTCTCATATTTTCCTAAGTATTTATGTCCCCTGGACCAAGTTGTATATTATAAGAGAAATGTGCCATAAAATAAATAAAACAATTATCACTTACTAGATAATTCATATATTGACCTTATGTTTGTTTTGAGCTTTGGGCCTTAGTTCTTAGGAGCTTTTTCTATGTCAGAAAATTAGCCTTTTGTTTGATCTCAGTTGTAAATTTTTTTCACATTTGTCATTCATTTTCTGACTGTGCTGACGGTAATTTTTGTGAGGTTGAAATATTTTTAAGTATTAAAATTTATTTACATTTCTTTTGGGCTTCTGATTTGTCTTTCCATACTTAGCAAGGACTGCTGCAGTCCAAGATTATAAGGAAAATTTCCCATAATTTCTTCTAATACTTATGGTTTAATATTTTATATATATATAAATATGTTATATATATACTTTAATGTTTATTTATTTTGAGAGAGAGAAAGCATGATTCGGGGAGGGGCAGAGAGAGAGAAGAGAGAGAATCCCAAGTAGGCTCTGCGCTAATCAATCTGGGGCTTGATCTCACGAACTGTGAGCTGAAATCAAGAGTTGGACACTTAACTGGCTGAGTCACCCAGGCGTCCCTAATATTTTATATTTAAATCTGATACCTTTAGGATCTGTACTGCTCTAAGGTATGATGTATGGCTCAAACTTTTTTCCTAAACGACTACTTATCTCAATAACCTATGATGAGTAAACCATTTTTCTGCCCACTGACTTAAAATACAACTCCTAAGCAAGACTAGGACTATCTAGAATTGTTTTATTTTGGGAATAATCCATGAAAAAATAAGAAATCTCCTTTTCTATGTGTGTTACAAAAAATCTAGATTCACTCTTGCTCTGATTAAGCATTCGTGTGGTAGCCCTGTGATAAAAGTAACATTTTCCTCCATTTACAGAGTAGGAAACTCACTGAACCAGAGAGAAACTGAAAACTTGCTCAAAATCATAGCACTAGTAAGTGACTGAATCCAAGCTATTAATCACTATGATACAGGCCAACTTAAAGACATATCAAATGATGTTGTGTTCATTGCAGTTATTCATGGCTTCTGTAAAGTGGGGATAACAAACTTACCTGTGTGCATGAATTGCTCTGGAGATTAATCATTCAGGCCATGTTCATACCAAGCACTCAGTGCTAGCTATTTATATTCATTTAATGATTTAGGGCTTCTGTAGCTAAGAGCCATATATTTCTATACCACCAAACAGTGAGACCTAAATCTAGGTGTGAATCTCAAACTAACAGCCATCTTCTCTGAGTCTCCTCTGCATCTGCAAAATGGGATCGGTGGCAATACTTACTCATAAATATTATTTTACAGATTAAATGAGATAAAATATGGAAATGGCCCCACCCAACACTCTCCTGCATGTTCTGCCTTGCAAGCCTACAGACTTTCTATGTTGCTGATCACCTTCCTCAGATAATCAAAGCAGGAAAACCCTTCATTCAGTCTTGAATGGGCAGCTAAGAATTAAAAACAGTTCAACCTTAGACTTAGTCAATAAGAAAATCTTACCTACAAATGTCTACTGTACCCCATAGTCATAGTGTCTGGCAGGAAACTGGGCTGAGTGGGTACTGGTCTCAAAACAGACCCCAGAGACCAATACTCTAATTGGCATGGATTTCCCTCCCCTGAGGAGGGAAATATGCCTCTTCCTTCTGCCATGGGTTGCTTCTCTTCCAAGATACTGCTGTTTTTCCCCTTCTGGTCTCTGGAGCCAAATGAACTGGCTGGTGAGGCCAGTTTATACTCTAAATGACACCTCAACTTTCCTCTTTTACCAGCAGCCTTGGGTCTCCCTTCCTGCCTCTTTCCATAAAGGTCAGCTCCAATTTCTGCCTGACAGTTTGGACTCCAGGTGATGCTGGCCTCCCGTTCCCCATTAAACTGGGGAATCCCTAGGTTTCTCTGCAAATTCCTGGCTTCTGCTGGTTCACTGCATCTTGTGCAGAGACCTTACAGCACTTGACAAATTAAGTCCAATGCCAGCAAGCACCAAGGCAAGTTTCACTTCCTTTTACCAACACTCAAAGGGCAAATGACTTGTCTCAGAACCAATATTGAATACAGGGGCCCAGACATGATTATGGTCTAACATTTATCAAGCATAAGCTCCTGAACTAAATCTTTATATTCTCTCTTTTACTGAATTCTCACAGTAACTGTGAGCGGTGTGGGTGTGGCTGGGCAGGTGGCAGGCGGCAGGTGAAGGCCTCAGTGGCCCATGCTCATCACAGACACAGGATACTTTCCAATAGCCTTGGGAGGGCACTGTGCTGGGGAAGAGTGGCTGGGAATCCACCTGAATGAACTAGACATTGTTAGGAAGATAAGATGGAGAGAGAGGTTCACAGAGCAAGATCAGGGTTTAGGAGCATCAAGTATAAATTTACTCGTCTTTCTGTCCACCTGGGGTTGTCTGGTTTAAAATCTATCTTGATGAAGGACTGTTTGTTTTGTCTGGGTGGCTCATTTTTGTCTGTCCAGCTGGAGATCTCTCTGGCTCACAGAGTGTCTACCTGCCTAGTTGGAGATCTGTCTGGCTGCAATCCTTCTGGCCGAGGGTCTGTGGTTGTGTCTAGCCAGGGGTCTTCCTGAGGATCTTGTGAAGTTGAGATTCAGTCTGTCTGGAGTTCATTTATCCAGCTATCTACTTGGAGGTTTATCAGCCGATCTGGCTACAGACTGATCTGTCAGTCTGGGGTCAGTCCATCTGTCTGTGAGGCTAGATGTCTGTCTCACTAGCCATAGATTTGTGCCAAACTGGTGCATCTGGCATCCAGTTCAATGGCTGGGGGTCTGTCTGGCTAGGGGTCTCTGTGAGCAGCTCAGAATCAGCCTGGTTTGGGGTCTTTCTGTCTGACTAGGGTCTGTCTAAATAGGGTCTGACTTGTTGGGGGTGCATTCATCTCTCCAGATGGGGGTCCACCTGTTCCTCTGGTTTGGGTTCTATCTGTCCAGCTTGGCTTGGGGGTCCGTTTATCTCTAACTGGGCATAGTGTCTCACTGTCTGGCTGGGGTCATCTGTCATGTGTCTGATTAGAAGTTCATCCATCCAATGGGGCCCTATCGGCTAGCAGGGATCTAGCCTATTCAAACGACCTGCTGATTTGCAACGTACACCCGGCTGGTAGATGGTCTGGACAGTGGGCCATCTGTCTAGCTTAGGATGCTTATCTACCTGAGGGTCCATCTACTTTTCTGGCCTGCTGACTGCTTGGGGATCTACCTGGAAGTCTTCCCAGATGGTGGTGCATCAATCTGTCCGCTAAATTGTGGGCTTTGTGGAATTGATGAGTTGGTGGGGACTAACCACTTGTCTAGAAGTCCACCTATCTGCCTGGTTGGGGTGTCTGTGCAATCAAGGGTCTATCTGGCTGGCTAGGAGTCCATCTGGCTACTTGGGAGTCTGTTTGACTAGGTCTGTCAGTCTGCCCACTTGGGGGTGGGTCTGTCTAGCTAAGAGGATGTCTGTGTGTCTGTTCAGCTAAGGATTTGCTTATGTCTGTCTGGGAGTCTGTCCACCTAGGGGTCCATCTGACTGGTATCTGGCTAGCTGCCTATCTGGGAGAGGGGTCTTTTTGATGGTTTCTCTTGCTGGGCGTGATCTGTCAAGGTGTTGGTTGATTAATCTGACTGGAGGTCCATCCATCCGGCTGTGGACTATCCTCTGAAATCTGGCTGTCTAGGTGTATGGTTATGTATTTGTCCTGATTGGGGGCCCATCTGACTGAGTAACCCATCTGGGGATTTTTTACCTGTCTGAAATCAGTCTGCTTGGTTATTATGCCTGGCGTGGATCTGTCCAAATGGTGGGGGGCAGGGAGGAGCAGCCAGCAGTCCTTTTTAGGGCCCACCCATTTCTCTGTGTCCAGCTGAATGTCTGAGCGAGGGAGACTCAGATACTGAGATGACTAGTCCATTATGTGGTGATGGGGGCAGTTTCCAGAAGCCCATCTGTCCATCTTCTCTTTCACACCTGGGGGAACTTGCCTAGTACCCTGGGGTTGGGCCCATCCTGATGTTTATTATTGAATCTGTTCAGTGTGGTCTCACTAGCCATTATCTCCCAGCTACCTCCCCCAGCCTCAGGCCCTGAATGCTATAATCACTGGGGCAAAGCCCCATATTTCCACCCTGAGAAACTTTTATTTTGATCCAGGACCATCATTCCCATTCCCAACACTTCGCACAGCAGAGAATGGCCGTCAGCAGTCCAGGTGCCCATGTGGGGCAACAGGCAGGCAGGGGTGCAGCACTCACACCTGGGTCCACTCAGCAGGGGGGTCCCGGGGCCCTTTAGGCCTTCCAATGCGCAGGTTGAAGCCTGGAAGAAGGGCACCGTGGGTTTCGTGGAGAAGCTGAGGTGTGGACATGTGTGGAAGGTCATCCTCAAGCCTTCAGGCCCTTGTGATTTACTGCAGCCACATCCACAGGACTCGGAGAGTGGGAGCCCCATGCCACTATCGCTAAACCCCCAACACCTGGTTTTCAGTCCAAGCTGCGGTATCCCAGCAACCCAGGCTTTGACTTACCTAGCCCACCGGTCTGAGCTCCATCCACCACGTCCTCGTAGGCGTCAGGCCCAGCGGGGCTTTGGTCAGCCAGAACTGTGGGCAGAAAACCACCCCCCACCCCCACGGATCGATTCAGGCAGCCCCGTGGAGCTCTGGAACCCACCCGGGGCAGAGCCTCATCCTCCAAGCTCCCAGGGGTTGGGGGTGGGGGCCTGGGGGCCGGCGCGGTAGGGGCGGGGCCAAAGGCCACCTCCGTCCGGACGAGCTGGTGTCGCCAGAGAAACGGACCCAGACTTAGGGCCACGGCTAGGCCTGGGGCACTTCCGGCCGAGCCGGGGCGGGCAACAGTCCCAGAGGCGCGGCCGGAGAGGCACCGACGTCAGCCTTGGCCGTGACCAGGCCGGCCTTAGGGGCGGGGGTCCTCGAGGCCGCGGGGCCCTCCACACCGGCCACACGCCGTCTGGCGCAGGAGCAGGCGGGCGCCGGCCCTCCCAGCCCACACCCCGGCGGCCCGGACTCACCGAGCCCGGGCGGCGCCCCCTGCGCCTCCTCTGCGCGCGCCTGCGGCCGCCTGGCGCGCGGCAGCACCTGGCTGTAGAGCGGCGCCTCCTCCGCGCCGCGCCCCCGCGCCCCCGCCTCGGGCCCCGGGGGCGCCCTGCGCTTCTGCACCACCGCGTACGTGTCGGTGTCGGCCATAGCGGGAGCCGGGGACCCGGGCGCCGAGATGCTCCTGCGGGCGGGGCGGGCAGGCGGGCGGGGAGGAAGTGAAGACGCCGAGCTCGAGGAAGGAGGGGGTGGGGAGCGCTCGCGGCGCGCAAACCGCCAGCTTCCTTCCCGCCCGAGGCTGCTGGCGGGTCGGGAGCGGGGGAGCGGGCGGGTTTCCGAGGCGAGAGGGAGGGGCCTCTGGGTGAGGGGCGTCTCGCTGTGCGTCCGGAGGGCCCGGCTAGTTAGGTGGATGGAGGGAAGGGGCCAGCCTGGCGGGTGGAGGGCGCAGCGTATTGGTATTGCGGGGTGGTCCTGTCGTGCAGATGTTTGAATAAAGGAATGAGGAAGTGGCTTGTAGAGGGGAGGGAGGGACGGCCTCAAGATGGAGAGCTAGTCTTAAAGAGGAGGGGTGACATCTCTGCTGCAAAGGAAGGTTGGGTCTGTGCCCCCAGCACCCGACACGACGCCTGACAAGTGGGCTGCATCAAGAAATATTTGCTAAGTTAATGACCGGGGAAGCAAGGAAACGGCTAACATTGAGGCGAGCCTTAGAAGCAGAGGCAATGAGATCTCTGGGATCAAAGTGTCGTCTTGGGGCAGGTTCCCAGAGTGCAGGCAAAGAGCGAGCCAGTGAATGTTTGGTAAATTGAACAGCAGGGAAGGGGCCGGTGTTGAAAGGGTGAGGAAAGGGTAACCTTGGGCATGAGAAATTGGAAAGGGAAGAATGAGGAGATAGGGCTGGGTGCCTGAGGACCTCACCAGGCTAATGGCGTGTGGTGGGAAGGATCCGGAAGGAAAGGGCGTCGTCATAGAGTGGGGTACAATTCTGGGGAAGGACAGGAGGGGAAGGCTGTGAGGCGTGGAGGAAAGTTGCCAGACCCCTGATGGAAGTCACCATGGACTCTGGGGGGTAAGCTGAGGCGGAGTCTGATAAGGTCACAAGGAGGAGAACAAAGGTAGTTATCATAGTCAGTCCCTGCTCCCAGAGGGAGTCCAGGGGCTAGATGCTGCAGTGATGGTGTCCACAGACCTCTGCTCTGGTCCTAGTCTCTGAGGGTGTTTGATGGTGGACAGGAAGACAGTAGGCAGGAGGCCTTGGTACCTCCTTGAAGTTCTGGTAAAGGGGGCTGGAGGTTTGGAGTGCTGAGAAGAACTTCTGAACCACCAGGTTCCTGTTCCTGTACTCCTCCTCGTGGGGGAAGAAGAATCATCAAAAAGGGAAGACAAGAGGAAGAGGCATGTGTCCTTGAATTGAGGAGACTAAGGCTCTCACCTTTGTCTGCACAGCTACAGGCCGCTGCTTTCTCATCTCCAAGACCACGCCAAAGAGGCTGCAGTTAGGTGGGATCATGTGGGGCGGAGAAAGAGGACACATGAGCAGGACCTGGTGGCCATGGGGCCTGCACTGCACCCAAGCACACATGCCCTATTCATACCTGGGTCAAGAGCACCTGTTTAATCCACAGTGCACGGGACACCTGTTCACCCACAACCTGCACTGACAAGCAAGAATAAGAGTAAGCTGGGTCAGGACCTGCCCACAACCCCTCTTGTATGAGGCATTTGGGGTTTTCAGTGAGGGTCCTAACTGGGGATCCCCTGCAGCACATTTTGATTCTCAGAATCCCCCAATTACAATTTAAAAGAAAACGCTTTTTAATTGTTTACATTTGTTGAGCATCAACTGTGTGCTTACTCCCCAGCAGGCAGTCGGTGCCCAATAAATGCTAAATTTCAGTTGATGTGGTGTGAGCAGTGTAGCCTCAGGTTTCTCAAGAGGCACTCAGTGCTGATGCATAGGGGCACTTGTACCCCAATGTTTATAGCAGCACTTTCAACAATAACCAAATTATGGAAAGAACTTAAATGTCCATCACCTGATGAATGGATAAAGAAGTTGTGGTTTATTTTATATATACAATGGGATCCAACTTGGTAATGAGAAAGAATGAAATATGGCCTTTGGTAGCAACATGGATGGAACTGGAGAGTGTTATGCTCTCTGTGAAATAAGTCATACAGAGAAAGACAGATACCATATGTTTTCACCCTTATGTGGATCCTGAGAAACTTAACAGAAGACCATGGGGGAGGGGAAGGGGGGGGAGTTGGAGAGGGAGGGAGCCAAACCATAAGAGACTCTTAAAAACTGAGAATAAACTGAGGGTTGATGGCTGGTGGGAGGGAGGGGAAAGTGGGTGATGGGCACTGGGGGGGGCACCTGTTGGGATGAGCACTGGGTATTGTATGGAAACCAATTTGACAATAAATGTTGTATTAAAAAAAAAAAAAAGAGGCACTCAAACTGCAAGACGGGCTCCAAGTTCTGCACTGGCCTCCCTGCCTCCCTCCCCCACTCCCAATCACCTCTGTCTCACCAGACTCCCATAAAACCCATTTCTTGAACCTGCAGTGGACACAGAGGGGCCTGGGGCCATATCCCTGGAGGTGATGGGCTTCCTTCGCCATGGTGAGCACATGTTCAGGATTGCTAGTGACTCCTCTGTCTGGCCAGGACATATATTGCAGCTGGTACACAGATCAGCATTCTTGAAACACAGGAAAAGAGGGACAAATAATTAAAAAAAAAAAATTATGAGTACCTACTACATGTCAGGCTCAATTCTAAACATCTTTCATTTAAATCCAACAGATAATAACTGAGAAGATAAGTACTATTGCTAATGCCCATTTGACAGATGAGAAAATGGAGACAGAAAACAGCTCTCCCCATATGGGAGCCTCCTCCTCCCTTTTCAGTACCTTCTGAAAGGTGACCTAAAGTGCCCTGAGTATGATGTCTGTGTTCAGCCATGTCTCCCTTGTCTGAGGATGTGGGGCAGGTGGGAAGAGAAGGGAGAACAAAGACTACAGGTGCCAAAAGACATTTACAGAAAACAAAACATTTCTGATTAAAAATCAAAGTCAAACAACATTATTATTTTTTTTTAATTTTTTTTTTCAACGTTTTTTACTTATTTTTGGGACAGAGAAAGACAGAGCATGAACGGGGGAGGGGCAGAGAGAGAGGGAGACACAGAATCGGAAACAGGCTCCAGGCTCCGAGCCATCAGCCCAGAGCCTGACGCGGGGCTCGAACTCACGGACTGCGAGATCGTGACCTGGCTGAAGTCGGACGCTTAACCGACTGCGCCACCCAGGCACCCCAAACAACATTATTTTTAAAAGGCATTCAGCTCAAACATCCCCCATGGCTTTCCTGAAGGAAACATTTGATGGAGGAGGGAAAGAAGAAATATGATTAAACACCCCAGAAAGCTCATTTATAGTGAAAAAAAGAGATTTATTTTGTTCTACAAGAGTTTTATTGCACTTCTCATGTACCAACTGTATGTATGACTTGAGGTGACAGATTTTCCTGACTTTTGAAATATTAAGGGAAATAAGGATTTTAAGAACTTAACAAGGCACATTTGTATAACAAAGATAATCATGCTCATAGTTAAAATGCAAAATGAATGCATGTATTGAGTTCTGACTATTTGCATACTAATAAGTGTGAGGGGGCTGTGGGAAAACTGTTCATCCTTTCAGGCTCAGCCCAAAAGGCTTCCATCCTGAGAATCTTCTGTGAAACCTCCCTAACATTCAAGACTCCATAAAACACTGTTCCCACCTCTGCTCCAGCTTACCAGCACGATGCAGAATAGTCCAATCTGTAGTGGTTCCTGTTCTTGGTCCCAGTAACGCTCACACTTTTTCTTCAAAAAGGTAAGGGAGAAAGGGCAAGGAATGAAGAGGGGCAGTCTGCTTTAGAGTTCTAGCTCATTACGTCCACACTCCCACAGGACACCTCAGGCATTGCTGCTGGAAGCACAGACAGCTGCAGCTATAGTGCAGGCCAGCTGGCAGAGCCTTGTCAGATTAAACACACACAGACATAGTGGTGACTTGAGCTTCTGACTATGCAGGAGGAAGACAGGCCAGAATATTCTCATACTGTAAGCAACTAAAAAACTGGATATGTTTTTTATGAGCCGCTATTTTCAGACATTGGACCACAGGCATTGCAGGATTGTGATCACTGAACAAAGGGAAACACATGGGTTAAATCTTATGACTACTCCAGCTTACTCCCTAGAGGCAGTCACCAGGCTGCAGGACATGGGGAGTCCAGAGATCCCACCGAGTTGAGGAGCCAGAGATTATGGCTAAGGGAGGAGAAGGCAGCTAGAATTTGAAGGGCAGAGTCCTGGAAAGAACAGAGATATACAAACAAAAGTAAACAAACAAACCTCCAGAAGTCTGCATATGGTCCCCTTGACTATTTTTAGCTGAGTAATAATCTGAGCAAATATGTCATGAAACTAGGCAAGAATAACTTCCCAAGAAAGGAGAATAACTAGGAACCTATAAGATGAACATTCCCTGCAATGTTCATAATGGGACAGAAATAATTTACATTCCTTCCAGCCTGAGTGGAGAGACCTGACTGACTATAAGGGCATTCAGTAGGGAACCAAAAAAAGACCACACTTTAGGAGTAGAGTGAAATTAGTTCCAGAATAAAGGCCACTCTAGACCTGCCCTACAAAAGCTTAAAAACAAACCTTAAAATGATCAAACATCAAAAAGTAACTACCCTCCAGAAAAAGTCCAACACTCTTTAAAGGAAGACAATAAAATCCAACAGTGACCTGTGTAAAATTAAAAATGTCAAGCGTCCGATAAAAATTTACTAGACACACTAACAAACAACAAAATCCTTAACCAGGAGAAAAATCAGTGAAGACAAGATCCGGTAGGGATGAGGAAAGAATAGACCTTTAAACAGTTTTTAAAAACATTTTAATTATACTTGAAGATGAAAAGGCAAACATGAACATGATGAAAGTGAAACAAAAGGTATAAAGAAGACCTAAATGGAACTTCTAGAGAGGAAAAATAAAATACATAAAATAAAAAATTCACTGTCTAATAGTAGATTAGACATAGAAGAAACGGTTAAAAAAAGACCATGACGACATAGCAATAGAAACTATTTAAAGTGGAAAAAAGAAAAAAAGACTGGGGATAAAAGGAACATCAGATAACAAAAAGAAACAAAAGTCAGCCAAACTGGCAAGGAAGAAGTCAAACCTTCACTATTTGCAGATGACATGATACTCCATGTAGAAAGCCTGAAAGCCTCCACCAAAAATATTGCCAGAACTTATTTCAGCAAAATCACAGGATATAAAATCAATGTACAGAAAACTATTGCATTTCTATACACCAATAATGAAGCAGCAGAAAAAGAAATCAAAGAATT
>NW_026057576.1:31069-69321 GCF_023721935.1 Panthera uncia | reverse complement strand
TGTGTGTGTGTGTGTGTGTGTGTGTGTGTGTGTGTAGCCTCAGGCTGTGGTTTGCTAACCCAGGTTTAAGTGACAGAAGTCAAAGTGGATGATCAGTGGGGATGTTTCATTTATTGAGGGATTACTGTGGACTCAGTATTTATCAGTTTCATCTCTAAGACTTCAAAGATGGTCAGTAGTGATCACTGAGGATGGGCATTGATAGTGAATTAATTGGAAGTCAGTTGAGAGTTCCTTGGGTGTTCATGGGGCATTGTCAGTGGATGTTACTAGCAGTCGTTGGAGGTCAGTGAGACACAGTGAAAGTAGCTGAGGGGCTGTTGGGATTGGGAGTGGTAGTTTAAGTAACTGAGAGGTCAAAAGAGGGAAGGTCACTGAGGGCTCCTACTCAGGGCACAACAGTGAATGCCAACGAAATCACTGAGATTTCCTGGACAGTTATTGGTTTTTGGAGACTCAGGGAAGTGGGACACAGAAGTATCAGGAACTTTGAGAATATATGGATGTTCAATGGAGGACTCATGGACACTCTTGAATCCCTGAGTACTCATGGATGCTAATGGTAGTTATTAGGGACTAGTGTATACCAGAGTAAACGAGGAAGAGTCACTGTGGGATCATGAAGGGTCTTTTGTGGACCGTGGTGTTAGTGGATATCATTGGAGGTCAAAGGCCACTGGAAACTGGTGGTACCTGAGGAGTAGGTGCAACACTGAGGGGTCATTGGGCCATCCATATCATCTATGATGGTGACTGGGAGGCAGGGAGGCTGACCCAGAAGCTGGGGTCTGGCTAGCTGGAGATCTTCTGTCTGACTAGTGACTGAGGTTCTGTTTGTCCAGCGTGTGTGTGGGGGTGTATCTGTCTGTCTACCTGACTTGACAGTTGTCTGTCCATCCAGCTGGCTTGGTGGGGATGTATCTTTTATCCTGCTGAGGGCCTGGCTTTTTCATAGGCTGGAGTCTGTCTTTACCGGCAGAACTTAAGACTGTAGAAGGTAAAGCTGAGGTTTGGCTGGCTAGTTGATTGGGTAGGTGGGTATCTCTCTGCTGGGGTAGTGTCTGTTTGTCCGTTTGTGGGGAAGGTGTCTGTCCTTGAGGGATATTTTCTTTCGGTTGGCTGTGGTCATCTTCCAAATGGCTGGAGCTGGGGGTGTCCATGTGTCTGACCACAGGTCTTTCTGGATGTCTGGCTGGGTGTCTTCCCGTTTGTTCAAGAATATGTCCATTTGTCTGGCTGTCTGTCCCTCTGGAGTCTGTTTGTCTCCCTGGGATTTTGTCCATCTAGAAGTCTGTCTGTCTATCCAAGGGTCTGTATGTTTGTCCGTTTGGGGATCTTTCTATGTGGCTTGAAATCTTATGGCTTCTGAATAGAAGTGGCTGAGACTGTGGCCCACCTGACGTGCTTCCAGCTGGGTTGGCTGTCGGTCTTTTTGGCTGCACTTTCACCCCCACTCCATGCCCCCCTGTCACTGTTGAACTTGCCTGGCCTCCCGACCGTCTCTTCCTGTCTCTCCAAACATCCAAATGCTCCTGGCTTGCCAGCTGCTCAGCTCAGGCTGGGTGTGGAGGGTGGGAAGACCCCTGAGAGCTCCTCTGGTAGCCCTGCCTCACCTCTCTCTTCCCCCAGAGAATTGCACACGCTGTTCTTACAGTGGGATTTACTGCTGCTAGTGGCCCTTTTGTTCACGCTACTGGTCACAGTCCCATGCAGTGGGAGCAGATGGCAGTGCCTCTGAAGGTCCCGAGTGTTGCGACGCCCACATGCCACATGCGGGTCTGCCGGTTTGCCAGCTCAGAGTGCTCACTGACTGGCCACTCAACAGAGCTAAGTGGACTGGTTGCTGGAGGGTGCCTGCAGAAGTTTTCCTGACGCTGTGAGGAACCCAGGCTGAGCTGATGTTGCAAAGGGGAAAATGGTAACTTCACAATGGAGAAACATAGTGGATATCGCCTTAACCCTGGCAGTTTGGTGGCAGATGCACTGAGACTATTGATAATACTACTTTACAGTTCTTCTCTGGCTCCCTTTTGATAGGCAAAAAAAGGGCAGAAAACGTTGAAAAAATTCTCCCACTGCTCCTGTTAAAAACCTGCAGGGGCGCCTGGGTGGCTCAGTCGGTTAAGCAGCCAACTTTGGCTCAGGTCATGATCTCGCGGTCCATGAGTTCGAGCCCCGCGTCGGGCTCTGTGCTGACAGCTCAGAGCCTGGAGCCTGTTTCAGATTCTGTGTCTCCCTCTCTCTGACCCTCCCCCGTGCATGCTTTGTCTCTCTCTGTCTCAAAAATAAATAAACGTTAAAAAAACAAAAAACAAAAAAACAAAAAACCTGCAGGCTGGGTGGGCTGACCTGTTGGTCTAGCCACAGTGTGGCATTTAGCAAACAGGAAAAATGACACTGTCTCCAATGGGAGGGGCAGCTTGTGCCCACCAGTGACTGTAGCTAAGTACCTTTGGAAGGGCTTTTGTTAGTCTCCTTGAACTTTCCTCAGCGGTTTTGGATTTCATTGTTCTGAATTGAGGATCTCTCCTGGTCCCTTTATGGGGCAAAGAGCAGCAGCTCAGAGCTGAGGAAACACAGCCCAGGGAGAAAGCCACCTTATCCTTTCTCAGTCCTGCTGCCAACCCACATGATCTCTCTGTGGAGGGCTTGTTTTTGTCCTCAGAACTGCCCTGCTGTTCTGCTTTAGAGAGGGAGGGGGGAAGCCCTCTTCCTCATCTTTAAAAATGACATCCTTAAAATGTTTATACCAACTTTCCCAGGCCAGCCCCACTTCTTCCAGGACAGAGCCTGGTTATCTCCATCACCTAGAGTGATCTCCAGATGCTAGTGCATGTCTGTGGAGGAAATAAACTCTGCACACAGAAATCACTTCCCTACATACTAGCAAAAAATGAACTTGAAATTATAATGCAAGAAAGATTTCATATTTACTGAAAAATAGCCACCAGGTTTGAAATCTCTAGTGAATTAATAAAGCTAGGCAATGATATTAATGTCTGCTAACATCAAAAAAAGACACACGTTATCAGCCTCCTGGTAAAAGAACACAAGCATTCCTGCCAACAAGATTTAAACCTGTATCTGACCGAACCTTTAGATCTAGATGTTAATGCAAAGGAAATATAAAGGCATAGGAAAATATTAAGTGACACAGCAGGAACAAGATCAGACTGTGGAAACTCTACAAGACAAATAAACCAGTGTCCTAATTGAATAATTGAATATATTTCAGAGAAAAGATTAAAAACAGGGAATCCTATAGGTTACTAGAGACTTAGGATGTATACACAAGTATTTATGGCAGCACTATTCATAATAGCTCCAAAGTAGAAACCACCCAAATTTCATAAAGTGATAAATGTGGCATACACATACATTATTCAGCACCAAAAAGAAATGGAGTACTGACAACAGAGGTAAACTTTGAAAGTGTACTGCTAAATAAAAGAAGGCAGTCACAAAAACACCACATGTTGTATGATTCCATTCATATGAAATACCCACAATAGGTCTATGGACCAAAAGTACATTAGTGGTTGCGAGGGGCTGAGGGTGAAGGGATGGTTGGAGGGGAATGGGGAGTGACAGCTTATGGGGACGGGGTTCCTTGTCGGAGAAACAAAATGTTCTAAAACTAGAGCGATGGTTGTACAACCCTGTGAAGATAATAGAAGAAGTTTAATTGTATTTTTTAATTGTATACTTTGGGTTAACTGTGTGATGTATGAATTATATCTCAATAGAGCTGTTTAAAAAAAGAATGACAAATGACTTGTAATCATTTGCAACGAATGGACCTAATGTGGATCCTAGTTCAAACTAACATACTGTAATCAGGGAAAACTGAGCAGTAACTGGATATTTAAAATAACATATTTGGAATATATAAAATATATATTTGGAATAATTGTTTTTTTAGGTATAATATGGTATTGTTATTCTTGTTATCTTTTAGAAATATATGCAGAAATATTCATGGATAAAATAACATGGTGTCTAGGATTTGTTTCAAAATAAATGAGTGGAGTGGATATAGGGAGTAGGTGGGGCTACAAAGGAAACCAGACTGGCCAACATTGAGAGGGGCTACGATATGGTCCTCTCTTGCTCTTATGCTTGAAATTTTGCACAATTAAATATTTAAAACAATCAATACAGAGGTGAACAGTCATTTCTATAGAGAAGGAGAGCTAACAGTTCACAGAGAACACACACATACAAATTCCCAATAGTATTTGACAAGATGCACAACACTTGTCATAATTAAAGAACTACAAATCATTTTGCATCTAGAGCTTGGCTTATGTTGATAAGTCTGATAGTACTCAGTACTGGCAAGGACACAGAAACAGACCTACTGACAGTGGCTGGGACAGCCTCGTGGGGGACAATTCAGCAGCATCTATGATCATTTTAAAGACAAAATTCCACTCGCAGGATTTATTCATCAGATATACTCACATAAATGTACACAGAAGTATGTTCAATGATGTTTTGAAGCAAGATTTCTGAGAGTAAAAATAGGAAACAACTTGAGTGCGCATCCATTAAATAGGAAGTGGATTCACGTGTACTGGGTATCTCTGATAACCTAGAGGTATCCTAAAGAGATTATTAAAGGGAAAGACACCAAGTTTCAGAATGGTGTGCACAGCATGATCCCTAGATATATATGTCTATATATAGATATATAGGTATATAGACGGTAGACAGATTATATATATATATAATATCTATATCTATATAATATATAACACATATCTATATAATATGTATATTACATATATTAATAATATATATATATTTTAAGGCAATAGTCAATAGTTTCTGGAGAATACGGCTGGATAGTTGGGGTCATGGGGAGTAGGAAGGTGGCTTATTTTTCACTGTGCACTTCTGTATTTTTTTTAAACATGAGGGGTGTGTTCCTTTTACAACTTAAAGAAGTGTCAGTTTTGGAGAAGTATTTCCAACATCTTTAAACTCCTGAAGCCAATCAGAACAAATCAAAGTGCCTCTCCTGCACTCCAAAGAAAAGTGGGCAGGGAACCCAGAAGGGAGCTCACAAAAGTGGTCAAGAAGTAAATGAAATGTCTACTCACAGCACTGAAGTAAAGTCTCCCTCCTCCCTGGATCCCAGTGCACTGGTTCCCTTCTGCAAGGCACCATTTGAATGTTTACCCTCCTAGAAATAATGCAGTTCATACACCAGCACAGGGCCCTTGCCCTTTATTTTGCAAACCCGTAACATATCACATATGGCATTTCACCATGCTTTTTACTTAACACTCTATCTTGAGGTGTTCTTTTGTGGCTGCAGTGTTTCACTCTGTGGATGCATCCTAATTTATGTAAACTTAGTACTACTGATGGACACCTAGGCCGTTTCCCTGTGCTAGAAACAATGGTGCAGATGGTTGCATGGTGACCACTGTGCACAGGGTGTGCAGGTCAGGCACATTCCCAGGTCTGGCCACTGGATCAAAGTCGAAATTGTGAAATTTCCCCCTAAAGCTTTGCATCTATTCAATACTCAATTCCCCACAGTATGAACCATACTGAAACTTTTTCATCTTTGCCAATCTGGTAAAAATGGTCTCCTGCTACAAACTTTCTGGTAGCAAATATCAAAAGGCTTACTACACTTATGCATCTCCTTGGATCAGAAATTCCACTTCTAGGAATGTGCCCTAAGGAAATAAGGGAGAATAAGGGAAAGTGGGCATGATGTTCACTGCAGCCAATCTGGTGGACCAATGCCTAAAAGTGAAAAATGAATACATTCTCTCTCCTCTTCTTCCCCACCCCTTGGCCCTCTCCATGGCTTTCAATCACCATTACTGTTTAGCATGTCTCTTTTGTTAACTTTAAAACTGCCAGTTATTTACCAACAAAAATGGGTTTATCTGGGAATAGTAGGGAACCGTAATCCAAGACAAGCACGATCGGGCAAAACCATAGGAAAGTCCAGAGAACAAAGGAGAGGAATGGAATGCTCTTTTACAGAGGAAAATGGGAAGTTGGGAGGGGTGTTCTAAACAAAAAGTCCATGCGAATAAACTGGGAGTTCAAAGTATAGTGGCTTTTCATTGGCTGAGTTGTGACTGTCTCTCATTGGCTGGGCTGTTGGCAGGGTAGTAGAAAACCTTTCTCCTGCAAGAGGATGGTGGGGAATAGCAAACCAGCAGCTAAAGTAGCAAGGGACTTAAAAGGTTGTTCTTCCAGTTGGGTCTGCAGTTAACAAGGAATGGTTGGGGGTGAGAACACCCCCTGCTGGCCTATTAACCTCATTGTATCTGAAGTTACCTTTTATTTTCACACCCCAATTTTTTTGCTTGAAGATTTTCAGTAACTTAAAAATATGCTTTAAATAACAACAGAAGGCATTTTTAATTATTAAGGCTTTACTGTGAAAAATTTGAAACATACAACAAAGTAGAAAGAATGTAACAAACCCTCTGCTAAATATGACAATTAGTATTTTGTTTTAGCTACTTTTCCCCCCTCTCCTGAAGCATTTTCAAGCAAGTTATCGAGCTGATATTTCACCTCCAAATACTTCACCATGTCTCTAAAAACTAACGAAACATTTTCTAAAGGAACTCCAATATTGTCATTCAATAAGATTAGCAGTAATTCCTTTAAAACTTCTACTTTTGAAATGTCACGTTTATATATAAAAGTTACAAAAACAGCACGGATCTCTCATGCCCTTGACTTGGATTCGCCACATGTTATTATTTCTGAATATTGAGAAGAATACTAGAACATGAAGATCAGTTGCAGACATGAAACGGCGTTTCCTGAGCCCAACAGCCCTCTGCTCTCCCTGGGCCACTGCTCCCTGGCCAGGAGAGATGCTCCAAATGGTAGGCACCAAAAGCCCACACCCACTTCTGCCTCCTCTCTTGTCCTTCACATTTCAAAACTGTATAATTTATTAACTGATTTTCTAGAAAAGTCAAACAAAAGATGCACAAATATCCCTTTAATTGCTGTACCATGCCTCAAACTGAAGGATCCCTGAGTCCTCAGATATTATCTGTGCAATACACAAGTGCTACAGTGGACGTTTCCCCTAACTTGTCTCTTGCTTTATTTTAACTACTGTTATTTTATTGACAAACTTTACAAGCTCCCCTGGTCAAACATCCAGGTAAAGCTGTCCAGGCCTAACATTCAGGCCTAAACTGTCCTCAGCAGCATCACAGGAACCATTTTTGACCCTAGCATGGTGACTCAAGAAGTAGAACCACATTTTAAATGCTAAGAAACCTACCAAACTGCCATCTGAAAAGACTTTACTCACAGGTTCTTCCACCAGCACAGTATGTTTTTCCAGGGAAAACAGGAGTTAACATTAACTTGGATTATCCCCCCATCTGCAAAGACCTTTTTTTCCCCAAATAAGGTCATATTCACAGGCGCTAAGAATTAGGCTGTGGCCATCTGGGGGGGGGGGGAGGGGAGAGGGAGGGGGTGCCATTCAAAGGACTGCGTGTCCTCATGCCTCACCTTCAGTAGGTGTGGGGCTCCTGCCCTTCCTGTTTTCTGTATCTCCCTGTACCTCTTGCAGACATGGCAGGCCGGAGGAGGATGCCTCCCTGCTTACTGAGTATCCTCCATTAACTTGGATACTTAACATTACAAAAGTTAACATTTATACCACTCATCCCAATGGCTGAATGCAGCTGATAAGCAAAACACACACCCAATGGTCTAAAGCCCTCCACTACCAGTGAGCCTGTGTGGATTTTCTCAGGAACTTGAAACAATTACACTTGAAGGCTAATTTTAGCACAAACTCACAATGAAGGGAATACTAAATACTTCGCATCTTATTTTCTGCCTGTCCCTGGCTGAAAATTGGCCCTCAGCACAAAGGCAGCTGTTCTGAGTGAGACTTCTGTGCTATTAAAAAATAAGGAGCACCTGGGTGGCTCAGTCGGTTAAGCATCGGACTTCAGGTCATGATCTCATGGCTTGTGGGTTTGAGCCCCATGTCGGGCTCTGTGCTGACAGCTGAGCCTGGAGCTGCTCCAGATGTGTCTCCCTCTCTCTGTCCTTCCCCAACTCACGTTCTTTCTCTCTCAAAAATAAATGTTAAAATAAAAACTTGATTTTCTGATGGGCTATAAATCCAATGACAAGTGTCCTTATAAAAGACACAAAGGACACGGACAGTAGAGATCATGTGAAGACAAAGGCAGAAACCACAATGCTGCAATCACATGCCAAAGAACACTAAGGATTGTTGGCAGCCACCAGAAGCTGGAAGAGGCAAGTAACGGAGGAGGGGTTGAGAATACAACCAACACCTTAATCTGACTTCTGGTCTCCAGAATTTAAATGAATTTGTTGTTTTAAGCCACCCAGTTTATGGCAATTTGTGACAGTAGCCCCTGGAAACTAACATAAAATATTATACTACTCTGCTTTGTATATATTTTAGAATTTCTGTAACTTACACAAAAATTTTAGTGGCATATTCTTCATGAACCGAGGCGATGGCAAGGTGAGAGAGGCTCCAGAAGCCTCTGGATTCACGAGTGGAGCCAAAAGCCACAGACATCACGTGAGGTCCTATCACCAGCCCCCCTCAAGCCCCCCCCCCCAAACTAGGCCACTCCTGCTCCTGGGACCCTCATGAGTACGTCCAGCTCAGGGTCTTTACACGGATCATCCAGATGGCCCCTGCTGCTTCACGCTACCCTGTAGCTCTCCACTCTCCATGCCCCTGCCTGACTTGTTCTCAGGCCGCCCCATTGTGGTTTGATGGATTTCTCTCCGAAGGTTGTTGCTTGGGTGCATGCTGTCTTCACGAACATTCTGTGTAAAACCCGTACCACTGTCCATCCCCAGTCTGAGATGAGTTCTCAGAGGGCCTCTGACTTTCCAGTCACAGCAGCATCAAATCTCCCAAACCTTCCCTATGGCTAAGGTACAAGCCAGCAGGATGGGCCTGCCTCATCCTACACACAATATCAATACCAGGCCTCAAAATGTCCCTGAGCTGTCAGGTTCCCCCCGAGGGGACCCCAGGAACACTGTCCCTCACATTCAGCCTGACAGTGGGCTTGTCCTGACCACACAGAGACAAATGTGGTAGTGTGGCACACAGACTTTATTCTGACCCCTCCCTTCCTCCAGGATCCAGGTCTATGTCCTTTTCAGTGAGTGGGCTCACTCAGCACTCAGAAAGACCCTCTTGCGTGCGGTGTTGGTATACGGGTGCCAGCGCCACTCCACATCTGCGGTGGCCTCCTGCTCCAGCGTGCCCAGGCGAATCATATACACTGGGGGGATGGAGATTGGAACATTGTCATCTATACTGCCAGACTTCCTCCTCATCCCTGACCAGAAGTAGAGTAAATCCCCAAACTCACACTTCAGTTCAAAGCGAGGCCCAACCTCAGTCAGCTCCACACTGCGGTGGTTGGTCTTCCTATATACATGGTGCCTGGGGCGAGGGGAGGCAGGGCAGGGATGAGGGGAGACAGGAGGCAGATGTGGGTCGACAATAAACAGCAGAGGGACACAAAAGTCAGGACACCATTCTAAGGCCAGCCCATGGACCCACCGGAAGGAGATATAATCATCTTGGTTCGCAAAGGTGATGACCCGGTGGCTGTCATCTTTGGGCACAGGGAACAGGTAACGGAGTATGTCAGAGACCTGGGTCAGAGGGAAGGAGAGCGGCAAATGCCCAGCCTGGAACTCCCTGCCCCCAGCCCTCACCCTTTGGACCCAGACTCACCCGCTTGCCTAGGCGGGAGGAGAAGCCATGCATGATGAGGTGAGGCTTGGCCTCTGACACGGTTCCCAGGTCAGGGATGTCATGCCGCATGACCACATTGCACAGTGTGAAGTAAGCAGTGGGGCCGAAGGGCAGGTGGCTGACAATGAACCCCACTGGCGGGGCCAGGCAGGCCGTCAGAGACCCACTCTGCTCTCAGACGGTCACCCCAGCAACCCCAGCAGACACCTTGGTGCCTGCCCACCAGACTTACCAGGTGTGCCTCGATGCTCATGGACAACCAGCAGGTCAGTGACCCCGTTGGCTTTGCAGGCTCGCACCAGTGCCCCCACCTCATGCCGGCCACGGTTCATGCGCTGGGCACCCGGGAACACCAACTTCAGCTCCTGCACACGAACACACTAGAATTAGGACTGGGACCACTAGTGCCTTAGCATCTCCCACTTGCTCCCCACTACTGGTACCTTTGCAAACATCTTCAGGCGAGAACTGGGATCTCGAGAGGTAGTGATCATGACCTTAGGATCCTCAACCCCTGCCCATCGATATTCATCATCCATGTGGTTGGTCACACCTGTCAGGAGCATGAGGGGCAAGAACAGGACATCGCCTTGGGAAGTAAAACGCTAACTTGAGGGAGCGTGAATCTGTCTAGAGCAACACTGTCTGGTAACACCTTCGACAATGAAAATGCTCCACACCTGCACTGGGCAGGAAGGTGGCTCCCCAGCCACACTGATCACAAACACAAGTGTGACTGAGGCACTAAGTTTTTAAATATGATTTAATTTTAGTTCATTTTAATTATATTTATCACACAGGGTTAGTTGCTACCATACTAGCACAAGTCCAGATTGTTAGGCCAAAGGTAACAGACTCCTTTCCTTCATAACAAAAATTTATGTCTTTGATACTTTAATATCTGTTGAATAACGCAACGAATGAAACATGTGGATGCCAAGGAAGTACCAGGAGCTGGGGACATGGCAGTGAACAAAATGGACACTGTCTTGCCCTGGCAGAGTTCCTATTCTAGTAAGGGAAACAACAGACAAAACAGAAAGTGGGATAATATTGTATGTGTTACATAAATGGAATTGGGAGCAGTAAAGAAGAGCTGTTCTGAGGTGCCATCTGTGCAGAGCCATGAGGGCACTTGGGAGAGTTTTGGGAGCAGGAGCTGCAGAGCCTTTCCTTCAAGGTGTCTGAGGAATGACATGGAAGCCAGCAGGCTCAAGTGCAGGGAGAAAAGCTGGCCCAGTGTCAGGAAAGTTCACCTTCACCACCGGCATCATCAAACTCCAGGGATCCCTGTAAGGCCAGAGCCTCCCTGCGTAACTCCGTAGGAATCAGGCGGTTCTCTGCAGGGGGAAGACAGAGGGGCTGAGTAAGACACAAGCATGGATCCTTTATTTGAACAACACTGTGGCTTACAAAAACTGTACAGACTTGATGAAAAAGTACCTTTTTTACTCCTTTCTGTGCAGAAAGAAGATTCATGATTTTTTGGCAGGAGGAAGGGAAAGACAAAACAATTTGTCTTACATGCCAACCCGTTAACAATGGTTACAGGTTGTTTCTTGTTCCTGAGTTTCATGGTTTGAGGGCTTTCTACAAATATTTAATCGCAAGTATATACTGTTTTTGTAATTAGAAAAAAATTAACAAACTAATTTTTTTAAAGAATAAATCCAGAGTGCTCTGTACAAAGGTGGACCAGAAATCCTGAAACCCTCTGATAACAAAACTGCTAATCTTGCAGGGTCTGCATACTCAGTGTAGAGCCTGAGGTGGGACTGGAACTCACAGACTGTGAGGTCATGAACCGAGCTGAAGTCGGATGCTTAAATCCGACTGAGCCACCCAAGTGCCCCCAAACTGCTAATCTTGATGCTTTGGGTCAGAGGTTTCTTCTGTGAACTAAAGCTGTACTTGGCAAAAGGGCTGGGCTGTAGGCAGAGCTGAAGTACAGAATATGAACATGCCCTTGGACCCAAGATTTCTTTCCAATATGCCCTGGAGAAATTCTTGCACATGGAAGAAAAGGTTCATAGCAGCAGTGCTGTTCTTAACTGCCCCAAACTAAAAATAAGCTCAATACCAAGCACAGGGAAATGGGAGCCCCCACTACACTCAACTGATCTTAGAAACAATGCTGAGTGAAAATATAAAGCTGTGAAAGAATACATACAACCTAAAAATTACATTTAAAACTAAAAATCGAGCCATATGATTTAGGGATACAAACAAGTATGACATAAGCACAAAGAAAAACAAGGAAATGGTTTATTTTCAAACACTATTCAATGTTGTGGTTATCTGAGTTGGGGTAAATATTCTTGAATTTCAATATATTGAGCATTTTTAATTTCTAATGTGGGCAGATAGGTCACAAGTGTTTAACACAATGCTTAATGCAAACATATATATACAAAACATACGCACTTTCTGTCTAAACCATAAGAAAATCAAAGTGAATTTAAAATAATTAGAGGTATTAAGCTAAAGTACTATCAGAATAGAAAACAAAGTTCCATCCACACAAGAACCAAGAAAATAGGGATGGATACGGGACTTCCCATTAGGCATCTGTAACACTCTTCATTAGTATGACAAGTAAAAAGCAGAGAAAATACTTTTTTAAAAAAAGTGGAGAAAATACTGCAAAGTTAGATCCTAATTAACAACTCAAATAAAATTAAGTTCTCTGCAATTTAACAGTTTTAAAAAACAAGGGAATCATAACAATACTAAGACAGTAAGATATTCTTGCTACCTTGTACTGAAGGTAGCAAAAAGAAAAATAAGGGCGGTGGGAGCGGGAGGTAAAATATCTATAGGACAACGTAAAGAATTTAAATTTGGTAAGAACACGCTGTAAACAAAATTAATAGGCAAACTGTAAAATCTGGATACTGCAGCACAAATGTAAGTAATTCATACCATCACGGAAGGGGCATCTGCAAACCAACAGGAGACCCAACAGGCAAGGAAAACGGCCCAGTGTTTTAGCCACACTAAGAAATGCTAATAAAAGGGTTTTATTCCGTTGGGTTTTAAAATGCAAACCAATGGTCTTTATAATGACGTGTTTAGAGCTGCCTAGGGGCGGCGACCGGCATACCTTCGAGCGCGCGCCGAACCTTCTCTTTCTTCTCCTGGGCGGCTCGCTGCGACTCCTCGCGTGCCTTGCGGTACAGGTACTCCCGGCGAAGGCGGGCCTCACGACGCAGCTAGGGAACAGCGGGTCCGGTCGACCTCTTTCTAGCCACACACGGCCGGGCCCCGAGGGCCACCCGCCCCAAGTCCAGGAACCATCCCCAGCCCTCCGCGAACCCCCAACATCAAAAACAGGAGCTCAAACATTCCTCCTACCATTCTGAGCGCGGCTTCCACGTGGGTCCCGGAGAATCTGCCGGCTCAGCGCGCGCAGCTCCACCCTCGATTCTGCCCTCAACCAAGAAGGTAGCCAGAAGCTTCACTAGACTCTGCTACTGCTAGAAGCGCCCAATGTTAAGATGGTGAAGGGTGGGGTGGAAGTCGCAAGGCGATTGGCCAGTCTGGAAGCG
Source organism: Panthera uncia (assembly GCF_023721935.1). Taxonomy (NCBI): domain Eukaryota; kingdom Metazoa; phylum Chordata; class Mammalia; order Carnivora; family Felidae; genus Panthera; species Panthera uncia. The sequence goes on along the minus strand of NW_026057576.1, from coordinate 55,992 downwards.
CATGCTCACTGGAGCAGCCAATAGGCTGGCGTCAAAGTGTTGTCCCACAGGATAGCAGTTAATAAAGATGTCTGTGTGTGGCTTCGCTACTTTTCACTGCTGTGCAGGATGCCCAATTTTAAGATGACGAACCGTTAAAATATTCATAACTGGCGGCCTTAAATGACCCAGCAACTGTAAAAGCAGCACAGCGGTAGACCAGAGGCTCGCCTCCGGGTTCCGGGAATTGAAACCCTTCCTCCCTTAAAATGGCTGCCTCGTCCATCGCCACAGCTATAGCCCTACTTTTATTTTTTTTTTTTTAAATTTTTTTTTTTCCCAACATTTTTTATTTATTTTTGGGACAGAGAGAGACAGAGCATGAACGGGGGAGGGGCAGAGAGAGAGGGAGACACAGAATCGGAAACAGGCTCCAGGCTCCGAGCCATCAGCCCAGAGCCTGACGCGGGGCTCGAACTCACGGACCGCGAGATCGTGACCTGGCTGAAGTCGGACGCTTAACCGACTGCGCCACCCAGGCGCCCCTATAGCCCTACTTTTAAAATGCAGCCGTCGCCAGAAGGAACTCAGAACTACCCATAATTCTAGCCGGCTGTTCGGTAGGCTGGCCTACTTCAGAGAAACCGGCTAATCAGTTCCGTGCCGCTGCTCTAGGCGCGCTTGCCTTTAGAAGCGACTACCCTGCGACCTCTAAACGTCGGGAGACTAGGCCCACGTCTGGGAACGCCCCTTGAAGGTGGGTCTCGGGGGCCTATTGGCTGTCATGCCGGCATGGCGAACGGCGATTGGACGACCTGGGAAGAGGCTGGTTCCAGACCTCAGTACCTTGGGCCGATGGCTGCGCCGGACCTACGAGCGGAGTTGGACTCGCTGCTTCTGCAGCTGTTCCAGGACCTGGAAGAACTGGAGGCGAAGCGGGCGGCACTGAACGCTCGGGTGGAGGAGGTGGGAGGCTGGGGAGGGAGGGCGAGAGGGCATGCGGAGGTAAACTGAGTTTCACCGCTCTCCTCTCATCTCAGGGCTGGCTCTCGCTCTCCAAAGCTCGCTACTCTATGGGTGCCAAATCGGTAGGTCCCCTGCAGTATGCCTCCCTCATGGAGCCCCAGGTCTGCGTCTACACCAGGTGAGGAGCTGTGCATGCTGGAGCGGGTGGGCGCTGGGGTCCAGGCTGGGGCCTCCAAATGTCGACCCTACCTTCTCGTTCTTCAGCGAGGCCCAGGACGGACTCCAGAGGTTCTGGCTGGTGAGAGCCAGCGCCCAGACTCCAGAGGAGGTGGGGCCCCGAGAGGCAGGTGGGTCCCCCTCCCTCCCCCGCTTCTTCCCGCCTGGGCGCTCTCCAGATGTCAAAAACAAAATGTACAGGATAATTGAGGAGATGATTTTATTAAGGGTGTTGCGATGGAGAGAGCGGCCCAGATTGGAGGATCAGAATGTCTCAGCAGGGTAGACAAGTTTTAGATGAGGTCCTTTACAGTTGTGATAGTTTTGCAATCAGGGTAGGTTTCAGTCAGTTGGACAGAAAATGTTTATATGTCTAACTACCTTAGAGGGACAAAATTCTAATCGCAATCACTTACGAGAGGAATGGGGAGTTGGAGGTTCTGTCTGGCCTTTCAGCATGTTCAGGCAAATGAGAAAAGTCAGTGTGTGGTTCTGTCACAGGTTAACAAGGGGGTCATTTGCTGATGTTATGAGAGTCTTGAGAAAGAGTGGTCAGGGCCTCTCATCTGAGTCACAAAGGGAAGGGTTGTTCTTTATGGTAAGCTGCTTTCTGGAACATAAATGGTTGGGGGAATTTTCCAACCATCGGTTTTTGTCAGGATCATGAGCTCAGATCAAGTTCAGCATTGTCACTGAGAAGACAAGGAATACTTAATGAAACCCCCAACCTCCAGTCTTTCTTTACCCAGCTTTGCGAAGACGCAAGGGTCTCACCAGAACCCCAGAGCCAGAGTCCTTCCCAGCCCTCCGGGACCCTCTGAACTGGTTTGGAATCCTGGTTCCTCACAGCCTACGGCAGGCCCAAGCCAGCTTCCGGGAGGGTGAGTGGATCCTCTATCTACTGGAAGGACTTGAGCACTAATGCCATGACACGGCTGCGCTTAATCTGCAAAGGGTTTTCCAGGTTTTCTCCAGCAGACTTTTGTTGTACACCTGCTGTTTTTTCAAAAAGCATTTGCTGGCTGTTGGTAGTGTTCCAGGCCCATGCTAGGTGCTGGGGATACAGCAGGAAACAAAAGGGATAAACACCCCTCATGGAATGTTTATTCTGTTGAGGGGAGAAAGAGAACATGCAAGTAAATAAGTAAGCCCTATACATAATACCAGGTAGGGGATTGTTATGGAAAAATAAGATAGGGTACAGTGGATGGAGTTGGACAGGAGTGGGTAGAGGAGTTATTTTATGAAGGGTGGTCTGGAAAGGCTTCTCTGAAGAGATGGAGAGAACTTTGTGGGTGATCTGGGGGACTGGTGTTGTTGGCAAAAGTATTAGCCAGGGCAAATGCTTTGAGATGAGATGGTGTTTGAGATGGCAGAGAGGAAGCCAATAGGTTGGAGTGGAATTAATGCAAGGGGTAATGCCAGGAGCTGAGGTCAGAGGGGGGCTGGGCCAGGTGATTTGAGGCTGTGTAGACCCTGATGAGGACTTTGGCTCTGAACAGAGGGAGGTGCACTGGACCCACAGAGTGGTAGGAAAGTTGTGGGTACTGGGTGGGAAAAGACAAGAGCAAAGGGAGGAAGCAGGTGCCAGGGAGCAGCCATGCTTGAGATACAGGTGAAGGCTGTGAAGGAGGGGGTAAGTGGTGGGAACCTGTCTGTTTTGAGAGTAAAAGCCACAGGATTTGCTGATAGATCAATCTGAGAGTAAGGGAAGGAGAGGAGTGAAGAATGAGCCCCTAGATTCCACCTGGGGATTCCATCTGAGCCAGACCACCTGGGTACTGAAGCTGCCCTCACCTGTTGTGAGAGGGCTGCAGAGTTGCAGCAAGGGTAAAGTCAGGAGTTGGGTGTGAGTGTGTTCCCAGTGCTGGGTGGTGGAGACTTTGATCAGGTGTCTGGGCACACGCAATCTGGAGTCTGGAAGAGACCTGGCCTTGAAAGAGCGATTTGGGAGCCCACTGCATGACACTGGTGTTTAAATTCTCAAGCTGCTGACACATGGCATTAAAGCTGAGATCAGCAGAGGGCCTTGGAGTGTGGAGAGGAGATGGGAAGAGATAGGGGAGAAACCAGATGAGGAGACTGAGAAGCAGTGGTGAGGCAGGAGCATCACCCAGAGGGTAAGGGACCCCAGAAGAAAAGAAGAGAAAGTGCTTCCTGGAGGGAGGTGATCAGATGCATGGCCAGCTCTGCTGTTAGGCAGGTAGGCTGAGGACTGAACTGGCCAGTGGACTAGGTAGCATGGAGGACCCAGATGACTTAATAGAGGCGTCAGGCAAAAGCCACCTCGATGTGGATCCAGGATGTGGAGCACTCTTGGAGGCAGAGAATACAGATAGAGGGAGAGAACAGTGAAGTACTGTGATAATGAAGGAAAGAAGGAAGGAAATGAGGGCATGCAACAGTGTTATGATCTGTGAATTTTTAGTTCTTGATGGGTGATAGTAAGGGGGTCAAGGAGGTCTGTTGAAGAGGTAGAATTTTGTGTGTCTGGTGAAGTTCTGAAGTAGCCAATGCAAGGCTCTTCCTGGAATATTTTAGGAATAGCATGGAGGCCAGAGTTCTGGAGCCTTTCCAGTCCCTGGGGATGTCCCCTGAGTCATGTGTCACATCACAGATACCATGGTGACAATCGTATCTCTTCATTTAGGCCTGCAGCTGGCTGCAGACATGGCCACCCTTCAGATCCGCATTGACTGGGGTCGAAGCCAGCTCCGGGGGCTCCAGGAAAAACTCAAGCAGCTGGAGCCTGAGTCTGCTTGACCTGTGACCAGAGACAGAGGAGTGAGCGCAGCTGTTCCTTCATGTGGCTGGCTACCTTATCTCAGGCCTTCCTCCTTCACAGATTGCCCCTGCCCCTATTCCCAGCTAATCCCTACTACTTAAAATTTCTCTGGTTTGCATGTTTTCAGCTTTGTTAGATGTGAAAGTTTGAAGAGGCAAACTGATTAGTGTTGAAAGTCACTACTGTGAAACCACTTCTAGGCTTGTATTCTCCTAGGACACAGTCATGTGGGGCAGAGGGCAAAGCTGTTAGGTTAGTTCATATTAGTAAATAACCAGAACATCCTCGTGGATATATCAGCTGCAGTTTCTTTACAAGATGCAATACTATCCAGCTAGTGGCAGGGAAGGGCAAAAAATAGGTGCTTCAGTTTCACTAGATTCTCAAAACTGATTTTGATGTAGGAAAAAAAACCAAACATGGATAACAGATCAGGACAGCATGATTCCATGTCAATAAAAAACACAAACACCTGACTAGATAGGCAGTCCTTGACAGGTTTTAAGCCAGAAAGTAAAAAAGATTTGACTTCGATTTTCAAGGGAACTCTAGGAAGGGAACTCCAGGAAAAGACCTTTCAGATTTTTAAAAACCTTCCTTTATCTTTACAGAAGTGAGACCAACCCTCTTAATTTTTGAAGGTCCAGTTGTATTTCCTGTGATGGGAACTGTGTCCATGCTTCATTTTCCTGCTGGGTTGTTGGTATTTTTAGCAGTTTCCAGGAGGTAATCTTTATGTTTGGGGAAAATTAATCCTTTGTTCATATATGAAATATAAATATTTTTCCCAATTTGTCTTTTAACTTTGCATATGGTGTTTTTTTAAAGCCTTTATTATAAAATAAAACACATTAAACTGCACAAAATAATTGAATAGCTTAATGAATAACTAAGGTGAAAGCTGTAGTAACCATCACCCAGCTCTTGTATTTTTCTTTTTAGTCAGTTTTCTTAATAGAGTTGAATTGATCAATCAGCTGTTTTAAGATTTCTGGACTTGGGGTTGTAATTGATGTGATAAAGGAATTCTCCAGTGTTTTCCTCAAAAACTTTCAGATGAGGTACGGAGTGAATCTTGCAACCAATTTGTCTTTTCTACCATAGGTCTACATACATATATACATTATGTTGATTAATCTACCCCTACCGCTTTGAGATGCCACCTTTTATTCTTTCACTTAATCCCAGTGTATACCCCTACCATATTTTGGACTTCTATTGTTTCATTGATCTTACTGTCAGTTAATAATCCTTGAGCCTTTCACATATACTTTAATCGCAGTGGTCAGATTTGTGATTGGATTGGGGAGAATGTTTGTTTTGTTTTTGTTTTTGTCACTTTGAGCTTAAGCTGTCCGGGAAAAGCCTGTTGGAAGCACTCAAAAGTAATGTAGAGAAATTTCAGAACAAAATACGGCTGCTACCAACGAAGAAGCTAAAATAAGATACCACAATCCGTTTTTGCTTTTCACGGAAAAGATATCAACGTGGAACTCCGGTCCTAGAAGGGGTCCTTTATTTTAGATGTCAGTAAATGACCGTTTATTGTTTGGAGTGGGCTTCAGGTGTGCCTGCAAACGCGGACTGTGAAGACCTAAACGCTCGGCAATCTGCCCTGGCCCTAGTCCTTTAGATTTCCGGGACCAGGAGTTCCCGCCCCTGAGGAGGCCCGGATGTTCCCACCCGGGCCGAGTCTTGAGAAAGGGGTCTTGAAACTGGGGCTGGTGGAGCTGCAGTCAGAGCGAATCTCCATGGGCGGAGCGAGCCCGGTAGTGCGCCGCTGTTGTGTGGGGGTGCACATGACAAATTGAGAGAAGTGATGTATACGAGATGAGAAGCAGGTTAGCGCTGACTCCCATATGGTCTAGCGGTTAGGATACCTGGTTTTCACCCAGGCGGCCCGGGTTCGACTCCCGGTATGGGAAAAGAGGTGTTCTTTTGTTTCTTCAATTGGCTGGAATTTTGTTTCTTCTCCCAGTGGAACACCTCAGATAGAATTGGGCATTTCTCTCTATTTAAACCTGGAGAAATTGAGGCCCAGGGAGCTCTGGGCCCCAGCTTTCTGTATTTTTAACGAAGTGTCAATTTTCACCATATCAGTAACTGTTTTCTCTATCAGCAACTTATTAATTATAGAAGATACCATATACATTATAGAAGTGAATACTATTATATTTAAATATTAAATAATATTTAAAATATTCAAAATTTATTGTCAATCTCAGTGGAGGGTGACCACTGTCTGGCCCCTCCCACACACCTCTGGGTAAGGACACCCTCCAGGAGGAAGGAGGGGCTGGGTGGAATCAAGACACTTGCAGCCTCTGCTCCAGAGACAGTCCAGAAGCTGGGCTGCAAGGGTTGGAGCTGAGTCTCTGGAGGAGCACAGGATGAAGTGCATGAATGGACTGGAGAGAGCCAGTTGGAAGAAGTCTCTGACAATTTAACTTTCTCTGGTCTTGTGGCCGCTTTGTTTGCCGAATGGTCCAGTGGTTAGAGTTTCGTTTTTTTTTCACCTGAGCAAGCCGGTGTTCCCCCTACCCGTTATGAAAGTTACTTAAAACTTTAAAATAACCCCCCCCCCCCCCCCCCCCCCCCCCCCCCGCGCACGTGCACAATTCCCATCAAAAACTACAAACATGAGTCACTAAATGCCTTCCTCAATTTTCCACCTCCTTTTCTCTGGTTCACTTAGTCAATCCAGGGAGGTTATGTGCAGGTCCTGCCTTCAGGAGTAGACCACTAGACTAGTTTATTCATTCACACATTTTGGGGGGAGAAATTATTTCTATTATCATATTACTTTAAAATATTACATGTTAAATATTAATATTATATATAAATAAAAATATATAATTAATATAATATTAACATATTACATGTTAAAATAGATACAATGGAGTTTGGAAGTCATCACTCCTGTCTTCACAAGAAAAAAAGCTGAATAAACTAAAATTTAACAACTCTTCTCAGATCCATGAGAAAACTGAAATCACAGGGCAAATTGCTGCTTTGAAACCTGGAAAGAAGAGTGAATACAGAGAGTCATAGTACACCAGGCTCAGAAGCCGCTGCTGGAGCCAGCAACAGGTAGAAAAACTTAAAGGCTAGTTGACCCTGCTGAGAAAAAAACTCTCTAAAGGCCTGATATACAAGGGAAGCCATTTTATTTTATTTTATTTTATTTTATTTTATTTTATTTTATTTTATTTTATTTTATTATTTTAAATTTTATTATTTTACTTATTTTGACACGTTTAATATTTATTGTACTTTTGCAGAACAAGAGTCCTAGGTAGTTGCTACTTTGGTGGCTTAATTTGGACAAAAATAGCCAAGAGGCATCAATTTATTACTATAGCAGATTTAACAGTGACTCACTAAATTATTTAACGGAAGCATTTTCTAGAAAGTATGGATCTAGTCACATGCATACTAGAATAGGTGAAATATAAGAACACCATATACATTTTGTACAATGCGCTTTTAGTTCTCCACAGTTTTGTTTGGTATAAAGCAAATGTAACTTGGCTCTGATATAGACCATTATTGATATGATTTTCAAGTTTTTCAGTGTGGGAAAGTGTGGCCCTCCTCAACATGGAGCCCATAACACCCCCTGGGCAGGTTCAGATTCAACTCACATATCTGTAAATAGACTAGATATAGCCAATCAGGTGAATGCTGGTTTTCCTCAAATGAAAACTGAAAAGAAGAAGAAAAAGATTTTGCCAGTTGCATCAGTTTGCTACTCCATTTGGAATTTAGGCATGGATCCACTGGCCATGAAACTCAGAGTCAGAGCCCTCAGGAAAACTGGAAGAAATTCTTTAGAGACAGCAAAATAACCACACAAGTCCCCCCCGTCACACACACCACAGACACTCCTTATTTACCACACTCACACACACACATGCACACACACACACATACACACCACATGCACTGCCCAGCTCATACATGTCACACAGAAACACACGTTCACCACACCCACACCAGACACATACCGCATATACATCACATATATACCACACACATGCACACATACCCTGCATATCAAACTTCCATCACATATACACATACATATAGTACACACACTCTTACTAATACACACCACACATACTGAACACACAGGCATACCATACATATACTAGAAACACACCAATATATACCACATATATACTACACAAAATAGCACACACTCACCAATCATGACACATATACACCACAAATATTGCAAATAGCACATATATAACACATGTACCACATATATGCCAAACATTCACATGATATATAACTCACAAACAACAAATACACACACAAATGCACACCAGCAAATCTGCAAAACAAACATCAACACCACACATATCCACACACCATACGTAACACACACACACACCACATATGCATGGCACACATACACAACACAAACACCACACAAATACCACACACAGCACGCATGTCACACAAACACCAAATAAACACACACTACATATGGAGAATAAACACGCCAGAGATACACCACCATCACAACTCACATCCCATACATACAGCACACATGAACACACATAAACCTTCTATATAGCACTGATACACCATGCACACTCCACACGCACCACACGAATACCATTAGCACACACACACCACACATATGCCACACATATCATACATATAAAACACAGAAAAACACTTAAATCACAGCCACTTTAAACAGATGCCACACACACCACACATATAACCATACACCGACACGCCACACATTTACCAAATGAGATATCACATAGATATACCACACATACATCGCACAATAACCACACATATAGAACACTCACTCCACAAGTAAAACACACCAAATAAACTTAACAAATCCATACCACACACTGCACATGCCATACATATACTGCAACACAGCACACACATCACATATACACCACACCTATATTTCACACACACATTCTGCATACTTACAACACAAAAGGAACTGTTACATCATGTGTATCCTGCACACGCACCACATAGTCTGCCTTCACACAACATGCATCACAAATATACCAAATATACAGACTACATCTATACTACAACAAGCCACACATATACCACACACGCAGCACATATCACACCTTCACCACACATACAATACACATATGCCACAAATACACACACAAACACACTTCAAGTACAACACACTCACACTATCCAGAGATACCACAAACACACCCCACATTCCCCACACAATAACCAGGTACTTATAACATTCACACACACACACACACACACACACACACACACAATCTTCCACATGCAAATCAACACACAACTCATACAGCACTGCCACACCACCCATATACCCCATACACCACCCATATACCCTTCACAGACCACACATAGACTCCACACACACATACACACACACACTCCAAGCACATACATGACACATGCACTACACAACCCCCAACATATAAAATAACTATGCACCCAACACAACCCACACTTGACAAAAACACCATAAACACACCACTCACACACACATCAGAGACACAACATCTACAGCATACAGACCACAGGCTGTACATACCATACACACAACACAAACCAGAAATACCAGAAACAACCCCACGAAACACAAATCAAATACATACCATGGAGACAACCACTATTATCATGCATATGCCACACTCAATGTACACACACATGACACAGAACACACACAGGCCAAATATACACCACACAGATAACACACACACGAGATATATATTACACACTCTGCACACGGACCACACATTTACCCCACACACAACCTACACATACACCACACACAGGCAATGTACATATTACACAAAGACTGCCACAAAACACAGCCCTCACACAGTCACCACAGACACACTACACATATTCCACACACAAACATACACCACACAAACACCACTCACACCACACATACGCAAAACTCACAAGAGGATACATGCCCCAAACACAACATAGCTACACTATTCATGCACAACACATGTATCATACACACGCACTACACGCACACGTAGAACTATTAGGATGCACACACCACATATGTGTCACACACAGAACCTGAACCCACACACCAGGTAACACTGCACATGCAGCACACACAGACTCCACACACCCTGCTCACACAACACACATCAACAACATGCCCACATGCAACACGTGAACACATGCGACACTCACACTGCATACATAACACACATACAACACACACCACGCACGCACGCCATGGACCCCCAAGCCAAGCATACACCACACACACACCACATACAACACCCTTTCACCACATACCACACGTACATTACACATTCAAGACGCATATTTCAGAGACACCACACACACAAAAGACGTGCAGCCCTTACACCACACGTACCACATGCACCACGATTTCCACACGTACGTGTGACACATCGACCACACACACATACCTCACATGCACCGATCCTCACCACACAGATACTACACGTACCACATATACCACATATGCACACTGCACATAAACCACACACATGACATACAAACCACTCAACACACGCAGAACACATATTCCACACAAACTCCCACACATGTTTGCCACCAAAAACTATACATAACCACACGAACGCCACACATCAGCCACCTGACACCACACATACACCAGGCAAATATTAGCACATGCACCACACACTCACCACACACACTGCACTGCTAACACATACAACACATAAAAGACACAAAAAACCTCACACATACACTATATCCAAGTGTATACCACACACAAATCATAGACCAGCTTTTAACCAAAAATATACTGGGCACACACAAATAGCACGCACACACTTCATATACACCACAAAGACCACTCATGTCTCACACGCCATACGCACAACACACATATTCCACACACACAATACACACATACGTGACACACATTTGCCATGCGGACGCTACACATACATGACAAGGAAGCCACATACATATCTCACAAATACCACACATACCACAGTCAAGCCACACTCACATGACACGCACATAATACACGCACCATGCCTATATCACACACCCACACAAACACATACACACACACACACACACACACCACAAGCCATACGGCACATAATGAACTCAGCACACACACCACCCTCACACAAACATAAGCACTAACGACACATATAATGCACATACATCACACACGCTCCCCACCCACACACCACATAAACACCACAGCCATCACAAAAATACCAAACACACATACCAAATATACACCACACACAACAAACACATTCATCTCTCACACTCACACCACACATGCAGCACACACCCCAAAGACACAGACCACACATACAACACACACGCACAGAGCATGCCACAAAAATACCACCAACACACACACAAAACAGATACTTGGCAGACGCCTCACATATAACACTTCCACAAACACACAAGTGAAACCAAAGGAATATGTCACACACACACACCACGCATATGCCAAATATATACCACACATGCCACACACACACACAAAACAGTCAACCCACAACTCCACACATATACCATACTCACAGCGCACTTTCACAACACCACACACTTACCATATACACACATAGTAAAGGTATATCGCACACTCAGTCACCACAGAGATACCCACACACACCAAACATACACCACACACAGACACCAAACACCATACATACATCACAACTGGCATTTAAATAAAAACCTTAAAAAACATTCTCTACTAGCCATAGGGAAAGGCCCCATACTTAAGTGCCCAAAGCATTACTGTGCTTCAAGTGACAGTCTTGTCCCTCATAGACATATGGAGTAACACTTTCCCCACCGCCTCTCTGTGTAGATACTTGTGCTTTACTGCTGAAAAGTACCCTTTGCTGCAAGAGGGTTTTAGAAAGCTTCTTGGGGATGTGTAGTCAGAAGTATTCTTAAACACTTGTGTAGAAGCACCAGGAAATGGCCTAGTGTTAGGTGCCTAAAAGTACAGTGGCATTATTCATGCAGCTTTCAGTGTAGATCCAGTAGGAACTTTTGTTCAAACCCTCTATATTTGCACAAGGCAACGTCCATGTTCTTAACTCACAGAAAAACACTTTTCTTAAAGCATTTGTGAATTACCTTCTCAAAGGCAGGAAGAAGTGTGCTTACACCCATCTGTTCAAGCACTAGGGAATGTCCATGTGATGAGCTGCCTGATAGTTGTGTTCTAAGTGAGTATTTCAAATTCCTTTTAATACATATAATTACAAGTGTTCTTCCACCTGTTTGGATAAATGCTATGGAAGAGACTTCTTTTTGACCGCCTAACTATGCTGTGCTTAATACATCTTTCATTTGGCTTTCAATGTGCATCTAGTTGGGTGTTTTCTCTAAGATCTGTTTATTATCATAAGGGAATGGCCATGCACTTAATTGCCACAACACCATTGTGGCTAAGGCATCTTTGCATTAGTCTCTTAGAGTCATCCAATAAGAGAATGTGCTTAAATCCTTCTAAATGATCACTAGGGTGTGTATAGGTGCTTAACTGCCTGAAACAGCCATGCACTTGGTGAAATCTCCAAATATTTTTAAAATACATGAAGTGACAAGTGTTCTTAAATCTCTTTATAGAAGCACTTAAACTTAATGGCTTAAAACTACCCTGTTTCAAGACTGGCTGATGACTTTCAATATATGCGAATAAACTTATCAAAACATTCTATATGAGGAATAGGAAATGTATGGGAGATGCAGGAGAGAAGCATCAAAGGAAAAAAGTTCCAAAGGGAAGGGCTGGAGAAGGTGCAAGGCCTTAGGACATGTTTACACAGCTGAACGCGGCAGAGGCTCATAAGGAACGCCCAGAGCCATTAACATTGTCCAAGGCCGGATCCTCCTTCACACCTGACCCTTCCTAGTGTTATAGAAACCATTTAACTCAAAATTCAATCTTTAAAGGCTGATTAACACACTTGCTTAGCTGACTTTATGCACATAATCTTTAGCAATTATCCTAATAAAAAGAAGCTTCATTCTGGAGTCAGGGCCTCATTCCGACTCCATTATGAGGACCTTCACTTAACTGCACTTTGCGGACTCATCTTTTGTGACTTCGGCCATACTCCCTGCAACAGAACTGGCCAAGTGCTTCACTGCTTAAAAGTACAGTGTTCTTCAAAGGGCTTTCATGTAGAATTTCATGTACATGGAATAGGACCATTTGTTTAAATACGCCATATTTGCGAGAGGGTAATGGATCTGCATGTATCTTCCTAAAGGTAGAGGTTGTGTTTCAAGTGCCTTGCATAGGCCTTTTACACAGAAAAGATGTGCTTATAGTAAGGCACTAGAGGATGGACACGGCCTTAACTCCCTGAATCTGCAGTGTGCTTAAATTCAGTTAACGTTTTTGGTCAGTGTTGGAGGAAGTGCTCCTAACTCCTGTGTATACAAACTAGGGAAGGGCCTACTGCTTAATTGCCTAAAGCTACTCACTGCTGAAAGTGTCTTACATGTACCTTTTCACAGACATCTCATTGGAACATCTGTTGCAACAGTGTATATGAGCAATAGGAATGGCCACGTGCTTCACTGCCTAAAACCACACTGTGCTTCAAGTGGCTTTCATTCCCCCCCTTAAAGGTTTTTTTTTTTTCATTTTCTTATTATTACTTGAATTCCCTTAGTTAAAATACAATGTGATCTTAGTTTCAAGCATATAGTAGATTGACTCAACAATTCCAGGAGCACCACTCAGTGCTCATCATGACAAGCTTACTACTTAACCTGTCCCTCCATCCTGTCCACTCCAGTAACCAGTAGTTTGTTCTCTATAATTTAGAGCCTTTTTTTGGTTTTCCTCTCTCTCTCTTTCCCCTTTGGGGGTTATTTATATCTGTTTCACTTAGATCTCTGCTTGTTCTTTCATTTGGGATAAATTTCTCTGTCTTCTCACTTTCTCCAAGTCTCCGTGCCTGTTTCTGTGCCAAAAAGTATGTGTTCACAATACAGAAAGGCCATGTGCTTAACTGCTGGAAAAAACTCTACAAGAAGCATCTTTGAGTTAGTTTCTTAGATTTTTCCCATAAGGAGGGGGCTTAAATAATTCTGTATAAGACACAGGAAATGCCTATGTGGTTACCTGCCTGAAAAAGCTGTGTGCTCACTGAGGATTCCATTCACTTGTAAGTTCATGCAGTAGCAAGTCTTGCTAAACTTCTTTGTATACATAGAATGGAAGGGCTTTATGCTTCATGGCCTAAAACTACACTGTGTTTAAAGTGTCTTGAGAGACTGTCTAGACATTGTTCCAATGGCCGTGATCATAAGAGCCTAAAACTGCACTGTGCTTAAAGCAGATGTCAATTAGTGTTTCAGATGAATGTAGCAAGGAGTGTTTTTAACCTCTCTGTAAACTCTAGGGAGGGGGTTTGGGCCTAAGTGTCTGAAACTCCATTGTGCTTATAGTATCATTCATGTAGCCATCACATACACAGCATAGGATCTCTTGTTGAAACACTCTCTATTAGCAGCAGAAAATGACTGTGTTCTTAACTGCCTTTTACAAAAGGAGCTTTTGTTCAAACATTCTGTTAGCAAAGGGAATGACCATGTGCTTCTCTGCCTAATTGTGTTTTGTGTCAAGCCTAGTTCAAAAAGATTTTGGATACACAGTCATAACTATTCCGATTCTGGTGTAGAAGCACTGGAAATGCCCTAGCTCTGAAGTATCTAAATCTACATGGTGGTTAATGCATCTTTTGTGTCACTCATAATGGACATCTAGTATAAACTTTTGTTTAAACCCTGTGTTTTTAGCCTTAGGGAATGTTTTTATGTTTAATTGAGGACAAATGCTCAATTAATGCTTCAAGCATTTTTGAGTTAGTTTCTTGTATTTATCCAGTAAGAAGTGTGGTTAAATCCTGGTAAGCACTAGGGATTGCCCATGTGTTTGTTTAACTACCTGAAATCCCTGTGTTCTCAGTGAGGGTTCCAAATGTCTTCTGAATAAAATGTTCTTAAACTTCATTAGATCAACAATAGGGAAGGGCCTTCTATCCGAGTGCCTAAAACTACACTGTACTTCAAACATTCTTTATTAGCCTTTACACTGATCTCATAGGAAACTTTGTTGAAACACTATATATTAGCAATAAACAATGGCCATGCACTGAAGTGCCTAAAACTATACTGTTTTTCTTGTCACTTGCATGAACCTCTCACCATTTAGTAAAACGTGCACCTGGGGTGCCTGGGTAGCTTAGTCAGTCGAGTGCCTGACTCTTGATATCAGCTCAGGTTGTTATCAGTTGCTGGGATCAAGTCCCACATCAGACCCTGCACTGATAGTGTGGAGCTTGCTTGGTATTCTCTCTCCCTCTGTCTTTACCCTTCACACCTTCCCACACTTGCATGTGCCCTCTGTCTCTCCCTCTCTCTCTCAAAAATAAACATAAAAAAGTAAAAAATAAGTCTTTGTAAAAAGGTGCTCCTCATGTGTACTCCATAAATATTATAGAAATGCCTTGTCTTTTTTTAAGTTTACTTACTGAGAGAGAGAGAGAGAAGAGAGAGAGAGAGAGAGAGAGAGAGAGAGGAGAGCATGCACCCGTGGGGGCAGGGGCCGAGAGAAAGAGACAGAATCCCAAGCAGGCTCCACTCCGTCAGCACAGATCCCAAGGCCATCAACACAGAGCCTGATGTGGGGATCGAATGCTTGAATTGTGAGATCATGACCTTAAACAAGATCAAGAGTCAGATGCTTAACCGACTGAGCCACCCACGTTCCCAAGAAATGCCTTGTCTTAACTGCCTTGAACTACAGTGTGCTTAAAGCAGCTGTCAACGAGCATTTTAGGTGAATGTAGTAAAAAGTATTCTTAACCACTCTGTTTAAACCCTAGGAAAGAGCTTTGTCCTTAACTATCTGAAGCTACATTGCACAGTAAGCATCTTTCATGCAATGTCTGAAACAGCCAGCTTGCTAGGAGAATCCCTTCATCCTCACCATTGTCCAATTCTCATCTCTCATAAAGAACGCTGGTCTTCCATGCATCCATTGTCACCACTTTGCTAAATTTACAGGGGAAGTTATCCCTAGGGTCCATTCAGAGTTGGGCTCTGTGAGGAATATCCCCTGCTTGGAAGTGGGGAGTCTGGCGATGTCCTTGTAACTGTGGGGTAAATGTTGCACAACAGTCCCTTTGAATTCTGTTTCAGAACAATTTGGACATCCAGAGGCCTAGGCCATGTGAAGGTGCCTTGTGTAGGTTTGTGGGTAGGGTGAGCCAGAGGTTTCGGAAGGGAGCTGGTCTCTTTTCTGGGGTGAGTGGAAATTAAATTAGACATCTTCTTTCCAGTTTGATTCCATTCCCATTGAAAATGTAGAATATTGGCCCTCCTGGGGGCCCTCCCTTCCCATCACTGCTTTTTCTAACTAGGTCTTTGCTCACACTTAGGAGCCATGGGGCTCTCACACACTCAGCCAGTACCCAGGAAGAGGCAGGGAGTTTCTACGTTGGTCCTGTGTTCAGTGAGAGTGACCAGTGACAAATATCCAAAGAGAAGATGGTCTGTTAGTCCCTGAGCACGTGGTGCTTAGCCAGTTGTGCTATGGAAGGTGAAGGAGAACCAGTTTGCTTCATTCCCCTGGCTGCTTGAGATGCCCTAATTTTCACTAGCAGACAGTTCACACATGGGCAGTATGCTCCAGAAGCTGGTGAGTGCAAGAAAAGCCCTTTCCAGGAAGACAGTACCAGGTTCTGGTTCCAGATGCCTGAGCAACAGGCAGGAGCACCCAGCAACTACAGCTCCACCACTGCTGTTTCCATCCACTGATGGCAAAAGTGGGAAAAAGAGACAAAGCCAGGGATTTCAGGCTCCTGCTGCAAGAAGAATTCAGGACAATTGCTGACAGGGATCCCAGGTGTACCTTGTAGAGGGCTCGCTTTGCTTAAACTCTCAGGCTTTTAGTATTGGTAATACAGTCATACTGCTAGGATATTGTGCTGGGTACTTCATTTTCAACATTCCCCCATTAACATTTCTAGGGAAGAACTCTGGCCATCTGTGGTTTCCCTTTATACACCATTGTCTTTTCTCGGGAAACAACGTTCTGCATGGAATCCAAACAGAGATAGTGTCTCAGAGTCATATTTTATGCTTCCAACTTGGGAGTCTGGTGGTATCCTTGTGACTGTGATATGGATTTGGCATTGGGACTTTCTCAATTTGGTTTCAGAACTATGTGGACATACAGAGGCCTAGGGCATTTGAAGTTACCCAAAGGAGAATGTTTGTATGTAGTCTAATTCAGAGGTCTGGGGAGGGAGCCAGGATTCTGCATGGGGTAAAAAGAAATGAAGATATATATTTCCTTCCTGAAGGAGTATATGGACATCTAGAGGCCTGTCATTGAAAGGGGTCCAGTGGAGAATGTTTCTATGCTGGACCAGAGGTTGCTAGAGAGAGCTGACCTACTTTATGGGCTGAAAGGAAATGAAGTGAGACATCTGCTTTCCAGATTGATCCTTTTCCCATTTGGAATGTCAAGCTTTGGTCTTCCTCCTCCTAGCAATTGCCAACCCATTGCTGTGTTTCTAAATACAGTTTTATTCACATATAGGAACCATGGAATTGTCACTGACTCAGGTGGCACCCTGGGGTAGGCCACATACTCCCATTCTGTCCATGTGCAGAGTCTGATGTCCCAGAAGACAGGTATCCCTCCTGTCTCTGAGCCTTCCATACTTAGCAGGCTAGATATCATGGGAATGGGTAACCATATAGAGCTCCTGCCCCTAATTGATGGTGATACCCTCTTATGGAAGAACAGACAGTCTGTGCTAGTGCAGCATGCTCCATGACCTCATCAGTGCACAAAAAGCCTTTTGAATAAATGGTGCACTTGGACCTCGTTCTCAACTCTTGATCATCAGATGGAAGCATATTCTTCATATCTCAGAACACTGCTGCCCTTACATGCTAATAGGATGGGGAGGAGCACACCAGAAGCCAAATTCCAATTCTCATCCTTCATGAATGACTATGGCCCTCAATGTATCAAGATTCATGGCATTGCTTTATTTCCCATCACGGTTTGACATGTGGCCCATAGAAACTCAGTCCTTCAGGGTACTACCTCTGTCTTCCTAATGTCCAATGTGGACTAGCCATTATGACTGTGGGACAAAGGCAAAGGGGCCCTAGCATTTTGGTGTCAGGACCACATGGACATCCAGAACCCTAGGGAACTGGAAGGGTTCCAGCCAAGACCTGCCTGTGTGGAGGCTGTGCCAGACATATAGAAGGGAGCTAGCCCCCTGGCTGGGCCTAAAGGAAGAGAAAAATCTCCTTTCCAAATTGATAACATGCCCGTTAGATGGAAACATTGAATGCACTTTGGTCCTTGCTGCAGCCATTCCCTCTCCCTTACTGTGTTTCTGACTGCCTCTTCATCCATCCTTAGGAATGATGGAGCCATCACTCACTTAGCTAGCAACTCTGGGTAGGCTGCAAACTCCCATGCTGTTCCTGTGCTCAGTGAGAGCTATCAGGCTCTACTCTACCAAAGGAAAGGGTGGTTGGTGCTTGTCCTTCTGTGCTATGGAGGGTGAAAAGGAGCCTGCTTGCTGCACCCACCTGGATTGAGTTGCATTCATTCTCAGAAGCAGACAGTATGCACATGGGCAGTATGAACTGGGAGGGGGTCAGCATTGGAAGAGCCAATGCCAGGAATTAGGGAACCAAGACCTTGTTGCAGATTCCTGACCAGGGGCCATCAGGACCCAATAACCCCAGGTCAAACATTGTTATCTTCCTCAACTGATGGGAAAAGTGGCAGGGATAGACCAAGCCAGAAATCACTGGCTCCTAAAGAATGAATGCAGGCTTCTTGCTGACAGGGCTCCCAGGTGTAGTCCCTCAGAGGGCCTAACCCCACAGGTCTTTCTTATTCCAAATACAACCTGGTTGATAGGAGACTGCTCTGGGTAAGTCACTGTCAACTTTCTCCAGATCACATGTGTGATGAAGAACTCTGGCAGTGTGTGTCTCCATTGTCATTCATTAGCACTTTTGATCAAAGAAGGTAAAGTATTCTGAGACAGTGTCTCAGAGTAATATATTCTTGTTTCATCTTGGGGCTTTGGTGGTGAGCTTGTGATGGTGATAGAGGTACTGCATAGGGCCCTTCTCAATTTGGTTTCAGGATTATGTGGCCCTCTCCACACCCAGTGTGTGAAGGTGCCTAGGAAGAATGCTTGTGAGTAGGCTAAGGCATAGGAAGTGGATGGATCCCTGTGTGGAACATGTGTGGAACATGGGGAAGGGAAGGTTGGGATCACCCTTCCCGGTTTCCCTCGTGCCCATCTGAATGCACTGTTTTGACTCGCCTTGTAGTCATTCCTCTCCCATTGCTGCTTTCCTAACTTGGTCTCAATTCACACACGGAGACCCTGTGTCTGTCCCCTATGCCAAGTGAGATCCCCGGTTTGGAGGTGAGTTTCCAAACCTTTCCTGACCCAATGCAGGGCTCTCAGAGGCTGATGTCCCAGAGGACAGTTACACCCCCTGTCCCTGATCTTCTGGTGCTAGTCAGGATACAGTATCATGGGAATGAGAGCCATGTGGATCCCTGCCCTTAACGGATGGAGCTACCCTCTATTGAAAGAACAGACACTCTGTGAAAATACATC
Organism: Panthera uncia; assembly: GCF_023721935.1. Taxonomy (NCBI): domain Eukaryota; kingdom Metazoa; phylum Chordata; class Mammalia; order Carnivora; family Felidae; genus Panthera; species Panthera uncia. Next base: position 36,357 of record NW_026057576.1, on the reverse strand, counting down.
AGGCTCCATGACCTGATAAGTGTACAAAAAGTTTTTTGAATAAATAGTGCACCAAGGCCTCGTTCCAACCTCTTGATTGTCACATGGAAGCACATTCTTCATATCTCAGAGTCTCTGCTGCCCCTCTCGATGCATATGATGGGCAGAAGCACACCAGAAGCCAAAGATCCCCTCTATTTCTTAAGGGAAAATGTGGGCCCCTTGGTCACAGGGCTCCAAAGGCATCCTTTTGCAGCACTCCTGGAGCCAAAGCCCACAAAAGGTGCTTCTGATACCTGAGCAAGCCAGCTTGCAAATACATTGTGCTAGTCAGATTCTTCTAAACATGAAGAACTATGACCCTTGTTGTATCCAGTTTCATGACACTGCTTTATCATCCATCAAGGTTCATTTTTGTCTCCATACAAATTCGGTCTTTCTGAGTACTATCTCCACCTTGCAGATTTCTAATGGGGACCAGCCCTTATGACATTGGGACAGGTAGAGCCAAAGTGGCCTTGGCCTTTAGGTTTCAGGACTACCTGGACATCCAGAGTCCTTGGACATCAGAAGGGGTCCAGCTGAGAGCTGTGTGTCGGGGGGGCTGGGTCACACGTTTTATTGGGGAGCTGGCCCCCTTGCTGGGCCTAGGGGAAATGAAGATAAACATCTCCATTCCACATTGATCTCATTCCCATTGGATGGAAATATTGAACACCCTTTGGTCCTGGCTACAACCATCCCCTCTCCCTTCCTGTGTTTCTGACTGCCTCTTCTTTCACCCTTAGGAGTCATGGAGCTGGCACTCACTCAGCAGGCACCCAAGGACAGGCATCATATTCCCACTAGGACTGTAATCAATTATAGCCATCAGCATCAGATAGCCATCCCAAAGGAGTATAGCCCTCCTGTCCCTGAGATTGGTGCTAGTCTGTTTGTAGCAAGAAGTGGGGGGTGGGGTGGGGGGAGTGGAGCCAGCTAGCCTCTTTGGTCTGCCTGATTGAGGTGCCTTCCTTCTGAAAATCAGACAGTTCACACAGGAGCAGTAGGCTCCAGAAGCTGGTCAGCACAGAAAGAGCCTCTTACAGGAAGAGGACATCAATGCCTGTCTCCACACTTTTGAGCCACAGCTGGGGCATCTCCCAGCTACAGCACTTTCACTGCTCACTCCATTGAAAGATGAGAAAAGCAACAAAAGTAGACCAAGTCCCAGGGCTCTCTAGGTCCTTCTGAAGGAAGAAGGCAGGCCTGGTGCTGACAGGGCTCCCAGATTGAGTCCCTAGAGGGCGCTATTGCCTAAACCCTCTGGTGTTTCTCCCCACATCCAGCCAGGATGCCAGGAGCTGGTGCTGGACACTCTCTTCTCCATAGAATTCCCCTTCCAAGCAATGAAGAGCCCTGGCCCTCCTCTTCTACCTTGACACATCATTGCCCTTTTGTAAAAACAAGGTTCTTCACACATCTCTTTAGAATCAGTGTCTCTGATTTAGAGGCAGTGTCTCTGCCTTCCACTTGGGAGTCTGGTCCAGTCCTTGTGACTGGGGGAGAGATCTTGCCACAGGGCTCCTTCTTCATTAATTCTCTGGGTTTCAGAAGTATGCAGCCATTCTGAGCTAAGGGATTTGAAGGGGCCCAGCAGAGGATGTCTGGTATTTAGGCTAGGCCAGAGATTTGGGCAGAAAGTAGGCCTCCTTCTGGGCAGAGACAAATGAAGAAAGCCATCTTTGCAAGTGTATCCGTATTCCCACTGGAAATGTCAAGCTTTGACCCAGTGGCGCCCATTTCCTTTCCATCATTGTGTTTCTCACAATGAATTTTTTTCTCCCTTAGGAGACACTGAGCTGTCACTCACTCAGCTGGCACCCCTGGGTAGCCTGCAAACTCCCACTCTGCTCCTGTGCTCAGTAAGAGCTATCAGGATCCACTCTACCAAAGGAAAGAAGGCCTTGAGTCCCTGGGTGCTTGGTGCTTGGCCTGCTGTGCTGTGGAGGGTCTAGGGGAGCCAGCTTGCCTCACTGACCTGGATGACTGAGGTGCCTTCATTCTGAGAAGCAGACAGCTTGCACATAGGCAGTATGAGCCAGGAGGGGTCAGCATTGGAAGAGCCCTTGCCAAGAATGAGGGAACCAATTCCTTGTTGCAGATTCCTGAGCAAGAGCCCTCAGAACCCTATAACTACAGCTCAAACAGCGCTGCCTCCCTCAACTGATGGGAAAGTGGCAGGGATAGACCAAGCCAGAAATCACTGAGTGTAAAAAAGAATGCCAGCTTATTGATGACAGGGCTCCCAGGTGTAGTGTTCAGGATGCTCCTGTGGCCTAAGCCCATAGGCCTTTCTTATTCAAGATACAACCTGATTGATAGGAGACTGCACTTGGTACTTCATTCTCAGCATTCTCCAAATCTCATGTCTGATGAAGAACTCTGGCAGTGTGTGTGTCCCAAGGCCACCCCTGAGCCCTTTTGTTTAAATAGGGTTTGGATGGGGATAATTCCCAGACAGTATCTTAGAGTAATATCATCTTTTTCAGATTGGGAGTCTGGTGGTGTCCTTATTATGGTGACCTCATATTTCCAGGTACCACAGAGTTGCACTGAAGTACCCTAGTCCTTCCTCTGGAGTCTGGGCCAAGGATGGCCCTGGATTCAGGAGAAACCTACCAATTTCAGGAATTTCTGGCCCATATTTGGGCCTTTGAGCATGCAGCTAAGAAAATGGATGCTGGTGCCCCATGGCAGAGCTCTCTCTGACCTCTTTCTTCTTTCTGTCTTGTCACTTCCCCAGTGTCTGCTTTTTCCTTTCAGTGTGTGTGTGTGTGTGTGTGTGTGTGTGTGCCAGTGCACATGTGGGGTTTTGGGTAGTAAAATGACCCCAAATGGAGAGCAAGTGGGCATGTTTCCTCCCAGAAAATTAAAGTCTTTCTTTTCTAAAGCAAACATGATGGGAGGGATTTGAGCCAGGGCCTATAAAGGCAGAGCCCAGCTTTATCCTCTGGACTCTTCCCACCTCCTGTGATCTGGGCCAGTCCTAGTGTCTTGACCATTTCAGTCACCCCACAGTACAATGAGAGCTTGGAAACATAACTACAAACTCCAGTTCTCAAGAGGGTGTGATGTTAGGCTCCATTAACACTGGGGAGCGTTCAGGTACACCTGTATACTAAGTATACCGGTTTATTTTAGACAAGTATAAAAAACTTCATAAAACAGGCAAATGTTTGGAGCTGATGAGGAAAATGTCAGGTCTGTGTCCACCACCAGATATGCAGGACATCACTAACCCAGTAGTGCATGAGTGTGCTCCCTGTCTTATGAAGTATGGTAAGGAAAGACTCTTCTCAGGAAGTAGGTCTTATGCAACCACCCAACCCCACAACCACCTACTGTTCCCAGTAGAGAGGGCATGGATATCAAACAGGAAGAAGCACTGTATCTCAGAATCAGTCTACTTCCACACCTGCCTCTGCTGCTCGGCATATAGAGATCTGTCCTTCAGGACATAGATCCTTTCCAAAGTCACACAGTGCTCCAATGATAAAGTTCTTGCTTTGGTTAAGGAATCAGATTTGGGAACCTGCAGTAGATGTCAAAGTAACACAAAGTGGCACAAACAGAATACAGATGTGTTTCTTTTTCGTATAAATGAACCTCGGATGTGGCTAGTTTATAACTGATTATGGATTGCCCGCCATGGGAGATCACATATCATTGATCTCCCTGCTCTAACATCTCAGTATAAAATTTCCTATTATAAAATTTTAAAAAGCAGAATCTATACCTAATGCATTATATTGTCACTGGAACATCAAGTCATTTACATAAAAATTAATTGGTCCTGAAAAAATTTTCATTAATTATAAAATAAATTCAGATAAACTAAAACTGTTACATTGAGCTATATTTTTAATTTTTAAAATTTTTAATGTTTATTTTTAAGAAGAAGGAGAGTTCACACACAAGTGGGGGAGGGGGAGAGAGAGAGAAAGAGAGAGAGAGAGAGAGAGAGAGAGAGAGAGAAGGAGACACAGAATATGAAGCAGGCTCCAGGCTCTGAGCTCTCAGCACAGAGCCTGATGTGGGGTTTGAACTCACAAACTGTGAGATCATGACCTGAGCTGAAGTTGGACGCTAAACCAACTGAGCCACCCAGGTGCCCTTATACCTTTTAAATTGATCAAGTAATTGAAATGTTTTCCTATTTTTCCCTGAAAAGCACTTTATCTACAGACATCCTATCTTCATATTTCTGATTTCAATGTTTATTAAGCACAGCCCCAAAACAAAAGTGATCATGTTTGTGAGCAATGTTCTCCGAGATAAAATGTCTGAGTCAGGAATGTGGGGTCAAAATGGAAGTGTAAAAATAACAAGATCAAATCATCTGCTCATTTTTTTCCTAGTTTTATTTCCAAATTTTTATTTAATTCTTGTTAGTTAACATACAGTGCAATATAGGTTTCAGGATTAGAATTAGGTGATTCCTCATTTACACACAACACCCACCCTCATCATAACAAGTGCCCTCCTCAATACCAATCACCCATCTATCCCATCCCCCACCCACCCAGAAAAAGAAATCAATGAATTGATCCCATTGACAATTGCACCAAAGATACTTTGTAAGATACTTAGAATTCAACCTAACCAAAGAGGCATAAGCTCTGTACTCTGAAAACTTATGAAGGAAATGGAAGAGGACACAAAAAAATGGGAAAACATTCCATGCTCATGGTTTGAAAGTACAAACATGGTTAAAATGTCTATACTATCCAAAGCAATCTACGCAGGTAATGCAATCCCTATCAAAATCCCACCAGCATCTTTCACACAGGTACAACAAACAATCCCAAAATTTGTATGGAATCACAAAAGACCCAGAAGCGGCAAAGTAATCCTGAAAAAGAAAAGCAAAGCTGGAGGCATCATTGTTGAACATATTCCAAAGAGCACTTAAAAAAAATAACAGAGAAAGAAAAAAAATGCTTAATGATTTATTGTGACTGACTCACTTATTCCAAGGATGCTTGTTTTTATTTTGTCTTTATGCTGATAGTTCAGCAGTAATATCATTAAATCAAACGTTTGCCACTCAAATATTTGGAATAAATGAAGAAAAAAATGGGAGCAGAATGTGTTGTCATGAAGTTTCAATGTTTCTTTATGACATTTTCTAATCAGAAGAATTTCAAAATATTCAAACTCATCATTCCTAGGTGATAGTAGAATTTGACAAAATTCAGAAGCCACACATGACAGACTGCCTTTCAAGTGAATTTAGATATTTCTATATTTGTGTCAGATATCACTTA
>NW_026057576.1:0-30569 GCF_023721935.1 Panthera uncia | reverse complement strand
AATGAAATCATGTATATCATGTGCCCAACAGAGTCTGGATAAAGAAAAGACCACTGAGTATATTAGGCACTCAGCTATCTCAATTATCCACATATGGGTGTCCACTCTGTGGCTCTGCTGTGATCTGGTTTGACCCAGGTCAGTTTCCTTCTGATCCCCCCCGCCATCTTCACACCCTGGTTCCTTCTCCCTCTCCCACCCTCCATGTGATGAGCCAGTGGAAGGGACCCCATCCAGGACAGACCAGACAAACAAACTGCACTTGCCACTTGCTCCAAGACAAGTCATTAAACAATCACAGCACTTGTTCCCCCTTGGAATTCTCCATGTCTAAAATGTTTACCTAGCACTGACTATGCACCAGGAGGAGATAGAGACATGAATGGGGGAAACATGGTCCCCACTCTCATAACACTCAGAATCTAGTGGGTCAGACCATATAAAACATATATACACATGGGTACACACACAGATTTATAATTATGTAAAAAATAATTACAGATGAACAGAGTGCCAAAGAAGAACTGAATAGGAGAATCCTAATTCCGGGGCCTCAAGAGATGGATTCTGAGAAGAAGGAACTCACGAGCTGAGCCTGGAGGATGAGTTAAGAAATTTCCTAGCTCGCCGCACATGCAGACAGCTGCATCACTCTTGGGTACCAAAGTGCTCCCAGACACCCTGAGAAGGATCCTCCAGCTCCCTACCATGAAGAGGCACTTCTTACTCTAGCTTCTGCAGAAAGTCCCCCAGAAGTCCCTGCCACACCTCACAGGACCTCCCACCCCACCTACCACTCTTCCCAGATAATAACACCTTCCCTTCTCTCCCAGCCAGCATTTCTAATTAAGGCCTTGCCCTTAGTCAGACCTGCCAGGAAGAACCTGCTGGGCCAGAAACACCTGTCCCACCTCTGCTTCTGTGTGGCTCTAAGCTCTGGAAAATGTGTGCATTCCCCAGAGCCACCTGGCAGCCCTGGGGCAAGGTGGGGTGAAGTGGCAGGGGTCTACAGTCTCAGACCCCTTTTGGCTGTTTCTTTCATGCTGCCGTATTCTGCATGCTGGAGAAAGCAAAAGAGAAAGGGAAAAATCAGGGCAGACACAGAAGTAGAAGCGCAGCAAGAGGCAGAAAATGAGAAGCACCAAGGAGAGAGGGGGAGGCAGCATGAGAGAAGGAGAAAAAGAGACAGGCACTGGTGGGAGGAAGACATACAAAAGCGAGAGAGGAAAACATAGCCAAAGTGGGGAAGAAAGAAGCCAAAGAAATAGAGGAAGAGCCAGGGAGCACAGGTAGGGGTTAGGCAGGGGAGTGGTGCCCCCAACCCTGGCTGTGGCCTCCACAGTGAGAAGGGCACAGAAGACTCCAAGAGTGGCAAGGGAACTTTGATGGTGAAGAATGTCTTTCCCCAACTCTCACTGATGGGGACGGGGCACTGGAAGGTGGGAGCAATGAATGGCCTGGAAAGAAGATGGAACCAGCCTGTGAGAAATCACAGGGCTGCACCAGTGGGTAGTTTCAGTCAGTGTGAAGACATGGGGATTTTCCAGTCTGAGAAATATCTCAAGCCCAGCTGAGGGAAGAGCAGCCGCCCTCCCAGGCTGGGAATGCTGCCTGTGTTCACTCAGCCCTGCCCTGGTGTGGCTCCTGCCCTTCCTTTCTTGCGCAGACAAAAAGGTGCCCTCAGTGTGCTCCTGGATATCCTGAGCCCTGACAGGTGAGGCACAGCCTGGAGAGTCAGGGCTGGGAGGGAGATTGCGGCGGGGGGGGGGGGGGGAGCAGTGACGAGCCACCAAGAGGCCCAGGTAAAGTTCATGGGCACTTGGGGGAGGAAAATGTGATTTCTGGTCTGAAGAGGCAAGAAGCCTTCTGGAAGAACTAGCCTGGATAAGTGTCTTAAAAGCTGGTGGAATTGCAGTAGTCAAGAGCAGGGAAGGGAAAGCGTGGGCAAAGGCTCCAAGATGGGCAAACCCAAGAAGCAAGCCCATACCTTGACCACTTGGGTTCATTCTATGGGAAAAGGTAACTTGGAGTGAGATTGTAGAAAGCCCTGGTTGCTGTGCTTGCTGAGTTGTTTACATTACCCTGTCAGAAAGGAGGGACCATAAAATGATTTTGACCAGAGTTATGAAAGAAATGGTGCCATGCTCCTTCCTTTCTTTAACTCACAGAGTGAACTTGGAACAGGTCTTCTGGCCCTCTTGGATTCAGTTTTTAATAACATGTGGGGCATTAGCCAGATTAGTATTTTGTTCTGGAATCAAAGAAAACTTTATTTGGCTTTTTGTCCCCCAAGCTTACAGTTGTTGAAAACAACTGACAAGATGACCTTTAGAGTCCCTCACAACCTGACAGCCAGGGACTGTGAAAAAGGTGTCCCTCCTTCACCATGGGCTCCTTCAGACCTGCCAAGACCTGTGCTCAGCAAACTTCAGGCCAGCCTGCTCTCCTAGGGAGTGCCAGACTCCCAGGGGCTGCCTCAGCTGGTGCCTGCACAGGCACATCCTTCCTGTTGCAAATAGGACTAATAGATACTGAAGGAAAGAGAAAGTTCTTCTCTACCCTGAAGGTCTTCGCTGGACGAGCAATTACATTTACAGGACACAGATTAACAGTAGGAAAAAAACCAAAGTTTTATTAAATGTGCACAGAGGCCCAGGAATGAAATTAAGACCAAAGAAGTGACCAGGCAGGCAGTTTTTATACTTTTCAGACAAATAGACAGTAAGTCTGTGAGGTACTGACAGGACAAAGAAAACTTAACACTGGGAGGCTTCAATTCATAAGGGATTTTAAACAGATTTTGGGCTGGGGTAGTAAATTAGTAAAAAGTAACAAGGGTTGTTATACAGCCTCCTCTTTTCTAAATTTCCCACCTCTGGTGATAAGGGTGTCTCTCCCTCCTGCATCCCTTTTCACATGGGATATGTATTCCTTCTCTCGGGGGGCGGAGGAGGGTTTGAGTGTCCTTCTTGCACAGACTGTCTCTGAAGTGACTTTTTTAATGTTTATTTATTTTTGAGAGAGAGAGAGAGAGAGAGAGAGAGAGAGAGAGAGAGAGCACAAGCGGGGAAGGGCAGGTAAACAGGGAAACAGAGGATCCCAAGCAGGCTCCATGCTGACAGCAGAGAGCCCAATGCAGGATGTCAAACAGGCAAACCTGGAGATCATGACCTGAGCGGAAATCGGCCGCTTAAGGGACTAAGCCACCCAGGCACCCTGACGGGACTTTCAGTTAAAATAATCGGTATGCCCAAGAGGCACACTTTGGGGCAGCCTGCTCTTGACCCCTACACAAGCTATTGCCTGGTGCAAAATCACAGCAATAACAAGAATAACCATAGCTCCACAAACTTTAATGGAAACATTATCACATGCCAACCATGAGGTCTAAGACATTAACACATTTTAATTCACTTAATCCTCACAGCAATCTTCTGATGTGGCAAGGGGCACTATGAACCCCGCTTTACATGATTGAGGGGAGTTGGGAAGAATTTTTCTATACTGAGGACTCAGAAGGGCCAACTGCACAGAATGGGCTGCCTCAGAATTTGCCTTTAAAAAAGCATTTGACAGTTGAGTGCTCTGCTTTTACTCAGATTGTGTGGGTGAGACCAATAAAAGTCAATAATATGGAGGAGACAGTAATCCAGACCACACAGTTTTGTTGATTTGAGGAGGCCTTGATGAGTGCTGGGGGAGATGGGGAAGTCAACAGCCCTGTTCACAGCCTGCCTGGGGTAGGGTATAGGGGAAGCCAATGAGACTCTGAGGCCTGGGGATCAGGTTTGAATCAAAGGCACAAGACCCTTCCTCAGTCAAAGGGAGGATTGTAAGAAAAGTCAAGAAATTTGAAGGATAATTTTTATTGTGAGACTATTTCTTAGCATCTTATATCCACCTTATTGGGTCCTCCCTGTGTGAAGGCTGGGAAACTCATCCTCAATGTTTTAAGAGATAGAGAACCATTATGTTCCTCTGGGAAGTTGTGCCCCCAAGGAAGGAGCCTCTAGAAGAGAGAGCCCAGGTGGTTCTCCTGGAGCTACCTCTGATGGCTGGGTAAGTCAGGAAGGGGCACTGGGCCTACTTGACACTTCAGATAAATAATTCCTTCCTCTGCTTACATGCCAGGTGGCCTGAGGACAAATGACAAAAGGACAGCAAATCCAGTAAGATCACAGACAGTCTCTGAAAAGAAAAAAGACTGTAAAAATGAGAGGTTGTTAAAACCTGCCTTATTGAAGAGATGTAAAACACTCTAAGGGCAAGGACACAGTACAAAGGTGGGGGGTGCAGAAGTCCCTATTTCTGGCTACTTCTATTTATCCCTCCCCTTCTTCTTCCTGTCCGCCCTCCCCCCCCCCCGCCTTGTTTCCAGATCAGGAGAAACAAGATCCAGCTGATATACTTCCAGTGAACAGCAAAATACTGTCTCCCCCAACTGAAAGTATCTGGCTTCCCTCTGGGCAGCAGGAGACCGGGCCAGAAGGGCTGCAGAGTGCCGTGCTCTGGGTCCCCGCTGAGTCCCAAGGCCAGTGGGCACAGCTGGGCAAGGGAAGGCTGCAGGCACAGGTGGCTTGTGTGGACACAGCCCAGTTGGACCTGGAGGAGTACTGTCTCTGCCCTCGGGGAACTTGGGGAGGACAGGACACAGGAGCCTAGAGGCACATCAACCATTACAGACAAGTGACCAGAGCTGGCTCTGAACCTCAGACTGGGAGGGGCAAGAACAGAGAGAAAATGGCAGGATGGGGGACAGTCCCAGAAGGTGTCCCCAAAGAGAGGGGGTGGTGGAACAGACTGGAAAGGGAAGCAGGGACTCGACCCACATATTTGTTTATTCATCCACATCTCCAACAAATATCTGTAGCACACACAAGACTCCAGATTCTGCTGAGGAACCAAGGACATGGGGGCAAATAAACCTGGAAACCCTCACAATCCAGTGGAGAGAACAACCACACCTGTAAGCAATGAGCCCTGAAATAAGGGCTGCATCCACATGGGGACAAGTGGCTGTGTGAGCAGAGAGGGGTTTTGGGCCTTGACCTGGGTCCTGTGTGAGGCTTGGGGGCTGCTGGGCAGATGGCAGGGGAAGTACATGGGGAGGAGGGGCAGCCAGAGAGGGAACTAGAAGTCAAACAAGGATCAGCCCATCTTCCCACCTGGCTTAGGAGCTGGGTGCCCAGGGGAGGGGAAGATGAGGAGTGAGGAAGGTGGGGCTCACTCAAAGGGCTGGTAATGCCCAGCTCCAGGGTTTGGGGCTGCTGGGGGGTGGTGCTAGCAGGAGAGAATCATCCTAACCTGAGAAAGGAGGGGAAGGATGGGGCTGACATGGAGGGGACACAAGGTGTTGAGTCAGGATGGAGGGTGAGAACAGGGGAGGCCCAGCAGCCAGGTGGGACAAGCAGTCTCAGAAGGAGCAGGGGTTCCTTCAGTGTTTGAAATGAGGCCAAGTCTTAATGATGTTGTACAAAGCTTCCCCAGGAGACAGCGTATTGACAATATCACTGTGCCCCACCAGCAGGTAGTTGGGAGTTAAATACCCCTTGTCCGCTGCACACTGGATCAGGTTCTGGGCTGCCTCCAGGGCTGCAGCATTGGGTGGGGTACCTGCAAAACAGAGTTATCCATCTGTTCTAGGATTCCAGGGCACCCTGCCTAAGGAAGGACCCATTCCAGAATCACCCCTAACCCACCCCTACCACCAAGCTAATATATTCCACTATTGCCACCCTATAGACAGAAAACCAAGTCAAGACTCAGATTTCTCAGCACCAAAGTTCTTCCCAAATGAAAATAGCAGAGTCTGGGATAAAACATACAATTATCTGGGGATGTAAAGAGCCTTTGTCTGCTGTAAATATGTCTGCCTGATAGTTCCCTACTGGGGGAATTTAGCCTCCCATAGGATATTTGGCACTGTGTAGAGACATTATTTGGTTGTCACAGCTAGGCAAGGGGTGATACAAGCATCTGGTGGCAGAAGCCAGGGATGCTGCTAAATGTCCTACAATGTACAGGGCAGCCCCTATACAAAGAATTACCTGATCCAAGATGTCAATAGTGCTGAAGCTGAGAAACCTTGCTTTGGCCACAGATATGCTTCCTGCACCTTCACATGCTCAGCCCCATCTGCAGGTACCTTCCTGGGTCACCCCTCGCCCCACTCAATGTCCATTTTAGTATCAGCCTGAACCAGCCCCAAGTGGCAAAGTCTCCTCTTCCCAGAGGTTCAGAAAAAGGCCTCTGAGTCTAAACAAACTCTGGTCAAGAGCTGGGAGCAATGACAATTCTCAGTGTACACTTGGGATGCAGAGACAGGGGCTCATTCAGGGCTGTGTCAAATAAGGCAAGGGTCCCTACATTGGTGCCATCATAAAAAACTTAGCAAAACATATGCACAAAGATATTTTCCCCTTGTCTTGTCAGAAGAGAGAGGCATTTGGTTGGATGTGTGTGGGCATTATGCCTGGGGGATGGGGGTCATTCCTGGTCACACTTAGCTTTGTCAAACATCAAATCAGAAGCTTGGTAAGTCAAGGATATGCAGGCTCTCAGTGATGCCTGAGTTTGATGCTGTTGTTGTCCACGTGAGACACACTCTTTCAGACACCATACCATGAAAGGTCACTGTCACTGCCCAAAGCATCCACTTACCCAAGAAGGTCCCCATGAAGGCAATGCCCAGGGCAATGTCATTGTAGCCAGGAGCACGGGAGCCTTGGACATTCCAGCCCACTCCTTCATAAATGACACCATCCTGCCCCACAAGGAAGCTAAAGGACCATGACAGGAGAAGGAAATCAGCATGACAGGCACTCTGCGATTGTTTCATTTATTCATCCATTCACTCATTCATTCAATCACTCATGCCTTTACTTAGCAGACACTGATTAGTCATTAAATTCTAAGCACTGAGTTACAAAAAAGACAGTCTTTTCCAGAGGTGTGCTAGTAAACCAGCTCTCATCAGAAAGGGGGAAGGGCAGGAAGCCCTGGTTTATGCCCTTTATTGATTTCTGTGGTGTAAAACTCCCACCATGGCTGATTTTAATCCACCAGTGATTTAACAAAGGTTCACAAAATTCCTGGATCTCCCAGGAATCCCCTCTCATGAGCCCATCCAGGTCTAGCACACTGCTGCTTCCCCAAGGAGCTCACAGACTAGGGAGAAAAGAGTGACAGCTGCCATCCCTGCAACCTGGCTTTCCTCATAACTTGCCAGTGTTTCCCTGGTGATCTGTGGCCACCTTACCACTAAAGACAAAATACACTTCTTCAGCCCTACCTTGCTGATCCCTCTGTATCCTCAAACATTCTCTCCCCTTTACTTCCATCGCACCCTACTCTCCCAGTTGTCTTCTGTGGCTGTCCCTCATTCCTCTGCACCTTGTCTCCCTGTGTCCTTTCCTTAAATGTGGGGTACCTCAAGATGCTGCCCAGGACAAACCCATCTACCTCCTTGAAGATAACTTCAACTGCCATTGAGCAAAATTCATGTGTCCACAGCTGTGCCACCTTCTTCCCCACCAGTTCCCCTTTCCAGGCTCCCCATCTTAGTGAAAGGCACCACCTCTTGTCCTTCCATTGGTCCCAGCCAGGAATATGAGTATGAGCCTACCGCTTCATCCCTCAGTAACCATGGATTGTCCACCGCATCTTGCAACCACTGTCCCTGATCAACCCTGGCATCCTCATCACTAACATTACACTAATCTCCACTGACCTCTTAGATCTGTCTGCTTCTCCCCATGACAGTCTCATCACCACCCTGGTCTTGCTTGAATTGATCTCACCACCTGCAGATTTGTCCTTTTCTGTTCCATTTCTGAAGCTGTGAATGATCTTCCTGATACAAATCTTATCTCAAACCTGCTTTTATGCCCTTGGCACACAGTGGGCACACACTCCCCAGCTTAAGTGAGAAGATCCCTCATAATATGCCCCCTTGTTTGCCTCCTTACCTTCCACCATCCCTCTCTTTGGCATCTGTTTTTGTCATTATTATTATTTTAAAAATTTTAAATGTTTACTTATTTTTGAGAGAGCAAGAACGCAAGCTGGGGAGGGGCAGAGAAAGGGGGAAAGAGGATGGAAGTAGGCTGTGCACTGACAGCAGCAAGCCTGATGCAGGGCTCTAACTCACAAACTGCAAGATCGGGACCTGAGCCAAAGTTGGACACTCAACTGATTGAACCACCGAGGCATCCCAGCATCTATTTTTATTATGATAAACTTCCCTCAGCTTCTCAAAGACACCATTATCAGGCTGGCATCCAGGACTTTCCACAGAGGTCCTTTCTCTCTGCCCAAAACACTCTTCCCCCTCCTCCGATGAGCTCACTCATTTCTTAGATCCCAGTTGATATGTCATCTCTTGAGTAGTGCTTTCTTCACACCCAATTCCCCCGCAAGCTACCAAGAGGTAAAAATGTCTCCTGTTTACACTCTGCACCCTCTATCATAACACTTAATGTACTCTATTAGGCTTTATTCATTTAATTATCTTTCTCCTTCAGCAGTTTTAGCTCCATCAAGGCAAGAACCATATCTGTGCTACATCTGCTAGTGTCCCCAGAGTGTAGCCTCATGCCACAAAGAGTAGGCACTCAGTGTTCTCAGTGAATTAATTTACAGCAAGTGGGTATTTACTCCTGACTACAGATCACCTCAGGGTGAGAAAATGGCAGGGCCATGAAAGTTATGGCACAAGGTATACAATAAAGGTCAAAGTCAAGGGACAGGAAACTGGCTGCTGAAACCTGAATGGGAAAAGGGAAATGTCCTCTCTCAACACCCATCACTTTCCAGGTTAGGTTCAAAACATAGAGTCAATATTCAGGTATCTATTATGATCAAAGAGAACAATCCTGTGAATAATCCTGCACTGCATGATCTAGAAAAGCGCTTGACAAGTCTTAACAGATGAAAGGTGTTGAAGGAAGCTTTCTCCTATTTTGAAAGGGTTGTAACTATAACAGGATGGAGAGAGGAGAGGCCATCACCCCAAAATCACATACTAAGTAATGGTAAATCCAGCTAAGGAAGGGCCATTGCACACAGCTATGCTTCTTGCACCCTGCACAGAGTGCCTGGCCAGGAGGCAAGGAAGGACTAAAATCCAGCTCCACTAGCTAATCCATAAAGTCTCTAGAGGAAGGGCCTCCTTGATTAATGTGTACAAATATGCTATCTAGGCTAGTGCTATCTATGCTAGTCCATCCTGAGACTTAACATTCAGTGTGATTGTTTCTGATGGATATGAGATGGTGTCTAACTTACCTGTGAACTTGGAAAGCACGCTGCAAGAAGTTTCTATTCTCCCATTAGGTCAGTGCTTTTTTATTAAAGGATTACAGATCTTGGCATTAGAGCAATCAGAGGATATTATCTGGTGCCTCCCCCTGCCTTCAGACAGGAAGATATTCTCTATAGGCTTCACAATCTTGCATGTGTATGACTTCTAATATATTGCCAGCAGTCTTGACCTCCATCATATCTATATACAATCTTTAAAAATGACACATTTTGAGGGGCACCTGGGTGACTCAGTTGGTAAGGCATCTGACTTTATTTCAGCTCAGGTCATGATCTCATGGTTCGTGGGATCCAGCCCCTTGACGGGCACTGCTGACAGTGGAAAGCCTGCATGGGATTCTCTCTCCCTCTCTCTCTGCCCTTCCTGCACTTGCACTCATGCTCGCTCACTCTCTCTAAAAACATATAAATAAACTTAAAAAAAATAGATACATTTTGAGAACATGTTCAAGGAGAATGACCACCCCATTAGCTATATCCTAAGTAAGGCTCACCTAGGGTTGTGTGAAAAATCAACATGGTCATAGATGGAGCACCTTTCATATGGCAGGCACTCAGTAAACATTACTTTCCTTTCTCTCCCATTCGAAGGTTCAGAGTCTGCTTCGAGGTAAAAGAAGCCCATACATCCTCAGGTCCACTTACTTATACCCAATGTCACATGAATTCAATCTGTCTATGAAGAAGGACTGGATATCTTGGACCAGCAGGTGGCACTCATCAGACATGATGCAGGTTCTCCCAGCGGTGTGGAAAATGACAACATACTTAGCTGGGAGGTTCATCTTGGGACAGTGCGTCTTCCTGGCCTCCCATGCAGATCGAGGGACAATGTTGGAGCAAGCTGGGGAGGGGAGCCAGAAAACATCAACGTGTGGACTCATGCCCACTCATGCCAACCACCTCAATACTGAACATCCCCATGCCATCTGGGCATCCTGACCTAACTCTGACTGTGGAATTCAGGAAAGCCCACCTGGTAGTGGGGTATATCTGCATGGTAGGATTGGATTCAAAAGGCAGGAATCATAGACATGGGATCTAACCTTAAAATAGAACCCAGAGGAGTGTGTGAATGTTGATCCTAAGGGTACATGGATACTCATTCCCAAGAGCAAAGGGTACTTATTTATCTGTATGATTGTCTTGTGTATATGTGGATGTACATGCATAACAGGGTCTTTTGGACAAATCAGTTGAATTTTCACCTGAAAGCATGTCTTTGAGACTCACTTGTAATCCCTAAAATTCTGTCAGTGTAAGCAATTATTAATATTAGCAGATGGCTAATCCAAAGACAGAGATCAGATTTACTCAGAGCTTTCACATAATAGAGCTAATTATCTTTAAAACTTTATTAAGTCCAGGAAAAGGCCAAAAGTGGTTATTAACTACACTGTCAGTTTTGGGTTTCTTTGAAAGAGAGAGTGAGAGAGAGAGGGCTAGAGCACACCCTTGCACAGCATGAGCAGGGAAGGGACAGAGGGAGGGAGACGGAGGGAGGGAAAGAGAATCTTAAGCAGGGTCCACGCCCAGCGCAGAGCCTGATGGGGACTCAATCTCATGACCATGAGATCATGACCTCAGCCTAAATCAAGAGTCAGATGCTTAACCAAATGAGCCACATAGGTGCCCTTATTTTTTTTTTTTGAAGTAAACTCTACTACCAACATGGTGCTGGAACTCATGACCCCAAGATCCAGAGTCACGTGCTCTACCAGCCAGTTGCCCCTTAACTATACTGGTTTTGATGTTGTAATTTGTTAAACCCCAAATCTACCTTTTATCTAGTGTTTATTACCTGAATTACACTAACCCCTTCCTGTGAAGTCAGTATAGGTGGTGACTTAAGCACTTCAATCAATCAATGTTGTTCAGGTTCTTATATTCAGAAAGATGCACATTTGTGCTTTTGTGCTTGTCTGTGTTAGATGCCTATCCCTCTCCATGTTTTCTTCCTCCACAGTACTTTTCACCTTATAACATATCAAATATTTTACTTGCTTATTTGCTTATTGTCTTTTTCTACTCTCTAGGTTGAAACTTTATAAGGCTACTGCTTATGTGTTTTATTCCATGATATCTCTTCAGTGACTAATTGTTGACTGACTCAAGAAATTAGTACACATATATTATACCAGGCTAATGCCATAGCTCTATCATTCTCAGAGTCTGAGGTATAAAGGGGTGACCTGGAGAGTCCGTCTCAAATTTTACCAGCCCCAAAGTTTCAGAGTTGGATGACCAGTTGCCTATCAGAAGGGATCCAATGAGAGCTTGGCTAAAAAAGTCACTCTCAATGGCATTTGGAAGTTATAAGGGCATGGGGTGGGTGGGTAGGTTTAAAGGGAGGCCCAGTAGGGTTGAAAGTCTTACCTTTCTTAGGACTTGCCTTCTGCAGAGGGGCCAGGCAGTTTTCACCTTTCACAAGAAGTGGCTGAACATACATGGAGGACAGGTGGCCCTTCTGGATTGCATAGGAGATCAGACCCTGCATGGCTGACAGGGCAGCAGGGCTAGGACTGTGGCCTGAAAGAGAGCCATCTGTGGTAACCTGGGTCTGGCCTGAGTTTCAGGGTATTGTGGAAGAAGGATGAGAGGCCCTGCCAGCCCCTACATAGCTGTTGGAGGGGAACTGGCTCATCCCCCAGGTTGGAAAGCCTAAAAGTCAAGGATCCACCTAGTCTAGGATGAAGACCTTTCCCAGTGGCCTAAGACTTCATTTATTGCTCTTTCTCCGTGGAAGAGCTGGAAGGCAGCACTATGCTCTGGAGTGCTCAGCTGGCCGGGCCAGGGTTTCCCATTGGCAGGCACCCTTCCAGGCATGTGCCAGCCTCTTTACCTGCATTAACTTCTTTGATCCTCACCACAAACCTCTGAGGTGGATGCTATTATTAGCCCCATATTTACAGAGAGGAACTTGAGGCTCCAAAAAGTAATGTGCTCAAGACCCCAGAGGAAACAGAGTGACACCGAGATAGCAATGAGTGGTCACAAAAACAAACCAAGCTGAACACACAGTCCTCTGGCATGCTGGAAACCACCCTGAAATTAGAAAAGAAAAGTGTGGCCTTGCCTTCTGATTCTTCTCCTTGGGTCACTTCCTCTCTGGAGCTCAGGTTGTACTCTGTATAACAGCAACCAGGAAACTTGTCTGGATTTTCTCACAGAGTATTGGGAGGGGACAGTGAGAAACTAGCTGAGCAAGAATTTTAATAGTAAGAGTGCACAAACTCAGTGGAATGGTCCTGGAGCATGTATGCTAGGACATGGGCTGGGGGAATGGGCAGCAGTAAGAATAAAAGAAAGTGGAAGGGACTCAGGGATTGGAGGCCTCAGAGTGGTTTTAAAAATTATACAGAAAATCTTGGGGTAAGAGAGATGGGAGGAGGAGGTTCCTGTCAAGAAATGGGAAACAGGGCCTGGCACTGAAGAAGGGTGAGAGCCAGAGAGGAAGATGTGAGTCACTGATAGAAGAGAGCAGAAGCCCACATTCCTCCATGATGAGTGCATAATGGTGACAAGGCTGCAGAGAGAACTGGACAGCACCTCCACTGTGAGACTGTCAGAGGGAAAGGAGCCAACTTAGAGACTGAGAAGGAAACCAGAGCAGGAGGAAGAGAACTAATGCCATTCATTCATGGAAGCCAAAGGAGAGGGGAACTCCAGGAGAGTGGATCATTGGGGAAGTAGGAGGTCGAAGAGTCAGTGCGGAAACAAAGAAGTGGGTAACTCTTTGGAGAAGGGCAGCTGGAATGACCATTACCTTCCTTGGTGCCAAAGAAAGCAAAGCCCAGGGAGATGTGGTTGTAGCCCTGGGTGTGCATGCCTTGGATGTTCCAGCCAACACCTTCATATACTCTGCCATCGTCTCCAACCAGGAAGCTGTGAAGCAGGGAGATACAGGCTGAGTGGCTGGCACCGTGGTGTATCCCACAAGAGGAACCACTTACCAACCTCCAAAGGGAGAAGTGCTCAAGCTGTGCTCACTACAGGGAATTTGCATGGACTTGTCCCAGACAATGGATAGTCCAAGTCATTTATATTCCCTTAGAATTCAGAAGCTACCTCCACACTGCCTACCTTCTTTGCTCAAATGCCTAGGTTTTATGTAAATCATCCTACACACTCAGGAGGAGGAGAGGTCCTGGTGCCATCACAGTAACTAACACAGACTCAATTACACTGTGAGATTCTTCTCAGCCTCAAACATGGCTTTCCTTCCTCTAAAATGCATGCTACCTGTGTCATCTCCACGTAAGCTGCTCATGTGATTTCTCTTACATAGATCTATCTTACGTAAATTTCTCAGGAAGTAGCTCCTCAGAAAAGCACATGGACACAGGCAGTTTATTTGATAAGGGGTCCCAGAAGCCAGAGTGAGGGAACAAGGAGAGCAAGTCAGAAGCAAGAAACCCAACAAAGCATGTGCAATGCAATTGGGCTGGCTTCACAATGGCCACCTGGGGCTTAGAATCATTACCCACTCCCCACCACCCACCACCCACCACCAGACAGGGTGAACTTCCAAGGAACTGAGTACATGGACCTAAGATTGTCCCTGAGAAGGGCCAGGGGCTGAGGGAGTTATCTACAACCCCTGCCTGCCAGGGGGTATTAACTCCCTTTCACCATCAGAGATGATGAAAGTCTGAAGTGGAAAAGCAGAGAGATGCAGAGGGTACTGGAAGTGAGAAGCCATTACCATGCATAGGGACTGTCCATAACTGGGTGAGGTCAGAGATAAGCCAAGGGCACGTGGTCCTGGACACTAAAAGGGTCCACTGGAGTGGCCACTAGGGTAAGAGATGTCTCACAAAGTGGGAGCCTCCTGAATGTGGTGAAGTGGGACATGCAGCAGGCAAAGAGCCAGTTTTGAGCCAGTCTGGGCTCCACAACTTTGCAGTTGTGTGACTCTGAGCAAATCAGACAACGTCCTTGCCTCACTCCCCTCACCTGGACCATGGGGATAGTAATGCATGCCTGACCAACCTTGGTGGAGCAAATGAATTCATGCACACAGTAGTCATTTGTAACTGTCAATGTGTTATGTGAACTAGGTTTGGGGGGGCATATACGTATAGTTATTACTTAACCTTCCTTGCTTTCTTTTAGATCTCACAGAAAATTCAAAAGGATTTGGAATTTTGTAGGGGTTTAATATTTTACTCATTATCAACCCAATATAACCTCAACCTGGTAAGTGGAGAGCAGAGATGAGTAAGGCCAAGAGAAGTGTCATAAGCAGTATCATTGATCACATACTCTCACATATCCCTTGTCCCTTACTTGTAGGCCACATCACACCAGCTGTTGTTGTGCACATGATGGTCCCAGAGTTCCCACAGCCTCTGACTACATGCAGTCCGGTTGTGACACTCCAGTCCAGGGACATGGTGCGTGACAAAGAAATCCACAGGCCTGGTCAGTGGAGTGCTGCAGCCAACAGCTTCTGCCCCCCACTCCTTGTGAGAGACCACTGTGGAGACATCAGTGGGGTAACCACAAGGGTGAGGAGGTTATCACTCGGCGCATCCTGCTCCATCACTGCCTCACTAACCCCCTGGGCCATGGGTGCCATTCTGGGCTGAGTCTGCTTCTTGAGGGTAGAAGAGTCCTGGGAGGAGGCCTTCAGCAGGCAGGCACACCCTCTGCTTCTTACCTCCACATCCCTTCCGCTGTTCCCATTGCAGAGTATGCACCTGTCCCGAGAAGCCTGTATGCTCTGCTCCCTCATACAGGGCATCCCTACCTGGGACAGACTCCACTCTGCAGCTCCTGCCCTGCTCTGCTCTAGGACCTCTGCTTTCAGGAAGCAGCTCCTTCCCACTGCTTCCCCAGGGAAGGCCTGAGAGGCCCATCTGGGCAGCACTAATGCCCCCAGTGCACACTATGTTCACTGACAGTTTGCTCTGTGGCTCTGTGTCCTTTGTCCTGTTCTGAGTGCTTCCTGAAGGAACTACATCTCCTCCTCAGCCTAGGGACTCTCTCAAGGTATGGCCTGGCTCTCCCTTTCAGTCCGACGACTCCCTGAGGGCAGGGTGTGGTCTCCACCCTCAGGCGAGGGGGCCCTTAGTGAAGACGATGAATCTCCCTGTCCTGGTTTCTGCCCTCTCCCAATAACACCCGGACCCCCAAGGCCCGTGGCATCCTAGCAGGTGGTTTGCTCTGTCCACTGTCTCAGCCCCATGCATTCTCATGCCAGCCACAAGGGGCAGTGCAGACCTCAGAAGCACTGGTCACAGCAGATACCCAGCTATCCTTAAGCCTCCTCACCATTGAGACCAAGTCTTCCTTTATCAATAAGCTGAGAGATGTTGCCAAACAGATCCTGAAGGCCCTCTGATATGCGTTTGGCTTGTGTTTCATTCCAGGAGAAAGCACCTGCAGAGAAACATTCCATTTTGCATCAGTCCTCAGAGAACCCCAGTACTAGCCATCTCAGTGACAGACTCAGGCCAGATCACTGAGGCCCTTCCAGGAGACCCCATTACGCTGGCAGAAGGACTACCTCCAGTAGCAACATGTGCATGCTTTTCTCCAACACCAACTCCAGGGAATATCCCAGAACATAGTTAAATAGCCAAGAGCAGGAAGTTGGAAATATATCCGTTTCTCATGAGCTACATCTATACACACATTTGGGGGAAAAATGCAACCTGGAAATAAATGTGTCCAAGCATCTCAAAAGGACAAGGTCCTCTTTTGTATGGATTTTACTGAATAGAAACAATGGGAAGATGATATGGAGAAGGGATTAGAATTACTTGCACAAATCAAGTCTGTTCTTCCAGGGCTGATTTGGGGGCATGTGCTGTGCCCAAGCTCCTGTGTGTGGAACTGACATCCCTATATCCGAGGACTTTCTCTTATTGACAAAAGCATAAACCCCTGATTGACTCTGACTGACATAGAAATCATACAGACAGAATCATTGCTCCCGTTGTGCAAGTGCAAAGTCCTTCATGTGCATTATCTCATTTAATCCTCAAAAACTTTGGGAAATCGTAACATTATCTCAGTTTCAGCTGGG
Organism: Panthera uncia; assembly: GCF_023721935.1. Lineage (NCBI taxonomy): Eukaryota > Metazoa > Chordata > Mammalia > Carnivora > Felidae > Panthera > Panthera uncia. Next base: position 14,215 of record NW_026057576.1, on the reverse strand, counting down.
AAAATTAAGGTTTAAAGGACTGAATAGTTTGCTTAAAATCATTGCTGGAGGCAGGTCAAGGATTTGAAATAGGTTTACAGAGTCCAAATTCTGTGTTCTAAATGCAAAGTTATTCTTTCTCCCTAAGGAGAAAGCGCATTCTCTGCTGTGAGATTAGATGATCCTTCTTAGTTACCCACTGTTCCAGTAAAAGAAAACTCACTCCAGCTCCCAAGACCCAGCAAGACAGGAAGCCACAGCAGCATCCTCATGTGGTCCCAGGACACGGATGAGAAAGTGTGGACCTTGGCCCTGGGAGAGACACTGACAGTTAACCCAACTGTGCTTTACTCCTCAAACAGGGCACCCATCCCAATGCATGGAACCTCTGTCTGCTTCCCTGCCAAACTATGGGCTTCCTGTGGGCCAGTGCCTGAGTGGGACTCTCAGGGTCCCCAGCGATATCAGGTGCTTCTTGGATGGGTAAACACCCTCATCCTGTTTTCCTGGGCAACTAGATTTCATTGAGTAGCTACTATGTACAAAGCCAGTATGGACACTCACACAAGCAACCTTATTTAATCCTTATACTAACTGTGCAATGTAGGATTGTTAACCCCCATTCTTATAGAAAAGAGTTGCAAGCTCCAGCAATAAGAGAACTCAGAAATCCAAACACATATGGATGGGTCTTGTGCAGACAATTCCTTCCCAGTTGGGAATGGTGTGAGGGTGAGGGAGGGCACAAGAGGGTACTGACAAGAGTCAGCAGGGGGTCCCCTGTTCTGGGGCAGAGGAGATATGGTCTTAACACTCCATGTGGTACAGTCCTCTTCCAAGGGAGAGGCTTCTCAACAAGAAACACACTCACACCCACACTCAGAAATACCTGTGGGTCCCGTGCTGTCCCAGTTCCACAGGTCAGGGTGCAGGCAGTTCCCCTTTCATTGGCTGGCAGTTCCTTCCTTCAGACTTGGCTTCTGGCCCTGCCCTCCTTCTCCAGCTGCCACCTCCCAGGCCTTTAGGATGCCTTTCACCAGAAGGCACTCCCTCCCTGGTAAGGGAGCGCCTGGGCTCTGGCTCTCTGGAGAGAAGAAGAACACCTGGATTCCTAACAGAAGGTAGAGAGGGGGCAGAGTTCTGAGGCTCCCCACAGGTTCTGTCCACCCAGAGTAACTGGAAGAGACCAGACTCAGGCTGAAAGCAAGGCCTCACCCTGTGAATAAGCCCAGGTACCGCCTCCCTGGGAAAGGACATGATTGCCCAAGTCTCCCTGAGCTGCTTCCTTATCCCCAGGCTTTGGGAAGCCCAGTCAACCCAATATCTGGGAATTCTTGGAATGCCCCAAATCCAGGGGTCAAACTTCACCACCCCAAGATATGCTTCTTTGGCATATTGGTTATTCCAAGCTGGTTATTTTTTAAGGAAATACACAAGAACCACGAGAAGTTCTGAAAACCAAGAAGTCACCCTTTTGTAAGAGACACATGAATAGGGGAAATCTCGACTTGTAAGGGTGTCTCCTTCAGCACCAGGATGCAGGTATGACTGTCAATCTCCAGAAGCTGCTATCACTGGAGAAAGCAATAATTTATATATGCTTAACTTTGCCCTTGTTTGCTGTGCTTTTCCTGGGGACCTCCCACAACTGACTTCCTGTCCCCAACATCTTTTGTCTTTAGCTAATGATGGTATTTAAGGTGATGGCTTTGGCTATTGCAGGGAGTTACTCAGTTTTCCTGGGGCTCTGGGGCTCTGCCATATATCTATATCTATATCTATATCTATATCTATATCTATATCTATATCTATCTATATCTATATATCTATCTCTCTCTCTATATATATATGAAGTATACAATTTCTTTCTTTTTTTTATGTTTATTCACTTTTTGAGAGACAGAGTGTGAGCAGGGCAGGGGGCAGAGAGAGAGGGAGACACAGAATCTGAAGCAGGCTCCAGGCTCTGAGCTGTCAGCACAGAGCCTGACGCAGGGGTTGAACTCACAGACTACGAGATCACGACCTGAGCTGAAGTCGGACACTCAACCGATTGAGCCACCCAGGCGCCCTGGAAGTATACAATTTCTTAAGATCTCCTTGATTTTCTCCTGTTAATCTGTCTCATGTCAATTTAATTTTTAGTCCATCTAAAGAACTTTGAAAGGCAGAGGAAAACTGTTTTCATCCCCAACAAGACAAGACCTGCTCCAGGAGTGTCAAGGCTGTGGATGGGGGCCACTGACCAATACCCCACCCTGCCCTACCCTCCTTCCACCAGGGCCACATGCACAGATAGGATGGAGGCAGAGGAACAGGAAGGTACATTCCAGAAGGCAGCACATAATGCGCTATCATCACTAGTACTTATTTTGGCTTGTGCACCCACCACCCCCACCAAGAACGCCTGGCCCCTCACCCACTCCAAGCTCACTTCCCACGAGGTGAGTATCTCCACAAAGACCTGCACAGTTCTCACCTCCCAAGGGGTAGCCTCCTGAGACTGCATAAAGGACGCTTCTGAGGGAATGCCCCAAATCCAGACAGGTGGCCCTTAGTGGGGCTGCAGTCTTACCCTCAGGCCTGTGGGATCCAGAAAAGCCCCCTCAAGGAGGGGGGCACAAATGAGCCACTTCCAAATTCTGTTCTCCTCATTTAACCAACAAGACCCAGGGCCGGGGAGAAAGGCCCCAGGAGCAGTGTGAAGGAGAGCAGGAGGCTGCTTTAGCTATAGGGGCCCCATCAGTTTCCCAAACTTTGCTGACTTCTGTTTCTCCTTGCCTCTCCAATCCCCACCTTGACTAGTAATAAAGTTCTTGCAATGAGAAGCTCACCTCTGGCTCATCTAGTTTCACAGTTGAGGAGACTGGTCCCCTTCTACAGGTGGGCCCTGCGAACTTCAGGGATGGGATTGGAATCCTGGGTGGTGAAGGAGGGATGGGAATACTAGGCAGTGGCTGCCCAGAGGTAGCAAATAGCACTCAGGCAGCAAATTCTTAAGGCCAAGGGGCCCATTCTATATGATGGCATCAGGAGGGAGGAAGAATGTGGGCTGTCCCTCTCTGGTTCTGTGCACTTAGGACTAAATGCTAAGGTTCTGAATGACCCAGGTCCAGTCATCCTCCACAGCCACACTCACCTCTCTTGGCCAGAGCAGCTCCTTTTCCTGAATGTTCTCTCAACATGGTTGTCTCAGGGAAAAGTGCTTGTGTGACTGCATGGTGGGCTGAATGAGCCACACCACTTTTTTTCATGTAGCACCATTTCAAGTATATTAAAAGAACAATTAACAGCCAAACCACGGAGGAGTATCTCAAATGAAGAGTGTACCTTTTACTTCAAGGAAAACAACCAATGAGATTTGTTAGCAATAATGAAATTGGAGCTTTCAAACAAAATTAGAATTTTGGAAAATTTGTGTTGGCTACCATGAGCTTGAAAATCTCCCAATACTTTAAGACTTTTCTGATAAGATCAGTGATTACATTAATTTATCTGATTTATATATGTACATATTAAATACTGAAATATGTCAGCATTTGGAAGGTGTGGATAACTCAGTGAATCAATATTTTTCAATGACCAATATTTGAACTTACAAAATGATGCCTTTTATTCAAAAGACCCATTCAAATTTCACAATAGACAATGGATTTTAATGTAACAGAATACAAAGGACTCATCGATAAGGTTTCAGATTCTACGTTGCAACTAACATTAAGAAACCTCTACTTGTTAAGTTTTGGTGTCTTATCAAAGAAGAATATCCGCACTGATTTTTAAAGACTATTAATATACTCCTCCCTTCCTAACTACTCATCTGTGTGAGGCTGGATTTTCTTCATATCTTCAACCAAAACAACATAGAAAACACATCAAATGCAGAAATGGATATGAGAATCCAGGGGTCTTCTTTCACCTATGCATTAAAGAGGTATACAAAAATGTAAAAAATGATATCACCCATTTGCTTTAAAAAATAGTATTTTTCAGAGTCGCCTGGGTGGTTTAGTCTGTTAGGCGTACGACTTCGGCTTAGGTCATGACCTCACAGTCTGTGAGTTTGAGCCCTGCGTCCGGCTCTGTGCTGACAGCTTGGATCCTGGAGCCTGCTTCAGATTCTGTGTCTGCCTCTCTCTCTCTGACTCTACCCCGTTCAAGCTCTGTCTCTCTCTGTCTCAAAAATAAACGTTAAAAAAATTTTTTTAAAATAGTATTTTTCATTTAAAAAATGTGTTAATATGGGTTTACTACTACTTTAAGTGAATCAGTATTTTAACTTTAAAATTTCTAATATTATACATATTAATACACATAACCCACATAAACAAAAGCTCTGTGGTGTCAATTTTTTTTAGTGTAAAAGGGTTTTGAGAGCCAAAAGTATAAGAATTGGGATCCAAGGAATGTCATGGGCTGTCCTGTAGCTGGTAGGCCACAAGGGGGCAGCATGCTGCCCAGTAATAATCCACAGGGGTCTCCCCACATCCCTGTCCACTGCACCTCCCACTTCTTTTCTTTCCTTCTCTTCACTCTCCTGGGAGGCACAACCTCTCAATTACAGGAAGTAATCTCCTAAGCGTGGGTTCCATCAAAACCAAGGCAGGCACATATAATTCTGCAAATGTTTATCAGATGTCTCAAATGCAAAGCTTATCATCCAGGACTGGGTAAACATGAGAACCCCTTCTCTGGAGGAGTTAATAATCTAGTGAGGGATGCTGAGTCATAGGATCACTGCCTAGGGTGATAAGGGATACGCCTAATCTCAAGGGATAATCTGCATAAACGAGCATATTTTTCCTGAAGGCAAAGCTGTAAGATACTGGACTGTATTTCCAGAGCAGTACAGGTCAGCTAGGCAGTGATTTTTCCAATAAGAGTCCCTTGGGTTTTCTAATTCAGAAGAGTACTTGACCTGATCAGGCAACAAATCCAAATAGCTGACTGTTGTCAATTTGCAGCTGCTGCCTCAGGGTGATTTTCAGGGAGTGACTTGGGGACTGTGAACTGAAATCCAGGGCCCAAGGCACTCCCTACCTTGCAAGCCCTCTGAGATGTCTTGCAAGCAGATGAGCTCTGGATGAAGCCCGCAGGCTGAGGCTGAAATCACACATTTCCCATTCTTGGTTGGCTTTCATCCATTTTGTGTTCACGGCAAGTCTCCCCCAGTTGGGGTGCATGGGCCCCCTAGTGGGAAGGAACTAACCAGCTGTGCCCCCACTGCAGCACCCTCAGGCCTCCAGTGGAGGCTTCATGGTGCGAGGACCTAGGGTTTGCTCACCATGTGGCCAGAGCAGGGCCTGTCACCAGGTAGGCACCCATAAATGCTCCATGAAGGATACAGTCTGCCATGGGGCCTCAGGTGGAGTACTAAGAGCTCTACTGCAGACTCTTAAGTCCTAAAGGAACCCTGGAATGGGGTCGGGTGAAAAGTCTTTCAAATTGGCTGTTCTTAACAACTGTTCTAGCAGCTGTTTAGAACCAGGTAAAAATTCTATAGATATCTAGAGGGCCTCACCTGGAAAGACAGTGGGTTTCCTACTCCACCCATGGGAGTGCAGCAGCCTCAGTCTGAGTGTGCTGGTGGCAAGGAGAGGAGTAAATGGGAAAGTTGAAAAGGAGAAAGAAGGTGAGGGTAGGCAACCATGAGTAGGAGGGAGAGGGAGAGAGCAAGGGAGGGAAAGAAAGGGACAGAGAAAAGGCAGAGTGAAGGAGGGAGGGAAGGAGGAGAGAAAGAGGGAGGAAGGAAGGCAGAGAGGGAGAGATTGGTTCAATTCTAGCTGCTACTAATCTCAAGTGCTGAGACTCAATTATAGCACTGAAGATCATGGGGGGACGCAGTGGTCATGGAAGAGCTGGTGTGGGGTTTGGAACTTTGGTAGCTTGGATTTGAATTCAAATTATAACAGAGAAAGAGCTCCCTGTGCAGGTGTGTGTAGTGCTGCCTTTTGGGCTTGGTGGCTTCCTCTTTCTGCCTGAGGAGCAGGAGGGTGAGGTAGTGTCATGAGCACACTAATAAGGCACACACAGAGAACTGTGTCTTTCCACAATGTCAGCTTTATTCGATCATAAAGCAAAGTTAATCACAACTATAAAGCACTTTCAGGGTTCCAAATTCAGTTTCACTACGTGATTAAACTTGGCTTCTTACCCAGCACACAGAGCAGAACATAAGACAAACCACACAACAAACAGGGTAATAGAAGTTGTAGAAGTCAGTCTGTGGGCACGCAGTCCTTCTGGCCTTGGTCCAGTCCAGGAAAGCTCGTGGCACTTATTGCTTATTTTGTTCAAGCAGTGAAGGATCTCAGTTCTGTTTGAGGATCAATTGGGCAAAGCCTTCAGTGGCAGCTGCCTTTTAGAAGTGGTCCAACATAGAGAGGTCATGTCTGAAGAGTTTGACAGTTTGCTGAAAAAATCCTCCCCTTTTTAAAGGGATTTAATCAGTCTTGGCCCCCTCCTGTTTCTAAGTATTGTCAGTTCTGAGGTGTCAGCTGATGCTAGTCCTGGCAGTACCTCCCAGCTGCATTATTTTTAACTGCTTGCTTTATTGCTTGACCCAGGCCCCTGCTTGAATGAGCTCTCTACAGGTGGAATGAGGCACAGCTTTCAGGGGCACCCATGGCCTGGAGTCAGCAGCCACCCCAGTCCCCTTCCCTTTTCTGACTTCTCACTTCTGGGCCATTCCCAGGTCGGGGGGAGGGCAGAAACCCTCCCTGTAGGGGCCTCAAGGGGTCTTTTGGTCCTTGCCTTTTGAGGTGGTTGCAAAGAACAAGGACTCCTGCTGGTCTCTAATTCCCTGGCCAGGCTGTGTGTGATTATCCAAGACCCCGGGCTGAGGTGGCCCAAAATAGGCAACCTTCTGTCACTGTTCATCTCTGACCCAAATATCCACGGGTGGCCTGTGGCAGGTGTAGGCTTCCACATCCAGCCCAAATATATTTTAGAATTGAAGTTGAGCAAAAGTAGTGTGGAAAGGAATAAATAAAATTATCTCTATTTGTGGAAGGCATCCTCCTATCTAAAGAAAAATCCCAAGTACTTCACAAACAAAAATACTAGAGTCAATAAACTAATTCTGTAAAGTTGCAGAGGACAAGATAGACAAAATTCGGTTGTGTTTCTCTACACTAACAAAGACCAATCTGAAAAGGAAATTAAGAAAACAACTGCACTTATAATAGCACCCAAAACAATAAAATATCTAGAAATGAACTGATTCAAGGAGGCAAAGACCTTTACAGTGAAAACTATAGAACACTGCTGTAAGACATTAGAGAAAACTAAAGAAACAGTAAGACATCCTGTGTTCATGGATTAGATTTTATAGAGTGAGGGGGGCAATACTAACCAAAGGGGTCTGCAGATTCAAAACAAGTCCTATGGGGGCGCCTGGGTGGCGCAGTCGGTTAAGCGGCCGACTTCAGCTCAGGTCATGATCTCGCGGTCCGTGAGTTCGAGCCCCGCGTCGGGCTCTGGGCTGATGGCTCAGAGCCTGGAGCCTGCTTCCGATTCTGTGTCTCCCTCTCTCTCTGCCCCTCCCCCGTTCATGCTCTGTCTCTCTCTGTCCCAAAAATAAATAAAAACGTTGAAAAAAAATTAAAAAAAAAAAAACAAGTCCTATGAAATGTTCTTCTTCTGCATTTTCTGTTGCTGTCAACCCCTTGCAGTACATTTCTCTTCAGGCATTGTGGTTTTCATCACTTAACAGGAGATTGGGTCTTTTTCACATTTTCCATTTACCTGTTGAACATTCTGAACTGATGGAATGCAGTTATAAGAAACACCTTAATGTCTTCCTCTGGTGATTCTCCCATCTGTGTCAGCTTTGGGTCATTTTCAGATGACTGAACTGTCTCCTCATTAAGGGTCATTTCTCCTGCTGCTTTGCATACCTCAAAATCTTGGATGGAATGGCCAGTGTGAATATTACCTTGTTTGGGTGCTGGATATTTTTTTGTGTTTTCTTTAATTTTGAGCTTTGCTCAGGGATGCATTTATTTACTTGGAAAGTTTGATCATTTCTGGTATTGCTTTAATGATTTGTTCAGTGGTCCTGAGCAGTGCTCAGCAGAGGGCTAATTAGGAGTTCCCAACCTTGTGGCAAGACCTCCCTGAGTTCTGCCCGGTGAGTTAGGAGGGTTACTTTTTTCAGTCTATCTGTTGGCAACAGGCTGTACCTCCAGTGCTGAGGTACAGGCTCTGTTCCCTCTAACGCTTTCACAAGATTGCCCCCTGACTTGCTGGAGTTGCCTCCCATGGAGGCACAGAGCAGGACTGTGCTGCATACTTAGGACTCCCCAACAGCTCTTGCTAATTGACTTTCCACAGCTCTGCCCTCCCCATCACATTGTCCTGTGGACTCTCAGCTCAGTGTCCTCAACTCCACATAGTCCACTGGCCTCTTCAGTTTCCCCTCCCTGCACCTTGCTTGGAAACTGTCTCGAGGCAGCACATATGTTGTGTAGGGCTTGGCTCACCTGTGTGTTTCCAAGTGTGGAATTGCTGTCCTCTTTTGCCTGATGCCCAGTATCTTGGAAATCTGCATTTTGTATATCTTGTGTGGTTTTGTTTTATTGTTTCAGACAAGAGAGTAAATCCAGTTCCTGTGAGTCCATAATGGTGTGGCTCCCCTAAGTGAAAACCAAAGTTGGAAAACATCAATGTAAATTCTCAATAGAGACTTTTACAGAGTGAAAGCCAGAGCCCCAGTGAAAACAAAGCCAGAAAACCCTTAAAACATATATTTACAAATCAAGGCAGCATTGTAAGGACAGGTTTTGCTTAAGCCCTAGAGCAAGCACAGGGCCCACCACCTTCTGTCCCAGAGCTGATGGTGAAAACCCATCCTGTGTGCGCGTGGCCATGCCTCTTTAGAGGTGTGTCAATCTCATTGAATCTATTCTCCTGAAAGTCTTTTAAGGAAGGCCCAACACGAATGCAGTAGCCTGATAGGAAGTCTGGGTTTTGTCTTGAGATTTTTGGGGGGATTGTTGTACAGGTAACACCCAACCCCAACTAACTTCTCTTCCCTGCGAAGAGGAAGACACACAACAACTTCACCAAAGTTACACTTTCTTTCCTCTTAAAGGTGGATCTGTTTTCCTTGCTGTCAAAAAATAATAAAGCACAAAACACATTCAACAACTTTACAGCACAAAATTTGATCTCCAACTCTTTGACAACCAAAGAACAGCACAAACCCAGCACACTTCTGTCACAAAACACACAACCAAGTGAGGAAATAACTAGCACAACAAAACGCAACGGAGAAGCCCAGCCCTGGAAAAACTAACTACTACTTTTCGGTCTTAATATTTTTCCTGACTGGCTAGCATAACCTTAATTTCCTCCCACCACCATAGCTTCACATGCCTGACACTGCACACACGGTCACTTGCATCCTCGCACCCCAAAACCCACTCCTGTCTCAACCATCCTTACCCCCCACACACGTCTTCCTAAAACAATCCATGCAACAGCTCTGGGACTTCCACTGCCCCGCCCAGAACCGCCTGATTTACATAAGGCCAGGCCCCGATCAGGACTCAACAGGCATCTCCTCCTCCTCCCCCCCGCTCCCCAACGTCCGTCTCCTATCTTTTCCCTCCCAAAACTAGCGCGGGATGATTCCGCGTGGAATTGGGAAGATCTCCTGCCATTTCCAAAGCAGCGTCGTCGACTGCGCCAGGAGGAAAATGAGGCCCGGACTATGCGTTACCCACACTCTAGATGGGCCCTTGAGCGTGGAGACAAAGCCTGACCAGCAACCTCCCATGCGTCCTGCACTCAGCACTCCGGGGAGACCACTGCACTGTGGGGATTCGGCGCCTGGAGCCCCCTGGGACCTAACCCTAACCCTGGCCAGGGCTCTGGCCCTAAGGGGGCCCACCATGGATGTCCGAAAGAAAGAACGGATGGGGGCCAATGATCAAGGAAGATCTCCCCGTGGAAGCCACATTTTCACTATGACATTTCCACCCCGGGATGGAGCTGTAGGAGGGGATCCTGAGACGTGCTTCAGCCTGCCCACCCGCCAAACGTTTGGCTCCTTTCTTTCAAACCTACAACTGACTCGCACCTGCGCATGGGCCACCCAACCAGCTAGCGCCCCCTCTCCAGAAATAAATAAGCAAAAACGCAAAATCTCCTTTACCAAGACCAGGGAAAAACTAACTCGAATCATTTAAATACACTCCAAACTGCATCAGGAACGTTACTCTAAGTTATCTTGCACATAAACCACAAGAAAAACTAAGAATGAACCACAAACTACAAATAAAAAAGGAACAAGTAAACGAAATATACAAAATAAGGGCCATTTTGGTGATTATTCACAAGTATCTCTGAGATGCTGGGGCAAAACTCTTAAACTAAAAGGACAAGCAAAACAAAGATACAGCAAAACACCAAAACGCGTTTGATGTTTTAAACACCAGCTACCTCGAGAGAGCACAAGCGCAGCTGAACTGCGCATACTTGAGGAAAATCACAGAGGATCAGTAGGTCCTCGGCGAACACACATGCCTCACTCTGGAAAAAAGTACGTTCCCGACGATGATCTCTCTCGCCAGATTAGCGTGACTTGCTTTCACGCCGCCCCAATGCAGCCTCACACTGTACACACACGGCCACTTGCCTCCCCGCACCCCAGAACCCTCTGCACCCACTCCTGTCTCAACCATCCTAACTCGACACACACGTCTTCTTCAGGCAATCCAAGCAACAGCTCTGGAATTTCCACAGCCCTTGGAATTCTACCGCCGAGAACCGCGCCCACCGCTGCCTCATCTCATAAGGCCTCCCCGGTTCATGCCGCAAACGGCCTCCTCTCGCTCACCCCCGCCCCCCCCCCCCCCCCCCCCCCCCCGTCCCCCCGCCCCCCCGCCCCCCTCCCACCTCGGATTTCAGGTCCGATGCTTCTCCTCCTCTTCCCGCCTCCCCCTCCTCTCCTTGCGGGTCTCCTCCGTCTTCTCCCCTCCGCACTGATTTGCTTACCGCTCGTCTTCCCTCTCCCTCCGCCCGTCGGGGCGCCCACGCGGCGGCCAACCCCCGGCCGGCTGCGCCCGCCTCAGAGTGACACGCAGGAGGACGTCCCCCAGCCGGAGAAGCGCCCACACATCTCTGTGTCTCTCTCTGCTCAGAGCCTGGTTTCAAGGAGACACAGTGCGATGGCTCCACCTGAGGGGCTCAGCCCCCAAGCCAGTCCCCCCACCCCCCGGGCCTGGACACCCGCGCTGGGGGACCGAAAGTCAGGAAGCTCTGCGCGCTCGAACCCACACCTGCCCGCTGGATCCCGCCGGCTGAGAACAGCCGCGTGCCTGCTTCTGCACAGGCGCGTTCGCAGGCGCGGCCGCGGCGCCCCCTCGTGGCCGCCTTGGAGGAGGCGCACCAGGATCCCCGGGTTGAGGCGAGGGCCTGTCCCATGGAAACCTTCCTTCTGCTCTCTTAGACCCTCCTCCCCCCGCCCCCAGAGTTCACAGCAGGGGTTAGCCAGGCAGGTCTCAGGCGCCCCACTCTGCCTCCGCCTTCCCTTCCTCCATCACTGCGCGCTTCCCCTTGGAGGAGATATCCGCCAGCAAAGTCCGGGAAAAGCCAGGTCTGGTAAAACAAAGCAGCACCTACTGGGAAGAGACTAGTCCTTGGGCAATTTTATGGCCCTGTCCCGCGAGCTCTGGTTTCTGATTTGCCTTTGTCTCGATTGTGCCTTCAGGTGTGTTTGGCTTTTACTAAACTGCTGAAATTAGAAAAGGGCGCCTGGCTGGATCAGTTGGGCTAAGTGTTGGGCTCTTGTTTTCGGCTCAGGTCATGATCTCACGGTTTTGTGAGTTCGAGTCCCGCATCTGGCTCTATACTGATAGTGTGGAGCCTGCTTGGGATTCTCTGTCTCCGTCTCTCTCTGCCCCTTCTCCACTCGTGCTGTCTCTGTTTCTCTCAAAAATAAATAAGAAATTTTAAACTTAAAAAAATTAAAAACGAAAAGATTTGGGGGTAGGGGGCATCCAACATTAGTTGTCACCTGAGTTGATAGTGTGGTGGTTGGCAGAATGATGCCCCTTGTCTAGGAGGTCCCCAGTCTAATCCCAGGATCTGTGAATATGTTACATCATACAGCAAGAGGGACTCGGCAGAGGTGCTTATGTGAAGGACCTTGAGATAGGGAGATCGTCCTGGATTATCTGGGCGTCCCCCTGGGGGGGGTGCTTAAAACTGGAGGAGACAGAAAAGGAGGTCTCTACCTGCTGTTGCTACTGCTGAAAATGGACGAAGGGGCCCCCAGCCAGGAATGCAAAGGGCCTGTAAAAGCTGGAAAAGGCAAAGAGACAGATTGTCCCTTAGAGGCTCCAGAAGGGAGGCAGCCTGGTTGACACCTTGATTTTAGTCTCATAAAATTCTTGTTGGACTCCTACCCATAGAACTGTAAGATAATAAATGTGTGTCCTTTTTGTTTAATTTTAATTTCAATTAGTTAACATTAGATAATACTAGAATCTGGCATACAGTATAGTGACCCAACACTTCCATGCAACACCTGATGCTCATCATGACAGGTGCACTCCTTCATCCCCATCACCTATTTAACACATCCCCCCACCAACCATCCCTCTGGTAACCATCAGAGTGTGCTCTATAGGTAACAGTCTGGCTTTTCCCCCCCACTTTATTTATTTTGAGAAAGAGCAGGAGTGGGGAAGGGGCAGAGAGAGAGGGAGAGAGAGAATCCTAATCATACTCTGCACTGTCAACACGGAGCCAGACTCGGGGCTTGATGCCAAGAACTGTGACATCATGACCTGAGTGGAAATCAAGAGTCAGACACTTAAGCAACTGAGCCACCCAGGCACCCCAAGAGTCTGTTTTTTTTTGTTTGCCTGTTTGTTTTTTTTTTTTTTTTTACCATTTGCTCCCTTATTTTGTTTCTTAAATTCCACATATGAGCAAAATCATGTGGTATTTGTCTTTCTCTGACTCACTATTTTGCATAGAATAATAACTCTAGTTCCATCTATCTGTCTATCTACCAAAATTTTTTTTCCCTTCAGAACTAAGATTAGGGCTCAGATTAGGGCTAGAATAAGGGTTAGGGTTAGTGATTAGTGGTTAGGGGTTGGGTTAGGATTAAATTTAGAGCTAGGAGTAGGGTTAGGGGGAGGGTATGTGCCTCCTATTCTTCAGTTAAGAGAACTCTCCAGAAGTTAGGTTTAGGGTTAGAATTAGGATTAGGGATAGAGTTTAGGAGTTACCAGTTAAGGGTGGATTTAGGCTTTGTGTCAGGGTTAAGTTTAAGTTTAGGATTAGGGTTAGGGTTTGCCCTTGTGCAGTTCAGAGACATCTACAGAGAATAAAACCTTAGACTTCCGTTGGAGTAAGAATACACATGGCAATCATTCACTGATCTGAGGTAAAGGGGATATGATTCTCTAAAATCTATTTTAATTTAAATTTTATATAACATACATTGCAATATTTGTTTCAGGAGTAGAATTCAGTGATTCATCACTTACATAGAACTCCCTGTGTTCATCACAAATACCCTCCCTTATATCCATCATCCATCTATCCCATCTCCCACACACCTCCCTCCATCAACCCTGTTTGTTCTCTCTTATTAAAAGTCTCTTGTGGCTTCTTTTTCTTCTCTTTCCTCACTTCCCATATGTTTCCCTGTTTTGTTTCTTAAATTCCATATATGATTGAAATCATATGGTATTTGTCTTTCTCTTATTGATTTACTTTACTTAGTTCCATCCACGTTGTTATAATTGGTAAAATTTAATTCTTTTTGATGGCTTACTTATATTTCATTGTGCGCATATATATATATATATATATATATATATATATGCCACATTTTCTTTAGCCATTCATCAGTTGATGGAGATTTGGGCTCCTTCCATAGTTTGGCTATTGTTAATAATGCTGCCATAATCATTAGGGTGCATGTACCCCTTCAAATCTGTAATTTTGTATCCTTTGGGTAAATTCCTAATAGTGCAATTGCTGGATCACAGGATAGCTCTATTTTTAACTTTTTGAGGAACCTCCATACTGTTTTCCAGAGCAGCTGCACCAGTTTGTATTTCCACCTACAGTGCAACAGGATTCCACTTTCTCCGCATCCTCACCAACACCTGTTGTTTCTTGTGTTGTTAATTTTAGGGTTAGGGTTAGGGGTTAGGGTTAGGGTGAGGGGTTAGGGGTTAGGGTCAGGGTTAGGGGTTAGGGTTAGGGT